>NC_051430.1:31328894-31353028 GCF_001649575.2 Kryptolebias marmoratus | reverse complement strand
TTCAGGATCTCAAAGGTTCAGGATCTCAGAGGTTTAGGATCTCAAAGGTTCAGAATTTCAAAGGTTCGGGAGGTCAGAGGTTCAGGATCTCAGAGGTTCAGAATTTCAAATGTCCAGGATCTCAAGGGGTCAGGATCTCAAAGGTTTAGGATCTCAGAGTTTCAGGATCTCAGAGGTTCGGGATCTCAAAGGTTTAGGATCTCAGAGGTTCAGGATCTCAGAGGTTCAGGATCTCAAAGGTTCAGGATCTCAGAGGTTCAGGATCTCAAAGGGTCAGGATCTCAAAGGTTTAGGATCTCAGAGGTTTGGGATCTCAAAGTTTCAGGATCTCAAAGGTTCAGGATCTTAAAGGGTCAGGATCTCAAAGGGTCAGGATCTCAAAGGTTTAGGATCTCAAAGGTTTAGGATCTCAAAGGTTTAGGATCTCAGAGGTTCAGGATTATGAAGTGGTAGGAGCTTCAGTATCCAGGTGTAGCTACGGTTGAAGTCCAGAACCTAAAATATTGTGGTGGGACCTTCAGAGAGCTGAGCAGAAACCTATGAGCTGAAGCAACGCTGGAAAGAAGAGTGGGCCACAACTCCTCCACAACCATAAGAGAGACAAACAGGAACCCACTGAGAGTTCTGCTGCTGGAGGAGGTTCTGTTGGGTTCTGTTGGGTCAAGAGCTGGAACCATGTTTTTACTCACAGCTTGTCTTTGTTTCTGTGTAATAAATAATGACTTAGTGGAATCTGTTGGGTGTTTCTGTTCACTTGAGGTTAGATTTGAATAATTTAGAACCTGGTAAAAACCAGATTAAGTTTATCAGGTCCTGATACATAAAAGCCTAAAATTAAAGGAGGGTTTATCCCATGACTATATGTACAATGAAGAACAAATTTATGTTATCCAGAATGCCAAAATATTTCACACAAGAGACACAAAAACAAACAAGATCATCAGAGCTGCCAGGTTAAAATTTAAGATTCCAAATAGATTTACAGCAACATATAAACATATTCAGCAATAAAGTATTTTATCTCACAATCTATCCTGATTTGTTCAAGGAAGCAGAACACTATCCTACATGTTTTCATTGTTTTCCTGCTTTTCAGTGTGTCTTTGATGTCTGCAGAAGTCTGTTAATCACTCATTCATTCAAGTCAGGGAAACAACTAAAACATGCAGGATAGTGTTCCTCCAGGACCAGGGTTTGGAACCACTGCTCTAAACAGCCAGTAAAGCAGTGTACATTTACTTTTACTTTTAAACATCTGAAGGAGAAGTCACAGTTAAAGCTTTCTCCTGAGCAAAGTTGCCAAGTCAGGTGTATAAAAAAGTCCAAAAATGCTGGCGGTATGGAAATGCTCTAGTGATTTCAGACCACAATCATTGATTTTATTTTGGAGGATTTAATATAAAATTGATTATATGTAAACAAAAAGATTACAAAAAAATGTGCTAATTGAAATTTTTAAAAGTAATTTAATTTGTATTCATTTATTCATTACAGCACAACCACTCAGAGTTGTTTTGTTTGGAAAAAGTGAGGACAAGAAGTCAGCTCTGGGAACCATCATCACTGGTAAAAAAGAATCCGACCCTTTATCTTTTTCTTTTTTTACAAAGAAACAGAATGTCAGTGGAGACTGGAAAGGAGAATCAGTAACCGTGGTAAAAGCTCCAGACTTCTTCAAACTGCCTTTGGAAACCGTGAGACAAGAGATGAAGAAATGTGTGAATTTTTGTTCTCCTGGACCAAATGTTCTGCTGCTGTTAGTGAAACCTTCAGATTTCACTGAAGATGACAGAATAACACTGAAGTTAATCCTGAGTTTGTTTGATCAAGATGCCTTCAAACATTCAATGGTCATCTTGACACATGACGAGAGCAGACAGAATCCCTCTGTAGAACAACTCATAAAAGACTGCAAACGAATGCATCACAGACTTTTACCTAATGAACGAGAAGAATTAATGCAAAAACTTGAAAAGATTGTGTGCGACAACAAGGGAGAATATCTCAAGTTAAACGAAGAAGATGATTCTGTGATGGTGTTTAACAATCCCAAACCTGTTGTGAACATGGTGGTGTTTGGTAGAAGAGGAGCTGGGAAGACTTCAGTTGTCAAAGCCATTCTAGGAAACATCAGGTATGGTTCTGAACCAAACTCATCAGAGTGTGTTAAAACTCAGGGAGAGGTGTGTGGACGTTGGGTTTCACTGGTGGAGCTGCCTGCTTTATATGGAGAACCTGAAGAAGCAGTCAAAAAATCCCTCAGGTGTGTCTCCCTCTGTGAACCTGAGGGCGTCCATGTCTTCATCCTGGTCCTACCTGTGGGTCCCCTCACTGATGAAGACAAGGGAGAGTTACAGACCATCCAGGACACATTCAGCTCTCGAGTCAAAGACTTCACCATGATTCTGTTCACTGTTGACTTAGATCCTGCAGCTCCAGCTGTTGTTAACTTCATAAAGGAAACCAAGGAGATCCAGGAGCTCTGTCAGAGCTGTGGAGGAAGATATGTTGTTCTCAACATCAAGGACAGGAGGCAGATCCCAGAACTGTTGGATAAAGTGGAAGAAATCAAACAAGACAAACCATCCAGCTATGCAGTTATGACATTTGCACATGCCCAGATGGAGAGACTCTTACAACAAGAAAAATCTATCAGTATGAAACAGAAAGAAATCGAGAAGCTGCAAAAGAACAAGATAATTTGTAAGTACCTTTTTTATTTTTCTGATTTATGTCCTACCTGTCCATTGTGTCCCCCGCCTTTCTCACAGTGACTGCTGGAGATAGGCACCAGCTCCCTGAGACCCAGAAAGAAGAAGCAGGTAAAAGAAAATGGGTGGATGGATGATTAATGTCCTGAGTTTGAGCCTTGGATATACTGAACACTCAGTCAGCTGATTAAACCTGCAGAGGGGAAACTTTGTCTCTTAGGATTAAAAATAATTTAATGCAAGAGTATTTTTGACCCAGATATGCTGAAACAGTGTTGTGTAATTTAAATTTAGGCTCCTACAATTCTGAATGCCACAGATGTTTATATTAGACCATTTGAGATAATTCTTGTTTTCTTTCAGATAAGTTTGGACAATTTGACTTTTTAATTATCTCAGTATTTCAGTCCTTTATTCACAATATAACTTGATACTTCAACATCTGCTCTATATCACTGTAAAATTGATAAATTCAGTTCTGTAATGCACTAGTGTGATAATTCAAATAGACTTAAAAATATTTATTAGCTTTTCATATATTTTTAAAATATATAACATTTAATCTAATATATTACTAAAGACCTAGCATGCCTTTCATGCCAGTTTTAGACTGAGATCATCTCATGATGAGAAATAAAGCTGTAGCCATTTTAGTCAAACCTTAAAAATGATGTTATGTTCAATATTATGCAATATTGTGAGATCTCGTGTGATCTGTTGCTGCTTGAAGTATGGGTTGAGGATGATTCTCAGATATTACCACACCAAATTTTAGCTTAGTTTCTGCTAAATTGACTTGAGTTAAAACAATTATTGTGTTTGCTAAGGTTGATTAGCTACAATAACCAGTTTGAATTGAGTCAACTCAAAAAGTGAATCAGTTGTATACGCATAACTAGTTATCACTTTCTGAAAGTTTCATAAAATCCGTCCAGTGGTTCAAAAGATAATTTGCTAACTAAATGATCAGCTCTATTCAAAGTGGGATGGATCCATCTCTCTGCATGAGATAACAAACATTAACCTTCAATTACATTAACAATGACTGCAATAAGTAAAAAAAAACAGAGGAAGGTGACAATGCAACACTTTCATTAAAATATTGGATACCATGATCTAACAATATCATTTGTTACAGTTGTTTACAAACAAATATTTTGCACATTAGGAAATTAAAGTAGAGGCTTTTTTAGGAGAAACACAAATTAAAGATCATGCGCCCGCCTGGAATAAAGCCAGGTCGATAGTACATATACTGTAGTATTTTTATTTTAGCCTGTTTACCAAGATTTTGCCAAGAATTTTAATTTCAATGAGAAAGAGTAAAATAGGGTTCTAGGATTGGAGTAGTTTATGTTTTTAGTCTGGTTTGGGGATGAGAGAGTAGTCTTATGTAAAGTAGGGTTAAAGTTATGGCAGCCAAAAAACCCCCCAAAAAAACAATGATCCATATACCATCTAAAAACTTCTGCCTATTGATTCCTTAAACCTTTCTGACCTCGGATAGTGAAACAGTTGTGTTCATGTAGAAAATAAAATTGTGCTATCTACAGTAGCACAAAGCTGTGTCACATAATACACATATAAGAAACCAAAAGTATAATTTACTGAGGTAACTGTAGTTGTTTTACTGTTGCAGGTGATGAGAAGAATCAAAACTCAATGAGTCTCAGGATTGTTCTGATCGGTAAGACCGGCAATGGAAAGAGTTCTTCTGGAAACACTATTCTGGGAAAAAGAGCATTTGAAGCTTTTCCAAGTCAGACATCAGTCACCAAATTTTGTCAGAAAGCTGAAAGTGAGGTTGACGGTCGTCCTGTTGTTGTTGTCGACACTCCTGGTCTGTTTGACAACACTTTGACCAATGAGCAGGTTAATGAAGAGTTGGTGAAATGTGTCAGTCTTCTGGCTCCAGGACCTCATGTCTTCCTGCTGGTGATACAGATCGGCAGATTCACACAAGAAGAGAAGGAGGCATTAAATTTGATTGAGAAAGCTTTTGGAAAAAATTCTAAGATGTTTACAATCATTCTTTTAACTAAAGGAGATTCACTAAAAGGAGATAATCTGTCAGTTGAAGAGTACATAAAGAAATATTGTGATGATTCATTTAAAAACTTGATAGCTGACTGTGGAAAAAGATTTCATGTGTTTTGTAACAATGAAAAAGAAAATCGCTCACAAGTCAGTGAGCTGATAGAGAAGATCGACACCATGGTGAAGAAAAATGGAGGCAGCTGCTACACCAACGAGATGCTGCAAGAAGCTGAAGCTGCGATCCAGAAAGAAATGAAGAGAATCCTGAAGGAAAAGGAAGAAGAGATGGAAAGATTAAAAGAAGAACTTGGAAAAAAAACACGAGGAGGAAATGCAGAACTTAAGAGATAAAATGGTAGAGGAGAGAAATGAAATTGAAAAGGAGAGAAAACAAAGAGAACGGCAACTTGAAGAAATGCAAAAGAAGATGAACGATGAGCTTAAACAAAGAAACAAAGAAGAACAAAGAAGAAAAGAAGAAGAGAATAAGAAGAAAGAACTGGATGAAATTCAACAAAAAGAGTGGGTGGAAAAAATTAAAGCTGTGGTGGAATCAAAGGAAACCACTGATCAAAAGTTGGAGGAGAGCAAACAAGAACTACAGCAGAAACAAGAAATCTGGGAGAAGGAAAGAAAAGAATGGTGGGAGAAAAGATATCAAGATGATGAGGAACGACGTCAAGCAGAACATGCAAGGTATAAAAAGCTACAGGAAGAATACGAACAGGAAAGAGAAAAATCTGAACTCAAAAGAAAAGAAGATCGAGTCAGAAGAGAACTGGAAGAAAAAGAGCGAAAAGGTTTGGAGGAAAAACATAAGAAACAAATCGAGAAAATGCAGAAGGAGTTTGAAGATGAGGCCCGAAAACAAGCAGAGGAACATAATGAGTTCAAAACAAAGACGGAAAAGGACTTTGCAAAATTAATAGATGATCATATGGAAGAAGTGATGAATCTGAAAAAACGGTATAAGGAACAAATGCAGGAGAAACAGGAAGAAAATGAAAAAAGTGTGAAGCATAAAATAGAAGATTTACAAGACAAACATAAAGAAGAAGTAACAGACATGATACTACTACTTCTGACTCAACAGAAGAAAAATTGGGCAAATAAAAAAAACATTAGGAAAATAAAGAAAAGACACTTAAAGAAAAAGGATGTTCTCAAAAAAAAGCTGGAGGAAAAAAATAAAAAAGAAGAGGAGGAAGAAATGAATAAATTACAGCAAAAACACAGTCAGGAAAAGAGAAAGTTGGAGAGAGAGCTTCTGACCCAAAACAAAGAAAATCAGGACCTGAAGATGGCCGACCTGGTGTCCAAACAAACTCAGGAAATCAAAGAACTGAAAGAAAACCTTAAAAAACAGCAGGATAAAGTCATGACTATAGAACTTGATAAATTACAACAAGAACATGATGAAGAATTTAGTAAATTCATGGGAGATGTCTCAACTCAAAATAAAGAAATCTACAAAAATAAGTTTGATGAATTACAGAAAAAATATGATGAAGAGATTGAGAAATTGAAACAAACAGTTAAAGATAAAGACGAACAGAAGGAACAAATAGAGCAGGTGCAGAAAAGACACAAGCAGGAAATAAACGACCTGAAGGACAGGATCTTGTTCCCAGAGAAAAAATATGGATGTCCAATATCGTAACATTTTATTTCTGATCACAGCAGTTTAGGTTCCTTTCAAACCTTTTTGCATTCAGTGCTCCACATACACTCTGGTTGAAGGTGCCGTTTAAACCCCTAAAATGTACTGATTTTTATAAACTTCTGCTTCCAAACAGGATCTTCGTGATTTTAATTCATAACTGATGTGAGAACTAAAGAGTGAGAAAATATGGAAAACTACCTGTGGCTACAAAAGCTGAATTAGATAAGTTTAGATTTTGTGTTTTTGTTTATTATTTCTTCCTTTAGTTGATTTACTGCATTTTTAAGTCAGTTTATAGACAGTTATGTTTCCAGAACAGAATGTTCAGAAAAAGGATGAAAAAAAAATTATTATTATTTGCTTATTATGGCTATGGCTTAACGTAATGTTAGGTTTAACTGCTTCTTAAAAGGTTTTTATGGTTTTCTTTTTAAAAAAAAGATTTGTCTTTCTGAATGAGAAACAATCTGCAAAGTTAAGAACTCAGCAACCAACAGGTTCAAAAAGAACTGCTTATATGACAAGACTGTTTCTGCATTTTTAATCCGTTTAAAATGATTTGAAATTCATAAAAGGAATTGACTTTGATTTTTAATCTGTAGAAAAGTTATAAAATCAATATGTATGTTTCTTATGATGTATATAACTCTGTGTAACTTGTATTTTTGTATAATTTTTTGCTATATCTTGGCTGTAAAGTAGGTATTTTGTCTAACTTGTTTATATTCTGAACTTTATGGAACCTAACTGGACTAAATATCTTTTATTTGTATTATTTTGATGCTGTTTGGAAAATGTGGCTTGTTTGATTTTTTTTTTGTTCTGAATTTTTATCATTTTTTGAGGTGTTTGTCTCAGTTCACTGGAATTACAGACTGTTCAAGACAATAAAGCATAATTGGGATTTCTGGTTCACGACTCTGGGCATTATTCAGAAAATCTTGATTATCAAAATGTTTGTAAGTGAAAAAGAAGTACACAACGTCACTGTCACCAGTGAAGCTGGTCCTCTCATCTAACAGAAGAAGAAAATATGAATGTAAATCAAATGGCTTAACAAGTCAGATGGACTCAAATGTTATTAGAGAATATTTTCATTTCTCTGTGGGACTTCCAGTTCATACTCAGTACAGACGTTCCTGAACAGTGGTTAATGCTATACAGGTGTATGCATGGATTATCTCTAAATCGATCTTATTTAGTCTAAAAAAATCCATGTTAGATGACCTGAAGGTTCTTCATTGACCTTAGGTGTGAGTGTATCACAGTTGTGGTGACTCACTGATCATTGCACCAGCTCCCAACCCTGAAAAGGGTTAAACAGGTACGGATGGATGGATAATAGTAATATTAATCTCCTAAATTTGAGTGTAAGCACTTTACTTTTCCACCCTTCCTGCAGCAGCAGCATCACCTGCCTGGTTTAATGCTGCAGGAAGAAAACCACCTGCTCTGTCTGAAGGATGTCTTACCTGTGGGACAGTCTGAAGCTGTGAATTTTCTCCATCTTTCTTCCTTTCCAGGGTCTCAGAGAGCTGAGGACAGTTTAGAGTTTCCAATAAACCCAAGATGCATGTTTCTGGTCTGTGAGAGGAAACCGGATTACCTGGAAGAAGGCCAGGTGTGCACAGGGAGAACAAACTCCACCCAGAAAGGGCCCACGTGGGAGGAGAACCTTGTCTCTGTGAGGTGACACCGCCAACCACTGCGCCACCTGCCGGGATTTTACTGAAACAACATGGTTGCATTTTTTTTTTTAATGAAAAATAAAGATGTACTAAACGACGTTGTTTCAGAAACAGGTTCGCATCCAGTTAATGAAATCCTCTTAGTCCCTGCTGTGACAGGCTGTTCGGCATCAGTTACTCTTTGTTTTTACTTTCATTATCGTGCACGTCTCGAGCTGAACGCACGCAGTTCCGCTGTCTGATGGCATGGAGGACAAAGTTAAACAGATGAAGCAGAGCTCCGACTGATGATCGATGAGGGCTCCAAAGTCCTGAGGGTGAGTTTTGTTTGTACAAGAACAGAGCAATAATTTAGTGAATCTGATTTATTTTTAACTTTAGAAAATAGTTTATTTCACCGGGTTTTAATGACCTTATGTGCGTCTTTGACGGAGCTTTTACAGATCAGAATATAATTCTGCTTATTTCCATAGAATAAAACAATAAGATTGCTGCAGAGAGAAGGACGTGTGTTAGAAAGGCATCTTCAGTTCACGGAGATGTTTCTCAGGTCATTCGTGTTTTAGCAGCTGGACATAAAAGAAGTTAGATTGAAAAAACAAAAGAAATGTTTACCACTATTAATTCACTATATTCAATCTTACCTTAAGTCAAGTCTTAAATGTATCATCTGTTAGGTTTGTCACAGAATATTCTGGTCATTTCTTTTTGAGCCGCCTCTCCTTTCTACAGTTCATGATCCTCTGAGCGTCTAAAAGCAAAAACAGGTGTGAAGAGGAAATCATGTTTTATTTACAGGGAGCCACAGGAAACACAAATAATATTACTTTTACAATTCAGGATTTCTACAATTGTCAAAAGTGCAATACTTTGGAAAAATATTGATTCTAAAACATAAAACATAATTAAATTAAATGAAGGGGAAAAAAAACCCTTCTTAAAAACAAACTGATGAGTGCATTCAGCCCCCAAAACTCAATACTTTGTGTCAGCACTTTTCAAGACAGTTCCAACATCAGGTCTCAGGTCCGTCTCCATGGTCCTGGTCCATCAGGTCTCTTCAGGTCCGTCTAACCTGGACCTTCTGTTTGTTCTTCATGTCCAAACGTCTGCAGGTCCTTCAGGTTGGACGGTGCTGCTTGTGTCCAACAACCAGAGGTTCTCAGCTGGACTGAGGTCTTGGCTTTGACTGGACCATTCCAGGACCTTTAACTGGTTCTCCTTAAACCAGTTCTTAAGCAGAGGGTTTAGGCTCATTGTCCTGCTGGAAGGTGGCCCTCCATCCCAGAGTCAGGTCACTGAGAGAGGTGGGGCATTCCCTGGACAGGTCTGCAGTCCATCACAAGGACAGATAGAGACAAATGAGACAATCAACCATTCAAATATTTTTACTTGGAGGTCAAAGGTGGCTTAAATGTTCTGTTAGAAATGTAAAATTTCATTTGGAAATGTGTAAAAAGCTGAAATGGACATTTAAGGAGCATTAATGTAACAGTTATTAAATAGTAGTCATGTATTTCCGAGTGTGACTAAAAATGTGAGAGAAAATTATTTATTTTTTATTCTTTTGTCCAGTGTCTGATTTATCTGTCAGCAATATCATGGCAACTGCAGGCCCAGGTGAGTGTTATTCCTATTAAAACCATATTAATAATAATAATAATAATAATAATAAATACATCACAAAAGAAGCACAATTGACAAATTACTGTTTAATCAATTCCTACACTTTATGTGTTTTTGAGTTTTGGATATAATGAGATTTTCTTTTCTATTCATACAATATCAGTTAAAAATATCAATTTATTTTTTTTGAATGAAAACATATTTGATATTTTATCTATGTAAAAAAAAGACATTTATTCTGCAGTAACATTTGATTCTTTCTTCAACCCACTCCTACACCAAGTTAGAAAGCATCTACATTCATTTTCTCTTAAATATTTTTATTTTTTTCAGCTGATAATTCTCAGATAGAGTTCAATATTATAACACACACTTCCATTTATTGAATAAAATAAATCAAGACAAAGTAATTAAATCCACATTCACAGCATTTAAAGGTAAACAAACAAACTTTTGCTGATTTTGCTGATTTGCACTTACACAAATCTGCTTTGATTTGCTAGAAATCTGAAATACCTCTTCTTTATTTTTTTCAATGTCTTTTTAAAAATCCTAAGCTTTTTTATTTTTTGCCATGTTTTTAAAAGGATATGCTCAAAGTTAAAACTGATTTCCAGTTTCATGCACACTTCATTTATGTACCTCTGTGTATTTATAGGCAAAGATGACCTAAAACCCCAGCTTCAGAAGATTAAACCTGACCTTAAGCTTCATAACTGTGAGTCAAACTGAATAAGACTTTTAACAATAAAACAAACCTGTTAGAAATGTGATTTATTATTCAGCCAACCATCTTTTTTCCCTGCTTGTTCCTACTTGTCAAACTCATCTCAAGAGCCCTAGAGTTGTTTTTTGACCCTCATCTGACAGAAAACACCAGATCTTAAAACCACATTGATGATAAATAATAGTTATATTCTAACGATTCTATATTTTGGTCTTTTTTGGGGTTAATGTTGTGTGTAGTGAAGGGTTGTGGGCTGCCTCTGTCTGACTGTGCTGGCTCTTGCGCACGTGTGGTGGCGTCTGTCAGGTGGGCGGGAGACCAGTGGAGCGGCAGGGACCGGAAAAAGGAGGGCTCTGTTCTGATGCTAGGAGGGAAAAAGCTGTTCAAGCAGCTCATTGTTATTTGAATAAACCCTGTTCGACGGGGCCATGTCTACCGTGTCACCGTCATTACAGTATAAGAAGAAAACCAGTCTAAATCTGTGTCAGGCACGGTGGGGAAGGAGGCGAACCCAGAATGCAGACTCATTTTGAAGAACACTAATTTATTAAAATAAAACAAACAAAAAGGCTGTCGTGGCAGCAAAAACTGTAACTACGTACAAACATAAAAAAACAAGGCGTAGAGCAAAACATGGAGCAAGACGAGAACATCATGGATCAAAGAACAGAGAACAACAATGAACCAGCAGTGTGTGGAAGTGATGACCAGGTTTTTAAACACTGAGGGTGATTGGAAAGTGGGCACAGGTGAAGCAATTAGTAGAACTTGAGGCAGGTGTGGATGGACGTGGCAGAAAGGCAAGAAGTGTGACAGGGGAGGAGTGGAAAGTGACAGGCACAGGTGAACATGAACACCAAAGGAAGACACCTGAAAACACAACTAAAACAGAAAACATGAAGATAAATAAAAACAATAACTAAAACACAAAAAACCCAAACCCAGACAATCTGACTTTCTTTCATTTCTAAATTGTAGTCCAACAGATTAAACCATAAAAGGTGGGGGCAGCTGCCAAGGCTGATCGATGTGGGAACACTATGGGTGAACATTGGCAACAAAATAATCTTTACAGCTTAGAATAGAGTTTTACAACATCCACACAGAAAAATAGGCAACAATTTTCAAAAACTAAATGTTCAAAATGCAACCACATGGCTTGCTGGTCACTTGGTTGCAAACACATTTAAAGTTCAGAGATACAATGAAAGATCCACCTGTTTTCTCACAATTTTCCACTCTTTTGCATCTCCAATAAGTCTCCAGCAGTTACAGCTTTGTAAGAAAGCAAACTGTATTTTGATGCAGTCTCCCACTTTGAGCGGCTGTCTATGTGAGGTCTTTACATCAGCCTGCATCCATGGGCTCTGGTAGAATATACGATCTATAAATTTCCACAGTGTAAGATTTTATTTTAATTTCCTTCAGTAAATTTCAATCATTTTTAAGTGCATGAAGACTTGCTTTTTTTGGAACAAAAATGGCTACTGCATCTTTGCATGCTACCATTTTGAACTTCAGTTATGTTCAGTGTAAATGTAGCTGCCCTCATGTTCAGTTTATCAGGATTGTTAATGTGACTCGGTACACATACAACCATGGGGAAGAGGAGGTATCCATACTGATTTCCTCCTTATTTTGCTGTACGTCGTCAGCATCTGATAGCAAATTCATCTTGTGAACACCAGAACACTAGGTTAGAAGTTGTTTCTTGGTAAATTTGAAATATGTTTTTTTTTGAGTGTCCATAGGTTCTTGTTCTTAGACTTTTGATTCTCATACCATTTGTGTTGAGACTTCTTTTAGACCATTTACTCTGACCCCTAACTGTATTACTATTTGTCCTTTTATTGCAGTGTGTGCTTTCAGGATTGTTCTGTTGGGGAAAAATGAAGACATAAAGGCAAAACTTTTTAACTTCATCCTAAAAAATCCAGGTTATTATCTTCAGAGATCTGTTCCTGTGAAACAATGTGTTGCCACCTGTGGAGAATGGAAAGGAAATTCAGTTTTAGTGGTACAAACTCCAGACATGTTCAGTATGCCTGGTGAAACACTGAAAAAGGAGATCAAGAGATGCAAGAGGCTTTCCTTCCCAGGGCCAAATGTTCTCCTGCTGATAGTAGAGTCTTCTGTGTTTAGTGACAGTAAAAAACAAAGACTGAAGTTTATCCTGAGTTTGTTTGGTCAAGATGCCATTAATTACTCAATGGTCATTAGGACAGAAATAAAAAGTGAAGCAAATGTTAATCAGCTCATAAATGAATGTGCAGCAAGAAAATATCAAATGTTTGAAAATAACCATGAACAGTTGATGAAGAAAATTGAGAACATTGTGAAAGAACATGTAAAACCTCCTTTAAACCTGGTTCTGTGTGGGAGGAGAGGAGCAGGGAAGACCTCAGCAGCTGAAGCAATTTTAGGTCAGACAGATCTTCATCCAGCCTCCAAGCCATCAGAGAGTGTTAAACATCAGGGAGAGGTGTGTGGACGTCTGGTTTCTGTGGTGGAGCTGCCTCCTCTGTACGAGAAACCACACCAGGAAGTGATGGAGGAATCACTCAGGTGTGTCTCCCTCTGTGAACCTGAGGGTGTCCATGTCTTCATCCTGGTCCTACCTGTGGGTCCCCTCACTGATGAAGACAAGGGAGAGTTACAGACCATCCAGGACACATTCAGCTCTCGAGTCAAAGACTTCACCATAATTCTGTTCACTGTGGACTCAGATCCTGCAGCTCCAGCTGTTGATAACTTCATAAAGGAAACCAAGGACATCCAGGAGTTCTGTCAGAGCTGTGGAGGAAGATATGTTGTTCTCAACACCAAGGACAGGAAGCAGATCCCAGAACTGCTGAAGACTGTGGACAAAACCAGACTGTTTAAAGATAAACCAGACAGTTACACAATCAAAACATTTTCCCATTCCCACATGGATAAAGTCATACAGCAGAATAAATGCATCACCAAACTGCAGGCTGAAGTTTTAGACCTGAAGGCAAAAACAAACACAGTCACTGGTAAGTAATGTTCCAAACCTTAATGTTTAGCTGATAAAACTGCTGAAATGTAAGCTCACACTTTGTGTTTTTCTGCAGGAGATGATGATGATGAGCAGCAGAAGCCAGAAAGTCTCAGGATTGTTCTGATCGGGAAGACCGGCAGTGGGAAGAGTTCATCAGGAAACACCATCCTGGGAAGGAAAGAGTTTAAAGCTGCGGCGAGTCAAAAATCCATCACCAGACACTGTGAGAAAGCCCAGACGGAGGTGGACGGTCGTCCTGTTGTTGTCGTCGACACTCCTGGTCTGTTTGACAGCAGTTTGTCCTACGAAGAAGTTAATAAAGAAATGGTGAAATGCATCAATCTTCTGGCTCCAGGACCACATGCCTTCCTGTTGGTGGTATCGATCGGCCGACTCACACCAGAGGAGAAGCAGACCTTAAAAATAATTAAAGATGTTTTTGGGAAGAATTCAGACAAATTCACCATCATTCTTTTTACTGGAGGAGATTCTCTGGAATGTGATAATCAGTCACCTGAAGAATATATTGAAGATTGTGATGATTCCTTTAAAAATCTGATCAGTGACTGTGGAGGGAGGTACCATGTGTTTAATAATTTTGCAAAAGAAAAACACTCACAAGTTAGTGAGCTGATTGAAAAAATCGACACTATGGTGAAGAAAAATGGAGGCAGCTGCTTCACCAATGAGATGCTGCAAGAAGCTGAAGCTGCCATAAAGAAGGAGATAGAGAAAATCCTGAAGATGAAGGAAGAAGAGATGCAAAAGCAGAAGAAGGAACTTGAAGCAAAACACAAGGAGGAAATGGAGGCAATTCAAAGAAGGCTGGAAGAACAGGCAGCAAAAACTGAACTTGAAAGAAAAGAAAGAGAAAAACAGCTCAAGGATGAGATCAAAAGACAGAGCCAAGAAAGAGAGGAAGAGCAAGATGCTAGGGCTCAAGAAGACAGAGACAAGACAAATAAAGAAGAGACTAAGAAACAACAACTGCAAGAAAGAATTGGTGATTTGGAGAAAAAACTGCAATCAGAATCAAAATCCAAAGAAACAATTAACAAAGAGCTGGATCGATGCAAAGAACAACTGAAGGAACAACAAGAAACCTGGAACAAGGAAAGAGAAGAAATCAAGGAAAAAAGAAACCAAGAAGATCTAGAGAAGCAGGAGACTCTCAGGAAGCTTCAAGAGCAATACGAACAGGAAAGAGTCAAATCTGAACTCGAAAGAGAAGAAGAAGACAGGATCAGAAAAGAGAAAGAAGAGACACAACGGAGAGCATTAGAGGAGAAATATAAAACTGAAATTAAGAATCTTCACAATAAGTTTGAAGAGGAAGCCAGAAAAAAAGCAGAAGAATTTAATGAATTCAAAGAGAAAAAGGAGAGTGATTTTGCAGCTCTGATAGAGAAACACATGAATGAAATGTTAGGTCTGAAGGACCACCTGCAGAAGAAGCAGGAGGAATATGAATCCTTAAAGGATCTGTCAGATCACAAAGAAAAGGATCTGAAACAAATAATGGATGAACTGCATCACAAGCATAAAACAGAAATGACTGATTTAATTCTGGCACTTCTGACTCAAAAGAAAGAAAATAGGACAAAAATCAAATCAATGCAAGAATCTAACAGAAAAGAGATGAACAACCGTAAAAAAGATCTTTCAGCTAAATACAAACGAGAAGAAGCACAGCAGATTGAAAAGTTACAGAAGAAACAGAACAGAAGTCAGGGATTTTCAAAAGAGAGCTTTAACTCGACCTAAAGATCAGAGAATCGAAAGAGAAAAGCTGTCTATCAAACAAAGTAAAGAACTTGATGAACTGAAGCTGAAACTTCTGAACCAATATGAAAAAAACAAGAAGAAAGAAATGGATGAGTTACAGAAAAAACATGAGCAAAAATTGCACGAATTCAACCAGAAACTTCTGGAAAAAAATAAAGCGGATGAGACTGAAAAATTAAACGACCTCCAACAGAAACATGACATAGAAATGAAAGAGCTGAAACAGGAAGCACAAGCTGAGGAGTGTAACAGAGAAGACCTGGATGAACTGCAGAGGAAACATGAGCGAGAGATGAGTGATCTGAAAGGGAAGCTTTTGACTTCAGAGGAACAACAGTCCTGCAGCATCTCCTGAACTGACAGAAAGTTCACAACACACCCAGATATTTGGAGCGGAATCATGTAGAGCAAATTTCATTCAGCATTGACTTTTCTAAGGCTTTTTTTCTGCGAATGAACGAATGAATGAGCTGCTAATCTTAGCTGGATTGGTAGATTAGAAATGAGGTAAACAAAAACAAATATGTTGGTGCAGATGCACGACATGAAATCCTCAAAGGTGAATAGAAGGCATCTGAACTCCTGTTCTTGTTTTAAAGATGTTTGACCTCCTATCATGATACATATATCATATCATGATGTGTAGATGTTTTAGTTTTTATGTAGAGATAATAATATTTTAGCAGCAGAGATCAGCTGAAGCCTTGTTTTCATTTTGTTTACAATCAGCAGCTGTTTCTTATATGGGTGATATGGTTCACTGTCCACTGCTGTGTGAAATGACCTTTTCTGTGCTTTAGGTTTGTTTTTTATCTGCTGTAAATCACACCACTGTGTGAAAGATGCTTTGAAACTAAAGTTTGATTCCATTTTTATTTTTATTTTTTATAATAACAAGGCAGGAAAATAGGTTCTAAAAGGAAAACTAATGTTTTAGTTGTAGAAATATCAAGCAGCAGTTGTTTCCAAACCCATCTGATCAACTGCACAAGAACATGTCCTTACAAAGTAAATAAAAAAGTATAATTTGTGTTGATCCAGTTCTTTAAAGTTTGTCAAAAGAGAAAAATAAACACTGTTTGGCTTCAAGAATTCTTAATGGCGACTCATATTTGAACATTTCTCACCAAGAAACCTTTTCACCAGAAGGAGGCGCCGCTGAGAATTCAAGCCTCAAAAAAAAAAAACACAACAGAAAGTTTAGTGCAGTGTAGTGTAGTTTAGTGCAGTTTAGTGCAGTGTAGTGTAGTTTAGTGCAGTTTTATTTTATTGTTGTGTAGTGCTGTGCAGTGTGGTGCAGTGCAGTTTAGTGTAGTGCAATGTAGTGCAGCACAGTGCTGTGCAGTGTGGTACAGTGCCGTTTAGTGTAGTGTAGTGCAGTGTAGTTTATGCTATTTTATTGAAGCCTAGGTGTAAATTCAGACTGGAAGACCTGCTTCAGCCCCACCTGCATCTAATCGCTGCATCGAGCACCTCCACTCCAGCCTATCAGCGTCCGACCGCGCCTCCAGCTTATCCAATCAGCGAGCAAGCCTTCGTTTAAAAGGACTTCCATCATGGCCCCATCCGTTCAGCCCACCTCCACCCTCAGTTTCCCAGCTCCCTCAAGCTTCCTTCCCCTCTTCGACCTCCACCACCAGTGTCCGGCCCGGGGAAGACGCCTCTAATGCTCAACCTGAGCTTCTCCTCGAAGCACATTGCTATTGTCGACACTCGCGTCTTCCGCCGAGGTCCGAGCTCCAAATATCTTATGTCATTCATGTCAAATAAAACCTTTTAATTGCAGCTTCTCTTTGTCGTGAGTCTCTCCAGGTTGAATTTTAGTTTAGTTTAGTTTAGTTTAGTCAGACTCTTTGGTGAAGCGTTAAACTCTGTAATGTTTGGATCCCAGCAGCTCTTCCTGTGACACTGAGCGAAAACTGCTGTGGTTATGATGACAAAAGTTAGATTAAAGTGATCTGAATCAGATTTATAACTGCCTTTAGGCTGTTCTGATTACTTCATTGAGGACATTCTGTTTGGTTTTAGCTTTGGTTCATTAACACGGTGATGGAAGCACGAAGCTACAAACAATGCAGCGAATTAAAGTAAACATGAACTTTCTCATCTTTCCCTTTCGTTTCTGAAACTTCCTGTTAAACTGGTTGATATGAAGTTCTTATAAATGTGCACAAAGTAAAACCTCACACTCTGTTAAACAAAGGGTTTTTTCCAGAACGGTAATAAGTTTCAACAGATGTGTTTCCTGATTTGTCCAAGTTTGGGAAAATATGTCAAACAGAAAAAACTAAAAAAACAAACTCTACAGTATATTTATATATTTACTTGTCTTTAATTTTTTAGTGTTGTGTTGAATGTAAAGGTCAAAGGTCAAACAGAAAGGGAGGCTCGGTTACAGATAAACAGATGAAGGGTTTGTCGTCAGCATTAGGAGGTTTTTTAGCAGCTCAGAGTAAACTGCTGTTAGACGTCGAAATCAGGCAAAACAAAAACACTGACTGAATCAGAGGTGAGCTCATGTTTGAGTTTAACTGCACGGGAAGAGGAGGGAAACGTAAAATATCATCAGGAAACTAAAATCTATTTGTTTTTAATTAAAAAAATAAAAAGGATGACTGTTTCTGGAGAAACTAGGTTCTGACTCTGTCATGATATGAGGATTTTAATGTTTTTAATTTCATGTCAGTGCTCAAAGTTGTGTATTTTGTTACTCTTGTTTCTGTTTGACTTCATGGTTCTTGTGTTCTTGTGTTTCTGTGTGATCTGTTTTCTCACATGCTTCTAAAGTTTAGTCTTCATTTGTGGTCTCTGTGTATCTGTAGCTCTGTCTGCTTTCTCAAGTGTTCCTCTGTGCAACACTGAATAAACCAGAACATTCACCTCCAATAAGAGTTTCAACTGATGGATTCCTGAATTTAATGAAAGAAGTTAAAATATTTTGTGTGAATCCTGCTCATCTATGTCCACTCTGTGTTCTGCAGATATTCTGATAAAATAAAGTCACAGGAACAAGTTATGGTTCTGCAAGTATGAGGAAGAATCTCCAACTGCAGGTCTTTCACAACAAAACATGTGATTCAGCTGAGAGCCATTGTCTGATTATATCTGTATGCCTTTGGTGTGTTTCAACACAAATAATAACCAACACTTTTGGTTTTCCAGGTTTGTCCAGCCTCTTCCCCCACCATCTGATCCAACTCCCCACCAGATGGTGACCAGCTGACTGCTCTGCTCCTCTCTTTACCTGAATGACCGAAACATACGGTCACAGATCAGATGATACGACTACAAAGTCTATTATCACCTGCACCCTAGGGTGTCCTGGCTCCTTGTGCCCTTATGGGCACCCTTATGGTCAAACATGGCGCTTGTTATGAACAAACTGTGACTGGCACAGAAGTCCAATAACAGAACACCACTCTGGTTCAGATCAGAGCGGCCTGTTTCTCCCAGTCATGACCCTCCAGGTTACACTGTGGTTACTCACCTGGGCATTGACGTCCCCCAGCAGAATGTGGGATTCCCCAGCTGGAGAACCTTCTAGCACTTCTCCCAAGGACTCCATGAAGGCTGGGTACTCTAAATTGCCGTTCAGAGGCACAAACAGCAGTCAGAGCCCAACCCTCCACCCGAAGGCGCAGGGAAGCTACCCTCTCATAGACCGGGGGCAACCCCAACACACAGGCACCAAGCTGGGGGGCTTTAAGTTGCCCCACACACCTGGTGCCACTCACTACGGGCAACTCCAGGGTGGAAGAAGATCCAGCTCCTCTCAAGGAGGTTGGTTCCAGAACCAAAACTGTTTTGACTCTAACGAGAACAGAGACCCTAATGATCCTCTGTTGTAAGGAGAGGGAGTTAATCTGCATGTGATTTCAGTTACAAAACACCAAAGTTTAAAAACTTAAACTCTACACCCTGCATTTTAGAATTGATAAAGTTCCTCCGATGAGAAATGAAACGTCTTCAACTACCGAATAGAAGTCCAGCTGTTTTTATTTTAATACTTTTTTGAAAAAGACGTGACATATTACATGGTGTCATTGTTATGTAACAAAATCTAAATAAAGGAAAGAATGTACTTTCTTTTTAGCATGACTAAGTGTTATCTGCACCCTGAGCTAAACTTAGAGACATTTATGAAGCTCTAAACTAATTCAGCTTGTGTAGCCAAAAATGTTTAATTTCTGCTGTTCATAAAACAAGATAAAAAAAAACTAATTAAACAACTTTTTTTTTTGTTTGATACAGATTTGCTCATGACCTATTATTTGTCATGTACCTTCGACCACACTTGGTCCTTTGTGCCGTAGTTTTGTGTATTTATATAGCAGAAGTTTCACTTTTCACTTTTATTATCTCACAACTGAAGGAGGAACAGGACAGACTTTACTGGTGAGTAAACAAAATAATTTAAATAAATGCAAAACATTGTTGATGGATAAAAAGTTCCTCATTTCTATTTCAGATTTAAATGCTTTCAAAATGAGTTATTTTCCTTTAATAAAATAAACTAAAATGATTTAATTTTTCAACTTTTAATTCAAACCTAAAACACATTTATGTAGGGTAGAAGTATAAAAGTAAACAAATTCTTTTTTTTACTTCTGACACTTTACTAATTGAAACAAAACAAAAAATATATACTAACTCTAGGTCTTAAAATTAAATAATTTAATCCAAAAAGATGTGGTGTATTAAATGGTTTCATTTTTACTGAATAAAATCTAAACAAAGGAAAGAATGTACTTTCTTTTTCAGCTATAGCTGCACCCTGAGCTAAATTTGCATATTATGAAGCTCTACATAACTTGTTTGTACATTAGAGGCGTAGCCAGAACTGAGTTTCCAGGCAGACCTGACTATAAGTAGGGCAGCCAACAAATTTAACATAACTTCTAAAATAAAAGGAAACTGAAACAATGTTTATCATATGTTTGACCCTGTTGTTTACAACAAACTATTCAGCTTCTGACCCACAAAACAACAGCAGGACAAACTGTTTACAGACCAAAATGTCCATATGTTGGACAGAAATGACAGATGGTTTGAGAGGGGGGTAAAGGAAGCCATCTATGTCAAACAAGAGAAACCAACATTAAACAGATGAGGAGGTCTCAGATAAACCTCCAATGGAGCATTAGGCCTGATCCCCAGTCAGCTTCACTCTAATTCATACATTCATGCATGTGACTGAAACATCTCTCTGTGAGTCAGACTAACAGAGACCCTAATGACCCTCAGGAGGGACGGGAGGAACATTAATCTGCATGTGAATCTAGTTTACATAATGAAGCATCTCGTGCAGTTTAAAAGCTTGAAGTTACTCACTCTCCAGTGTTTTTAACTGAGAAAGCTGAGAAAGTGAATTTCTTAAACAGCAAATAGAAAGCCAGTTGTTTTAATTTTTTAAATTTTTTAGTTTTTAGACTGCTCTCTGGCATACACCATAAAAAACTTGTTCACATTGACATTGAGAAAATTCACCTGATTCTTTTAAGAGACAATATTTGGCTAAATTCAGCTTTTATTAGATTTTTTTTTTAATTATCTGAGCTGTTGCACACAGACTTCAAGTTTAAGATTTTTGCTCGAGTGTCCAATCTTTTTTCTTCTTACTGGTTCTATGTTAATTTTTAATTGAGTCTTATTTCATATTCAGAGCTATTTATGTGTTTATTTGTTTTGTTTTTTCTGTGGACAAACAACACAGCTGTAACACATCTTTAAGAATGACTACACTACTTTATAAATGGGGAATTGATTGAAAAACAAAATATAATAAAATATGTCAGCTTGCATGTTTATTTCCACATTCTATCTAAATTATCCTAAAAAGAGTAGAGTAGAAATAATAGTCTTTAATATTGTAGGCAACTATCAGATGTTTTTCTAACACTTGTTATTTGTATAAAATGTCATTGTTAAAAAGTTTTAAATTACTTTTTTTTTGCAACAAAATTACATTTTAAAGTTGTTTCACTACATTAAAGTCTGCAGGCGAGATTGTGTCTGTGTCTGTGAAGATTTTACTGATTTACTGATTTACTGATATGTTAAAAATCACAATCATGTCAGATATGAGGAAGAACAGGTGTGTTATCTAACATTTCTTTTTTAAGTCACATGCAGTTAAACAGAAACAACACTGTGGAAATTTGAGTTCAACCAAATATGAAGATTACAAATGTAACTTTGGTCTGATAATGAAAAATTGGTAATAAAACAAATTAATTTAACTTGTGAAACCAGTTTCTGCTGTTTATAAAACAAGATAAAAAAAACTAATTAAATAACTTATTTTTTTGTTCAATACAGAATTGCTCATGACCTATTATTTGTCACGTACCTTGGACCACACCCGGTCCTTTGTGTTGTAGTTTTGTGTATTTATTTGGCAGAAGCTTCCCTTTCACTTTAAACACCTCACAACAGAAGGAGGACTTCAGCAGGTGAGTAAACAAAAATAATTTAATTAAATGCAATACATTGATGATGGATAAAAGAAGTCCTCACTTCTATTTCAGATTTAAATACTTAGAAATATGAGATATATTCTTTTAATAAAATAAACTAAATTAAATCTAGCACAACTTCTAAAAAAAAGGAAACTGGAACAATGTTCATTCATCGTATGTTTGACCCTGTTGTTTATAACAAACTGACTCACAGAACAACAGCTGAACAACCTTGAACTTGTTTAAATAATTTTTTATTTGTTTCAAAACCATTTTTTCTTGAAAGAGTTTGAAATTATTTCAAGTGTCACCATGATCATGTATCTAAATTTAAACAAATTAAAGCATTTTAAAACCCAAGATTCTGGATTAATTCATGTCCTTTAATTTACACCAAACAATGTGAAAAGTTGTAACTCATCACATGAATTAGTATTAAGTTTTCAGGTTTTTTTATATTGCCAGGAAACTTTAGGCAAATGTTTTTTTAATGAGGATGCTCCCTTATTAGTGGTTAGGATCAACATTCATCAGTTATTTTTAATTAAATAAATATTAATAACCTTTATTCAGTCAAAACATTGAGTTTGTTGCTGCATCACTAAGAGACATTTTCTACATGGACACCAAATTTTACTGGGCTTAGAAAATCCCAAACTGATGGATCAAATCATCTGAAACTCAAACTATCTGTTTATTAAATTATGTAGAAAAACTCCTTTGTGCCTACAGGGAAATCAAGCTTCAGTCAGAACAAAAACTCTTTTTCAGGTATATCACAAATCAGAAGTAAAAAAATAAATACTGAATAAAATTCTGGGTATTTTTCTTGTTCATCATCCAAACAGAGTCCCAACATTTTTAACTTACTAATCCATAAAAAGGTGTGTTTGTATGGATGATTTAGTTCTGGACCCAACTTTGTGAACCTCTAGTGTAAAGGGATAAACCTCAGCGGTCTTATAAACAAACAAACAAACAAACAAATAAATCCTATTGAACCAACAGAACCGACTTCAGACACAGCAGCCATAAAAACATCACAGATAAACCAGATATTTTACATCAGCAATGTGCAGTTTGTTTAATTACTAACCTAGAATCTTATTTATTTGTTATTAAGTGCCAAATAAAAGGAATAAAAAGCTCCTGAACTGGGCGGGCCTTGTCAAAAGTGGGTGTGGCTAGGCCATAACCACATCACCTGTAAAGCATATTAGCTGTTCTCTGCTGGTGTGGATTCTTATTCATCCAGGGCACAGTCAATCCAAAAAAAGTAACAATCAAAATAACTGTACTTGGGTTCTGATGTTTAAGACTTTTTACTTTCCATCCAAAGAGTTTTCCTCTTTTTTTTTCTTTTTTTACCGTTTTTACTCCAAGTTGATTTGAAATGTCACACCAACAGAATTTATTTTTATTGTAGGTAAATAAAATACTATAAAGATTTATGAACAAATTATATTGCACATATTTAAAAGCACAACTTTGAGTTAGCAAGTTGAAAATTGATAGTTAAAAAACTGTTAATTTAGGATGTGACATTTACCGTATGTTTAATAGTTTTTTAAAACAAATGTACAATATGTGTTCTTATGGAAACATTAATAAAGTATTTGTTTACAATTTAACCATAAATCTTTTTTTTCCCTTTCAGTTCCACAATATTCCACCTTGTTGAATCTTCAACTTCATTATCATCATGTCGTTCATCTCATTTCGTGAGTACATCACACTTAATTGGTTTGGATGTTTGTCAAGTTCTTTTGGTTTCTCTTCAACTCAATAAGACATATACTTCAACAAAGGATGCTGGCCAACTCAATTCATTCATCATTTTAGTTTATCAGTTAAGTTGATGTAGATTGTTGGTTTACAGGATTAAAATGAACTTGGACAGTATCAGGATGATATAAATCAGCACTGATGTGATTTGAATCAGAACTGGGATGGCATGAATTAGGTTGATAAGCTTAAAAAGAGAACAAAATTAATTCATTACACCAGATGAATCAGTTAACAAATAAAATTAACTTCATTCTTTAAACCTTACTTAAATTATTTAGGTGTAAGCAAAACAAAAGTTAAACCATTCAGTATTTCACGATCTGTGAAGTTTATATATAATTATACATAATTCATCAATCAATGTAATTTCTTTAAACAAAAGACCTCTGTTACCTTCAAGCCAACCAGTAAAAGAAAATATGCTGGTGTAGATTCTCAGTCATCCAGGCCATGGTAAATTAAAAAAAAAAAGTTAAAAAAGAAGAACTCAGACTGAAAATAACAGCAACCCTTTCCAGTGCCAAGCCACCTCCTTCAAACCTCTCACCACAAGAAAGAAAAGCTGTTACATCACTCAGCCGGGACCAGAACATCACCATTTTACCAGCTGACAAAGGAAGATGTACAGT
>NC_051430.1:31321772-31325457 GCF_001649575.2 Kryptolebias marmoratus | reverse complement strand
ATTTTCATTTGTTGTCATTTGTAATCATCAAAATTAAACGAAATAAACATTTGAAATATATGAGTTTGTATGTAATGTATGAATATAATATACAAGTTTCACTTTTTAAATGGAATTACTGAAATCAATCTACTTTTTCATGATATTCTAATTTCATGAC
Source organism: Kryptolebias marmoratus (assembly GCF_001649575.2). Classification (NCBI taxonomy): domain Eukaryota; kingdom Metazoa; phylum Chordata; class Actinopteri; order Cyprinodontiformes; family Rivulidae; genus Kryptolebias; species Kryptolebias marmoratus. Next base: position 31,325,297 of record NC_051430.1, on the reverse strand, counting down.
CAGCACCTGTATACCTAATTGAAAGGCAGTGAAGGCATTGAAAGCAGTGCTCGCGACTCTCACTTGCCTCGCGTAAAAGGACAGTAGCAACAAGCTCACGTTGGCTCACATACTCCGCCCTTCAGTGCAGCAGAGTGCTGCCCTGCCTTCCCCAGAGTGTGTGTCTCAATCCCCAGTCCGGAGAGGGCTGTGACAGCTTTGGCAGCAGATGTTTTATGATGTTAATGAAGACTGGATCTACCGTTTTTTAGATCAAAACTGGTGATGAGAGCCAGGTAAGCACTCATTTCGATTCTGCGATCAGCCGGCAGAAGCGCGCTCAAGCAAGCTGAAAGCGTGGAGATGAAGCACTGGAGCGTGTCCGTAGAGGCGACGAACATAGGGGAGAGATGATGAACGTCGACAGAAGACGGAGAGATGATGGATGGCGGCCTGAAGAAGGGGCGGCAGATGAGGAGTCGGATTTCCGGGTTGAAGCGGCTGATACGGGAGGACTTTGGGCTGGAGCTGACGGCCCAGGCGAGGCGGGAGGCGAAGTTTGAGCGGATGAAGGACGGCCCCTGCGGTGCTCAGCTGAGGAAGCGGAGGATTTGCGGTCCACTATTCACTGATGGTAGCTGGAGGATGGGTTATCTGGCTCGAAGTCTGACTTTTGGAACGCACGCCAACTTTCGGAAGTTCGGCCGGCGAACGGATGGGGCCATGATGGAAGTTCTTTTAAACGAAGGCTTGCTCGCTGATTGGATACGCTGGAGGCGCGGTCTGATGCTGATAGGCTGGAGTGGAGGTGCTCAACGCAGCGATTAGATGCAGGTGAGGCTGAAGCAGGTCTTCCAGTCTGAATTTACGCCTAGGCTTCATAGACCATCACGAACCACACTCCATATCAGTAGGTGGCAGTAATGCACTCCTTCCGTTGTTTGCCAACCGCCATAAAACACCACAGAAGAAGAAGATCCTCCCAGTTTCACGGTGTTTGTTCTAGATTTGGTTCCCATAACACCTTTTATACCTGGATCAGAAAAGCCAAAGGTAGAACAATTTCAGCTCAAATGAGTTATAGGTGTTCCTAAAACTTTAATTAAGTTATTCTTCTTACTGAAATAAAAGCCAATGTTGATTAAGTTCATTTTAATGAAATTAGCTTTTTTATAATGCAAGACTGTAAAAACAAAAAGACAAACAAAAACTCATTGTAAATCATAGTGTGTGCTGAGATTTAGTGGCTAAACTTTGTTGTTCTTCCAGGTGCTCTTGGTCGGGATATAGTTGAAAGATTCACTGACATGGTAAGAATTACACGTTGTTTTCTTATTTTTCTGTTTACGATTTGTAACACCACTTGTGTGCTGTATATGCATCTCATTGTTTTGTGTATCCAAAAGTCTGGTTACATCATATCTGATCCGGCTGTTTTCAACTAGAGCCTCTTTAAAAGCATAATACTTTTCTTAAAATCACCATAAAGGGCATAAACGTCTTTCACCTATATAATTAAAAGCTGAACTGAAAAAAACTGGAATGGTCAGCCCCTGCTCAGTCCATGCTAACAAGATGAGAATTAGTGCTGCCATTTGAGAAGATCTTTGTGTAGCAATGTGAGCATTAGCAGTTACTGCCAGAATGGCAGCAGACCAGAAATATCAAATAATAATTTAAAAAAAATCTGTGATGAAATCCAATGTTTTGTCATTATTTGTTATAAGTATAGGAACTAGCACTTCAAAAAACATGGTCTTACATTTCATTGGTGAGGATAACATCATATTTGCTCATAAATCATTGAAAACAAGACCTTTTCAGTTTTTGTCAGTCTTGTCCATTCTATATTTTGTCAGAAAACATCCCATATATCAAAAGATATTTGTGTTAAAGTGATACTATTGTTATACTTAAGTAAATTTACACCTTCCAGAAACACAAGTAATTATGTAGAACTACCAGTTTACTCAGTTTCATCACATTATTTAATCCAGAACCAAGAGGCACAGAACTGTAGTGCACTCTGGCAGGTATACACAGAAAACCCTCACAGCTGATTTTAGTTTCAGTAACACTTTACAATACTACAACATTCAGATGCTGCAGATACAGCTGTGTAATTCAGTATATTTGTTGATCACAACATAGTTAAACCAAGTTTGGAGCTAGAATTTAGACTTGATGCCAACAGTATATTTTCCTGCAGTCACTACTGATAGTTTCAATTTAAAAGTATGCAAATGATATCAATAAAACACAGGAAAAATAAAAATCTGTATTAAGAAACAAACAAATATCAATAGTAACTAAAATTACACTGCTAAGCTGCAATGGATTGTTAAAGGTTTTTATGTCTAAAACTAGTTCTCCCCCCCTCCCTGTTTGAATCCAAGGATGGCAAAGAACCAAAACCTGGGGACCTGATTCAGGTCTTTCGTGGCATCCTCTATAAGCACTGGGCTGTCTATGTCGGTTTGGGCAATGTTGTTCACTTTGGAGCAGATGGTGAGTTCCGATTTTACAGCTATCTTAATATAAACAAAAACACATTTCTCTGAAAATGTATATTGACTTTATGTAGTCCATTTTGTACAAACCTAACAACTGGTGACCTTTGACCTCAGTAATGTTCAGCTCAATATCTGTAAAACGTAAAAATGCATCTAACATTTCCAAACCTTCCCACTGCTACACAATTAGTATTGGTAAAGTTGGACCCTGTACTACCAAAATTTATCCCAAAACCCAACAGAGTTTAGGTTTGACTGGAGGTTTCCCACTTTGTCAGCTGCCCCAGTGTAGATGAGTTCATCTGTTAGAGCAGAGGGCCCCGGGCCGAGGACCGGTCCATGGGTCATTTGGTACTGGGCCACACAGAAAGAATAATTAACTTACAGTATTTCCATTTTTTTTTGGAGTCTGAAGGACATTTATTTTGAAAACTGATGAGATTCTCTCAACTACATCCATCTATGACTCACTCTTGATGCGTGTCTAAACGATTATCTAGGTCACGTGATCCATTACCGCTAAAAACAAACCCAGAAGCAGCAAAATGAGTAAAAAACAATCGTCTCTGGAAGCCCTAGATGGGACCGTCTGGTTACTGAGAAACAGGCTCAGGGCTCCCACTGATTTAGCATTATGATGAGTTGTATTCTTTGTGCACTTTATATTTGTGGTGTATCTTATTTTAAAGTTTAAACATTGCCATATTGACCAGAGAACATTAGGCAGTCCCTCCAGGATTTCGCAGGCATTTTTTGTGATTGTTGCAGCTAAAATGCCTGATTTCACGGGGCATTTTCCTAAAAGTTGCAATTTTTATTTACTAAAATGAATAAACAACCATAACTTTTAATATATAAACCAAAAATACCTCCTAGTTTTGTAAGATAATTCCCAACAAACATTGACATTCTCAAAAGGTGCTTTATTTGAGAACTTTGAGAGCTTCTAAACTGACATTCATGAGCATTTCTGGATTGTCCCTCGTTTGCAGCTCTCCTCACATGTTTTGCAGACACAAAGTGTTTGTCGATG
>NC_051430.1:31316786-31321731 GCF_001649575.2 Kryptolebias marmoratus | reverse complement strand
GTTAACAGGAAGTGACGTCACGTGTCTTCTTCCTGAGATATTTGGGGTTATTTTGTATTCCGCGCTACACAAACCCACAAAAAAGACACTAGACCGCAGAAACGGTGGCGAATCACTTTAGAAACAATAAATATTGGGTTAAAGTTGCGGTGTTTTGGGCAAAGTTGCAAAAAGTTGTGATTTCGTGGGTTTGCTTGATTTTGCGTTAATAGTTGCGATCGCAACATTGCGAAATCCTGGAGGGTCTGATTAGGGGAAGGAGAAACATCCATTTAGGAAGGTCTTGGGTACGAAATGGTAACCACTTTTAACCCAGTGAGTAAAAAATGTCAACTGCATGGTACAAATTGAGGGGATGATTTGACCAAGTCAAGTTTATTTGTATAGCATCTTTCAGCAACACATGTGCACACTGTTGATAAAGTGAACAGTTTACAGTTTGGCCCCAGTGTCACTTTTCTTCCTCAAAGAACACACACACACACATATAAGTTTTTATTTATTTATTTTTCTCCAGTTGCTGTGGTTGGTTTCATTGATGTAACATCTAATATAAACCCAGTTTTCTTGGTTTGTCTTTGAAGGGTCAGCTCCTGGAAGCAGCTTAGTGCCTGCTTCAGGTCAGAAGAGTGGTGTGGTGATGGAGAAGCTGAAGGATGTGGTGAACGGTGACAAATGGAAAATAAACAACTACTTGGATAAGAAATACAAACCTCGTTGTACTAATGAAATTGTAAAGGACGCCTGCAAACTTGTTGGTTCAGGTCTGGAATATGACGTCCTCAACTACAACTGCGAACACTTCGCCACTGAGCTGCGCTACGGCAAGCCTGAGAGCCGACAGGTAGAATTAAAGAAGCAGTTTATTCACTCTGAAATTCAAATTCAAAAATACTTTAATAATACCAAAGGGAAATTAAATGTTTTTGTAGCTCATAATCCTTGTTTTGGTAAAGAGTTGTTATAGTTGCTGATGGCTGAGGGCAGGAAGGATCTCTTATCAAAGAGCCCCTTTTGTTTGTTTTTAATGTTTCCTGTTAAATTCTGAACATGGTTAGAAACCTGTAAGTGTGTTCTCCATTTGTCTTGAGTAGTTTACTTGAATTCTTCTAAACCCAAAAAACCCCAATTTTTTTTACATTTCTCAAACCACAGTTATATACAATTTTCAGGTAAAGAGCCTCAGCATCTTTATATCTGCCAATATTTGCAGATGGCAATGAAAGACACCTAAATGTATTTGTGGTTTATGATATATTTTGCTATCAGACAGATACACCAACACAGGCAAAAACATAACTGTTCTCCTTAGGCTTTTGGTAGGAAGTGATAATAAATAGTGTAAGGAAAATAAATTCTTTACTTCTTCTATTGTCATATAAATGTAAGACTTTGCGTTTTGTTTTGTTTTGTATGGTGGCCCCCTGAAGTGCAAACCACAACAACATTAACGAAATACACAAACAAAAAATGAAACACACAAGCAAAGAACAGAAACGCAATTACATTAACAAACTGGAAGAGGCAGGTCCCAGTGGGAGACCTGAGAAATTGCTGATTGGACGACACCACATTTGAACCAGAAGTTCGGGCTTTTGCTCTTTCAATGTTTCGGTAGACGGGAAGACAATCACAGCGCCATGTATCGCCCAAACTGTGGAAAAGAGCTGGTTGAGCAGTCACCAAACTTTTGCAGTAGTTGTGGCAAGAGGCTTCAAGAAATGATTACAAATAACATTCATGTTTTCAACAAACGCGCTAAAACCAGAAAAACTTCCGGTTCAAATGTGGTGTCGTCCAATCAGCCATTTCTCAGGTCTCCCACTGGGACCTACCTTTTCCAGTTTGTTAATGTAATTGCATTTCTGTTCTTTTTTTGTGTGCTTCAATTTTTGTTTGTGTGTTTTGCTAATGTTGTTGTGGTTTGCACTTCAGTGAATGGGCTGACAGAAAAATCAGTCAATTCTATAACAGAGAAATTGTTTCTAACTGGTCAGCAAATGTGATGAATGTAAAACCTTATTATCTTTAAAGGACTGGTTTTACATTTATCTGTTCAACTTTGAGTGAAAAACTTAGACTTCTTGTTTATCAGTGAAGGTTTTGCCATGTTTACCTTAAATGTTACCAAGATGCTGTTCTTTTTCTAACCAGAAATAAAAAAAATCTTTCCCAGGCAATTTTTGAAATGTTTAGCACCATTTTATATTTAGATCTGTCTAAATTATTATTTCTCCCTGTAGGCGTACGAAGCACGAGCTGGCTTCCTCGAAGGCGTCCTTGAAGCTACAGGAGCGATTATAGCAGTTGCTGCCGTGGCTGTCATTGGAATTATGAAATCATGAGAAAACAACAACTGAAGCACTTTTTAATGATTTAATAATAATTAAATAGACAGAAAATATAGGAATTCCTGTAATGTCAAATTCCTGTAAGGTAATCAACAACTAATAAAAAGCTCAGTGAATTAACGTTTGGTTCATATTTATTTCATCATCAGTTATGAACTTTTTACTAACTAGTTTGTTTGGCTTCTTTTGTTTATTTCTTGGATTCTATGAACATGTACATCAGCATCATGTACTCCAGGTCAAAAATAGATCATCAGTATGAAAATAATATAAGCTTTGAAATCTATCCTAAACGGAACAAACACAAGGTGCTTAACACCAAAATAACTTAAGACAAGTTCAAAGAAAAGCCCTAGTTCTTAGCCTTAATTTAGAAACAAATACAAATCTGATCAGTGCTCAAATAAATAAAAATGAACAAAACTGTTCGTAACAAATGTATTTTGGTAAATGGCCTACACTTGTATAGCGCTTTATTTAGTCGTTATTTAGTTAAAAACGTATTTTATTACATGAAATCAAAAACCTAGTGATACAAGTGACAAAAACAGGAGTTAAACTGGCACAATATAGGGAGCTGACCAGCGGAGCTCCCTACAAGGATCTGACAGAGCCTGAGGACAAACCATGAGGGTTATATCTGCTGGGGGGGGGTGATTACTGAATGAGAACAGGTTTATATGACCAGGTAAACAGGGAAGCTGAGAAAAAACACAAACTATACAGAGAAATACTAAAAACAACCTGTCAGAACAACAGAACCTTCAGGTACATAAACTGAAAAATACATAAATCTACAAAATAACTCAAAAACAGAAAACAATTCAAAAACACCAAAACAGGACAGTTTTCATGTATGGGTCAAGTTACCGATTACTATCAAAAGTCACCTTTAGGTTTTTAATGGTGGGTTTAACAACAATCTGAGGGACCAAGTTAAAAAGCACGAAATAAAAGAATACCAAGAAACAAACCCTGTGGACCACCGACAAAAATCAGGAACTTCTGATCACTTCCTGAGGTCTGCAAATAATCAGAACCTTGTTCTCTGCAGTAATTTCTTAATTTGTTCCAGAGCTGTGTGTGTGTGTGTACGTGTGTGTGTGTGTGTGTGTGTGTGTGTGTGTGTGTGTGTGTGTGTGTAGGTGTGCGTGTGTGTGTGTGGACGATCACCCAAAGGTAACCGCTCGTTCAGATCCAGGAACAATCCAGTCCATGTGGTAAAGATGCAGGTAAACAGGTGAAAACAGGTAAATGTTTGGACCTTCTTTCAGCAACAAGCCCCACTTTTCTCCACACATTTAAATTTGCAGGAAGTCTCAGAAGGAACAGATGTTCTGAGTTTCATCTGGAGACTTTCAGTCACCTGGAGACTCAGATGTTTGATGATCTTCAGGAAACCTGGAATATAATCTGCTCTGACTTCATGCTGACTGGATTATCTGATGATTCTTCTCTGTGCAGAGCTGAAGGTGGATTTATTTCAGTCCTTTTAAACCTTTAATCTGAGGAAAGGAAAGAGCTAAAAGTGTTAAAGGTTGAGCACAGAATGCTGAATTAATCTGATAACTGAACACGGAGTGGTTAATATGGAGATTAAACATAGTTTAATAATTAGTTTAGATGTTTTTCGTTCTGCAGAAGTTCTGGGCTGTTCTGCTGATTATTAAATATAATAAATAATGATATTTATATTATATTTTACTAACAGGAAGACAAAACAAAACATTATTACCCGCCTTCCCCTTTGTGCAGAGGGCGATGACCTGCTGTGACCTGCAGGGGGAGCTGGTCTCTGTCAGCAGGTTGTTACAGCGCCACCTGCTGGACACAAAGAGGACAAACTGTCCCTGAGACAAGCCTCTCATTACAACAGGACGAGTTAATAAAACAGGACTAGTTATTACAGGAGGCTTCTTCTGGTTCATCACTGAAACAACCAGATGAAGAAGAACGAAAACTTTAAAAAGTTATTTTGAAAACATTTTACAGAATGAGTTAAAACTCCAAACTGTGAAGAAGTGAAACAAAGTTTATCTAGAGTCCATGAATAATAATAATAATAATAATAATAATAATAATAATAATAATAATAATAATAATAATAATAATAATAATAATAATAATAATAATAAAATCTCTAACATCAAATATTCTTCTTTCTGTTCAGGAAAAAGATCAAATCTGATATTAGAGCCATAAATTTGTTAAATTTACAGTAAACTGTTTGACGTTTTTTACCTTCAGGGTCCATTTTTATTTTTCGATCTGTTCCAGTGTTCTTTAATCATTCGAAGGAGGAATTATTTTTATTTATTCAAATAATTAGTTAATCTTCTGGGTCACTGTCTTTGAGTTTTATTACAGAAGTGATCAGATGTCTTGGTGGCAGCTCAAGCTCAAGCTGCCACTGGAAGTGTCATTATTAGCTGCCACTGCCACAAATTGAGCTTGCTGTTTCTCCTCTGCAGGCTTCGTGTCTCTGCAGTCTTCCTGTCTCTGCAGGCTTCGTGTCTCTGCAGGCTTCGTGTCTCTGCAGTCTTCCTGTCTCTGCAGGCTTCGTGTCTCTGCAGGCTTCGTGTCTCTGCAGTCTT
>NC_051430.1:31297771-31316205 GCF_001649575.2 Kryptolebias marmoratus | reverse complement strand
TGTGTGTGTGTGTGTGTGTGTGTGTGTGTGTGTGTGTGTGTGTGTGTGTGTGTGTAGGTGTGCGTGTGTGTGTGTGGACGATCACCCAAAGGTAACCGCTCGTTCAGATCCAGGAACAATCCAGTCCATGTGGTAAAGATGCAGGTAAACAGGTGAAAACAGGTAAATGTTTGGACCTTCTTTCAGCAACAAGCCCCACTTTTCTCCACACATTTAAATTTGCAGGAAGTCTCAGAAGGAACAGATGTTCTGAGTTTCATCTGGAGACTTTCAGTCACCTGGAGACTCAGATGTTTGATGATCTTCAGGAAACCTGGAATATAATCTGCTCTGACTTCATGCTGACTGGATTATCTGATGATTCTTCTCTGTGCAGAGCTGAAGGTGGATTTATTTCAGTCCTTTTAAACCTTTAATCTGAGGAAAGGAAAGAGCTAAAAGTGTTAAAGGTTGAGCACAGAATGCTGAATTAATCTGATAACTGAACACGGAGTGGTTAATATGGAGATTAAACATAGTTTAATAATTAGTTTAGATGTTTTTCGTTCTGCAGAAGTTCTGGGCTGTTCTGCTGATTATTAAATATAATAAATAATGATATTTATATTATATTTTACTAACAGGAAGACAAAACAAAACATTATTACCCGCCTTCCCCTTTGTGCAGAGGGCGATGACCTGCTGTGACCTGCAGGGGGAGCTGGTCTCTGTCAGCAGGTTGTTACAGCGCCACCTGCTGGACACAAAGAGGACAAACTGTCCCTGAGACAAGCCTCTCATTACAACAGGACGAGTTAATAAAACAGGACTAGTTATTACAGGAGGCTTCTTCTGGTTCATCACTGAAACAACCAGATGAAGAAGAACGAAAACTTTAAAAAGTTATTTTGAAAACATTTTACAGAATGAGTTAAAACTCCAAACTGTGAAGAAGTGAAACAAAGTTTATCTAGAGTCCATGAATAATAATAATAATAATAATAATAATAATAATAATAATAATAATAATAATAATAATAATAATAATAATAATAATAATAATAATAAAATCTCTAACATCAAATATTCTTCTTTCTGTTCAGGAAAAAGATCAAATCTGATATTAGAGCCATAAATTTGTTAAATTTACAGTAAACTGTTTGACGTTTTTTACCTTCAGGGTCCATTTTTATTTTTCGATCTGTTCCAGTGTTCTTTAATCATTCGAAGGAGGAATTATTTTTATTTATTCAAATAATTAGTTAATCTTCTGGGTCACTGTCTTTGAGTTTTATTACAGAAGTGATCAGATGTCTTGGTGGCAGCTCAAGCTCAAGCTGCCACTGGAAGTGTCATTATTAGCTGCCACTGCCACAAATTGAGCTTGCTGTTTCTCCTCTGCAGGCTTCGTGTCTCTGCAGTCTTCCTGTCTCTGCAGGCTTCGTGTCTCTGCAGGCTTCGTGTCTCTGCAGTCTTCCTGTCTCTGCAGGCTTCGTGTCTCTGCAGGCTTCGTGTCTCTGCAGGCTTCGTGTCTCTGCAGGCTTCGTGTCTCTGCAGGCTTTGTGTCTCTGCAGGCTTTGTGTCTCTGCAGTCTTCGTGTCTCTGCAGACTTCTTGTCTCCGCAGGTTTCGTGTCTCCGCAGTCTTCGTGTCTCTGCAGTCTTCGTGTCTCTGCATGCAGATTTTCATGAAAAGCAGTTTGTTTTTGTTTTTTAACTCTCACCTGAGCTGATCAGGATTCCCAGGAACCATGTGACCAATCTGTGCAGCTCGGGCTGCGATCGCACCTTTTTTGGTCTGTGTGTTGTTGCATGTGAATGACTTTCAGAGGGTGTGTGTGTGTGTGTGTGTGTGTGGCAGGCCGACACTCCTCTCTGACAGGTCTGAACCAGCCGGAGAATGTGAAGGATGTCGTCTCAGGGAGCTGATCTCAGGTCAGATGAGAGGAGGAGAACATCAGGACAACAGATCTCTGCTGGGATCAGATTCTTCCCATCAGCTGGGAAACAAAGAGTTTCTTACAAGTTTAAATTATTTCAGCTTCGTCACAGACAACCCTGATTCAGCTGATTTCACTGCTGAATCTGGGATTTAATCAGGTCAACGCAGAATTATTATCAATCAGAGGCTAAAATAAAAAAGGAAACAGTTTATTTTTGAGCTGTTTACAGGCCTAACATTCCTGGAATTATGAGTATTTCCTGCCTGAAATCATCCAGTTGTTTTGGTCGAACCTTAAAAAAAAACGTTACACAACAACGCTGTGTTGGGAGTGACTCTCAGCTACTACCACACCAAATCTGAGCTCATTATCTGCTGACTCAGCAAAAAGCCACATTTGTGTTTCTGACCATCAACCAGCTGTGGCGGCCATATTGAATTAGACTGAGTTCAACAGTTATTCAGTAGGAGACAAACATCCTGTGATTGCTTCCTGAACGTTTCATTAAAATCTGTCTGATATTTCGCTAACAGACATGATATCAGTTACCTTTTTTGTTATTTTGAAATTTAAATCTATAATTAATCTTTTCCAGAACTCCTGTCCTGCAGGATGTGTAACAGATCATAAATCTTTCAGTTCTGCAGTCTTAAAGGGGTTCTGGTTCTGCTTGGTTCCGTCTGTGACCCTGAAGAGGAGCAGCTCACCTGTGCTGCAGGTACGCTGCGTTTACTTCCATATAAGGAGAGGAGAGGAGCGCAGTCAAACCTGAACAGGTAAAACCCGTCAGGTGGAGATTGTTCAAATACTCCTCGACTCAAGTGTGAACCGAACCCGGACCTGGTGAGAACATTTGTCCCTCTGTTTGTTCAGAACTTCACTTTAAACTGAGTTCTTTAATCCGTTAGGTCCGTTCAGAGTCTGAGAAGGTTCTGTTAAAAACATGAAGTGGACCAGAACCATGGGGACTCCTGCTACCTGTCTGCAGCAGGTTTCATCAACTTCACTTCAGTCCATTTAAGGACAGATGGGAAGAAGCTTCATGCTGCAGCAGGAGGGGGCGGAGCCACACCTGCAGGCCCCACCCAGAAATCCTCCAGGTTCGGTTCTGCAAGCTAAAAAAGTTAAAGTGGAGTTTCATATCTGAGAAACCTGAGACAGATTTAAAGTTTCAGCATTTTTCTGCCTGAGTCATCAGGTTTACAAAGTGAAAACAGGAACATGACTGAAGTTAAAGTTCCTTTTTTAGAACAAAGGTTCTGTTCTGTTCTGAGACAGTGGATCTGAATGAAACAGAAAGTGTTTTTTTTTTTTTTATTTTAAGACGAAACAAAGAGATAAATAAAATAAAAGGCAACAGAAACAGAACGAAACCTAAAATAAGTATAAAATACCCATATATATAATACAACCTAAAATACAAGTATTCACCCCCTTACACGTCAGTGTTTTTGTCCCGAACACCACAGAACCAGAACCGTTCCTTTCTCCCTGTCAGACGAAGGTTTTCTTCTTTAGATCAGTCAGAGTTCCTCAGATTATTTCTATTTGTTGAAGACCTGAAGAACAGGAGAACATGTTTTTTACCTTCTCCACAGCCACAAGTTTACATACACCAAGACTGCTGAACCTTTGGGAGAGCCCAGCTGATGATGTCATAGCTTTGGAAGCTTCTGATTGGTTAGCTGACAACATCTGAGTTCACCGGAGGCTCATCTGTGGATTCAGCTTAAAGACAACTCAAAGACTGATGGAAGAATCACGAGATCGGGAACCGAATCACCGACCTCCACTGCTGGGTTCCACTCAGGAAGGAGGCGGGTTCTATCGTCCCGCTCAGGAAGGAGATGGGTTATAGGTTCCACTTAGGAAGGAGATGGTTCTAGGTTCCATTGTACGGCTCAGGAAGGAGAGGGGTTCTGGGTTCCACTCAGGAAGGAGATAGGTTCTAGGTTCCATCGTACCACTCAGGAAGGAGACGGGTTCTGGGTTCCATCATGTTTCCTGCTCTGTCCGCTCCCAGCATCAGACACAGCGTCTCACCTTGATGCAGCAACATTCATGTTCTGTACTGAAAACGTTTGCAGGATCTCATAAAAGAACCTAAGGATCTTGGGAAAATGAATCCTAATTTCTTTTTACCGCCAACATCCTGGCAGGGCTCAGTTCTACCTGAACTGACCTGGCTTTGGGAGAAAAGCAAACAGAACACCTGGCTGGGCCCACCCACTGGAGGTGTGTCTGTCAGGTGATCAGAACCCAGGTGCTCAGACGTTCTCCTTCTGAAGTCATGGTTCCATCAATTACAGCAGGTTGTCTGGGTCCTGAAGCAGCGAAGCAGCCCCAGACCATCACACTACCACCAATGTGTTTGACAGCCTGTGATGTTATTTTAATGCAGGGTTCCAGAAGGTTCTACTCTTGTCTTGTTGGTTCCCAGGAGATTCTCCCAGAAGTCTCGGGATCATTAACATGTCTTAGTCGTTGTGTCGGTTTTACTCAGCGGGGTTTTTGGAACTCCTCACGGCGGCCATTTTTGTCTCCTTCTCTTTTGAATCATGACCTTTGACCTTCACTGAGGCATTTAAGGCCTTAGATGAGGTTCTGGTGGTTCTGGGACCTCCTGGAGGAGTCGTTGATGCGCTCTTTAAGGTTCCCCACTGATCAGGTTTGCTTTATTTGTTCTGCAGGTCTGGAAACAATCAGATAATTTAAAAACAAAAATAGGCAAAAGTTAAAAAGTTTTAAATATAAATAATTAATAAGAAAAAAAAGATAATTTAACCATGAAAAGAAAATTACTGAACCATAGATTGATTGTTTTTTGACTTCCTGTGACCCAGAAATGCTGATCAGTTTTTAAATCTCAGGTTTGATCTCAGAAGGTTTATTCATTTATTTAAAAAGGAGGAAAATGCACATTAACTAAACATTTGTACAATAAAACACATCATACAGACTCATTTTCACCTGCAGTCCAAACTTCAATTAAACTTTGTCACAAAAGTGAGATTTGATCAAAGTCAGCCGGAGGTTTAATTCGAACAATGAACAGATGATGAAGCTTAAAAATAATAATCCATTTTATTTATTTCTGTTTCTCTTTGTTATTTTGTTAATCGTGAGGTGAAAATATCTCCTTATTTCTGTGCAACAATCAAACGAAGGGAATAAAATCTGGATTAAAATATGGATATGTTAGATTTTCCTGAGTTTAAAGAATTATTTCAGCAAACGGGTCATCGACAGAGTTTCCAGATATAAATCAGAAAAAAAAGAAAACAACAATGTTCTGTAAAAGGATTTTAAAAGAAATGCTCAATAAAAAAATTTAACTGTATAAATGTGAGGGAGGATGTTTTTAACTCTTTGTTGAGGTAGAACATTTACATAACCTGAGAAAACCACAGAGATACAAACACTTCTAGTGAATTCACACCGAGGCTGTTTAGGTTTGAATAGTTTTATAATTTGAGTTAAGTTTCAAAGCTGCTAATAAAACATTAAACTGAGGTTTTTGATGCAGCAGCAGAGACTGGTCGGTTCTTGTTTCTGATGACCAGAAATCAGCTGAAAGTCTCTGAAATGAAGCAAAGAAGCTCAGAGTTTCAGGAACAGGAACAGTCTGCTGTAAATAAAGCTGTGAAGAAGAGTTGGATTCATTTTTCTTTTATTTCCTCATCTTATCTGCTGATGTTTGTGTGTAAATTGTTTTTCTGTCGCCTCGCCCAGAAACATCCTGACCTCCGTCCCTCAGCATCATCAGGATGAATCACGGCGCCGCTGAGTCACGCAGGCTTCTGATTGGTTGGTTGCCACAGAACGTGACTTCCTGATGGACAGCTGCAGCTTTGGAAAAACTGGAAACTTTTTAAAGTGAAGAAAGAAAAACATCCATTTTTGCAAAGAAAGAAGAAAAAGATGCTCCTGTGGAACAGGAAACCAAATTAAGACGTCAGGGTTCTCAATCTGTGGCTCCGGGGCCTTTCTTTGGCCCGTCTGCAGCTTCCACCAAAACAAACATGGAAATAAATAATATTTAAATGTATGAGAAGAAAGGTCAGTCTGATAACAGCAAGAATTAGAAGAAACAGAAACTCTGAATAAAAACTAAAGTAAATAAAGTTTTCTGTCTTCATGAGAAGAAAGTTATCAAACTGTAATTATATTTTATTATTATTTATGTCCAAAAACATACAAAAGACTCCTGTAAGCCTACATAGTTTAATATTTAGATATAATCAAACACGTTTTTTTTTGTTTTTTTTTGTTCTGACATGTAAAACAACAATAACTACAGTTACAGCCGAGTTTTTTATTATTTCTAAAGAGCTTCGTTGTTTTAGTTTTAGTTCCAGCTTCACGTTCAGATCTGAGGAAAACCATGAAAGGTGGAGGATTTGGTTCTGACCCGAGCTGAGGTTCAGGATTCTGCAGAACTTCTTCGACCCACATCAGACCTGCTTCAGACACGAAGCTTTGCTCCTAAAGAACTTTACTGAACATTTACTGGAGTTCTGTAAATGTTCTGTTTGAGCAGCAAACAGAACTTTACTGGAGTTAAGTAAATGTTCTGTTTGCTGCTCAGACTTGATGGAATGTTTTTCTGGATGTTTTTAGAACATCAGAACATTTCTGTTTGACGACAGCAGCTGAAAAAGTTCATCAGTTTTGTTCTTTCCTTTAGTTTAGATGAAGTCAAACTGTATTTCCTGACGTTGTTGCCTCAGTAACACCTGATTTATTGATTATTGTTTGTTTGTTTGTTTGTTTTATTCAGGTTTAGGAAACTTCTCTGTGAAAACTCCTCAGGGTGCGTTCTGAAGGGAAGAACAGCTTCCTGGAGACTGACGCTTCCGGCAGGCAATCAGGGCGCGAGTTGAAACACCTCAGCGCATTCTGATCACCTGGACCAATCAGAGCGCGAGCTGTAAGAACGTTACCTTTTATGGAGAAGGCTCGCTGCCTCGCGAGCCCAAATAAAGCCGGTGCTTCTGGTTTGGAGATGCTGCATTAACGAAGTCCAGCTGGGGCAGAAAGACACACTGACAGACAAGCAGACACACCTGAGACACACCTGAGACCGGTAAGAGGCTCACTTCTGCGCTTATTTTGGTTTAAACTCAGAATCAACTGATCTGAGCTCAGGAAGGCAAAAGATTAAAAAAAAAAAGTTTTATTTTTATTTTTTTAAAGTTTCAGACAAACTGAAACTGTTCAAACTTCCTGTTTATTGATGCATTTAAAGTCTGTAGGGTGGGGGGTTAAAGCTGTAGAATTAAGGTTTAATTTAGCAAAACTGATCAAATTAACTCTTAAAATTCAGGAATATTTCTAAAAGTGGTGGGTGTGGGTTTTTTTTTTTTTAACTGTTTAACAAACCATGTTGGTTGTTTCTCAGGAAACTGTTCTGTTTTTAATTTGTTCTGTTTTTTATTATTTAAATGTCGAGACTCTGCAGGCTATTTGAGCTCGGTGTTTTTTTTTTTTTTTTTTTTTTCTTGTAGGTAAAGTGTGTGTGTGTGTGGCATTTTCCAGAAGGAAAAGTGCATTTTTAGCTCTAATTAACTCTGCAGTTGATCACACCCAGCTGCTTGGCTCTGCAGACATGACATAACATGAACCGGTTCTTTTTTTTTCTAAAATCTGGGTGTGGCATGAGGACATTTCATCACTGAAACTCCTTCCTTAAAAGGATGACTAAGGCCTTCTTGTTTTAACAGGCCACTTAAAGTCTATTTGTTGAAGGAAGTGTTTTTGGTGACAAACCCTTTTTCCCTGCAGAAATGGAAGACGACGTCTGTGCCCTCGTTGTTGATAATGGCTCTGGTATGTGCAAGGCTGGATTTGCCGGGGACGATGCTCCTCGTGCCGTCTTCCCTTCCATTGTTGGACGCCCCAGACACCAGGTACCCCCTGACCTTCAGTGTCCCCTCTCCTTCAGAGTAGGAACATAAAATCTGACCGGAGACGTTTGTGTGCAGGGTGTGATGGTCGGTATGGGCCAGAAGGACAGCTACGTGGGAGACGAGGCCCAGAGTAAGAGGGGTATCCTGACCCTGAAGTACCCCATCGAGCACGGCATCGTCACCAACTGGGATGACATGGAGAAGGTGAGGCTGGGTGGTAAAGATTACTGCTGTGGAAGGTGGATGCACACCCAGCAGCCTGCAGAAGTGTCTTAAAGTTTGTGGCTGTTGTTTTCCTTTAAGCCAAATTTAGTCTACTCTTTATTGGAGCCTAAAAATGCTCACATGGGATCTCTCCCTGCAGAATATTGGATCAGGTAGATGTCAATAAACATGTTAAGAAAATGAAGGTGCATGTGTAAATGTGGCCTGATCAAACACAAGTCATCTCTACATTAAACTAATCTGCTGCAGACTGAGAATGAAGTCCTCAGGCTCAACTGCAGCAAAATGACCTAACAGGGGAAAATGTGACTGTTCATGTCCTGAACTGTGCTCTGGCAACATTCTCCAAGCACTTAAGATCAGAATAACACTTTAATGTTTGGGACGCCCATCTGTAAAATGCCATGTTGGTGTTTTCAGTCCTGGCTCGTTCTCGTTAACCCCGTTCTGTCGTGCAGATCTGGCATCACACCTTCTACAACGAGCTCCGTGTCGCTCCTGAAGAACATCCAGTCCTTCTGACCGAAGCTCCACTCAACCCCAAAGCCAACAGGGAGAAGATGACACAGGTGAG
Source organism: Kryptolebias marmoratus (assembly GCF_001649575.2). NCBI lineage: Eukaryota > Metazoa > Chordata > Actinopteri > Cyprinodontiformes > Rivulidae > Kryptolebias > Kryptolebias marmoratus. The sequence continues at coordinate 31,307,577 of NC_051430.1, read as the reverse complement.
TTCAAAATGACCCTGAAGTAAAACCCAATCACTCAGCAGCTGAAAACGGTGAAGAACAAACTTTATTATTCTCTGCTCAGATCATGTTTGAGACCTTCAACTCTCCTGCCATGTATGTGGCCATCCAAGCTGTCCTGTCTCTGTACGCTTCTGGTCGTACCACAGGTGGGTGAACTTCAGCCTTTCCACTACCTGTCCCTCTGAAATGGTCTCCAAAGGTGTTACTGAGCCATATTTTTGTCCTGCAGGTATTGTGATGGACTCCGGTGATGGTGTCAGCCATACTGTCCCAATCTACGAGGGTTACGCCCTGCCTCACGCCATCCTCCGTCTGGATCTGGCTGGCAGAGATCTGACAGACTACCTGATGAAGATCCTCACAGAGAGAGGCTACAGCTTCACCACCACTGGTATGGTTCTCAGCTGGACCTGGTCCAGAACTTGTGTTTCCGTTTAATGACTCTCCTCTTGTATCTCTGAATTCCAGCTGAGCGTGAGATTGTCCGTGACATCAAGGAGAAGCTGTGCTACGTGGCTTTGGACTTCGACCAGGAGATGCAGACGGCAGCTTCCTCTTCATCACTGGAGAAGAGCTACGAGCTTCCTGACGGACAGGTCATCACAATCGGCAACGAGAGGTTCCGCTGCCCCGAGGCGCTCTTCCAGCCTTCGTTCATCGGTCTGTCTGAGTCACCTCTGTAGAAGCATTAAGTGTAGCTTTTTAAACTAGAACAATAAGTTGTATTTGACTGTTTTTAAAGCCTGGTTTTCTGTAGTTTCAGTTGAGGATTTATCAGACCAGGCTGGAGGTCTTTAACTGACGCAGTTCTCGTCACATTTAACACCAACTGAACTCGTGTTTTCAGGAATGGAGTCTGCTGGGATCCATGAAACCACCTACAACAGCATCATGAAGTGTGATGTGGACATCCGTAAAGACCTGTACGCCAACACCGTTCTGTCTGGGGGTACCACCATGTACCCTGGAATTGCTGACCGCATGCAGAAGGAGATCACTGGCCTGGCCCCACCCACCATGAAAATCAAGGTATTCTCTCCTGAAGATGACTGATTCGAGCCAGTCCTGGTCCACGGGGCCCACTCTCTGCATTAAACTCACTTCCTCTCCTGTCTCTTAGATCATCGCTCCCCCTGAGAGGAAGTACTCCGTCTGGATCGGTGGCTCCATCCTGGCCTCCCTCTCCACCTTCCAGCAGATGTGGATCAGCAAACAGGAGTACGATGAGTCCGGTCCTGCCATCGTCCACCGCAAGTGCTTCTAAGCTGCTCCCCTCCTGCCTAAGTGGTCCAAGTGCTTTAATCTGCTCCACCCAGCTGAGAAGTGTCTGCTTTGTCTTGTGTGACCAGACTAAAACATGCCTCTGCATGGTTTACAATCCATTTAAAGTCTGGCCCTCAAAGAAAAGGAAGTTGTGATGAGTGGAATTCAGTCACCTGGAGGCTTTGGTCAGAAACGACTTGACCGTCTGTCATGACTGAACAGGAATGTTTCTCTGGTACTCATGAAGCTTATTGCAACTTAAAGCATTAAACCACTGTTACACCCTGAACCCCTCAATAAAATAAAAAAACTTTGTTTACACCCCATTGTCCTGTTGTCACTTACTGATTTGTTTTGTTGCAAACTTTGTGAGGGACAACTGTCAAATATTTGATTTTTAAAGTGATTTCCATACAATCTATGTTAAATTTAATGATCCAGTCAGATAAAACTCTCTAGAGGATCTGAAGCATTTCTTAGCCTGACAAAGAAAATAGTCCTTCCTGAATAACTCATCATTCAGGATTTGGTGCAGTTTGACACATTAATGCACCGATCTTCTCCTTTTATAGTAAAAAGGAGCCTTAACTTCTTACTGACATGACTGCTCGGTGGTTAACGGTGTCCTCACAGCGAGAAGTTGAAGCCTGGGGTCTTGTGGAGCGTACATGTTCTCTGGTTTCTTTCGGTCTAAAAACTTAAGCTCCCTTCAAGACCAGGCCTCCCTTAATCTCAGAATATGCCTGGTCAAATAAGTATTTCCCCCTTTGAATTAAAGCCTTTACATTTATTTCACAGTAAAAATGTTTATGCCTAATGTCCCCTTAAGGCAGGGACTTCTCAGTTAAGTTTAAAGGCAGCTGTCTGACTTGTAACCATGTTGTGATGAACTGCTCCCCCAGCAGGTTTTTCTGTACAGATGGAAGTTAAAGCTACTGGTTCAGACTTCATTTTGCTCCTTGTATTGTCAGACATTTCACTCATATTTAGAGAATTAAAAAGCTGCTGGTTGAATTATTTCCACATTTCTGATCAAAGCTGCAGAGCCCTGTCTTAAAATGATTCAAGTCTTTAAAGAAATGAGTATCGTAATAAATTCTACTGGTAATGTTTGTTTTTGACGATAAAAATGAAACTTTAAGGTTCTTGACAGTTTCCAGTGATGAAATTAGTTTGAGCTCTTTTGTTTAACATTTTACACAAATCTCATCTGATTAAACTAAGAATTAATTTGTTTAAGCAAATCTTCTCTTTTAATTAAATAAAAATGGAGACTTTAACAGTGTTTGACACATAGACACTCTGGAGCTGAGAACTGTTTGCTGTAAGGTATAAATAATCTGACAGGACAGGTGAGTCTTAGTAAATATTTCAGGTGAAAAATTTGAGTTTCATCACTTTTCTCTGCAAAGTTGGAAGAAAACTGACTGCACAAACACATTTTACTGCATTTATTGATCATATTTACAATATATACTTTGGGCTTCTCGTTAGCATGTGATACGTTGTCCAGATTATTAGTAATATTTTAAACTTTTTCACAGATTAGTACTTTTAAATCTGAAGTTTTCATCATTAGTAACTAAACATGACAAAATCTTTATAAAAGTGTGTCATTTCTTTTATTAAATATTATTACTTTTATTGACCTCTGCCAAGGAGGTTTTTAGTAGCTTTTGTTTGTTTGTTTACAAGATTAGTCAAAAAGTCATGAATGAATGTTGATATTTTCAGGAAACGTTGAGGTCATCACAAAGAATACATGATTGAATTTTGGTGGTGAACTTGCTGTCAGCAATGTAAACCAGACACACTCTTTGTATAAGGACTAAAAGGCCTGTCCTGGTTGGACAAACCCCCATGTCTCTTCAAGGACCCCAGTGAGGGTAAAGAGCTGCTCCAGTGTTCTCCAGGAGGAGCAGAACCTTCATGGTTCTTCAGCCATCAACCAGCCTCTCTTCTCCATCACCCCTGAACACACCTTACCGGGGAGGCCGAGGAGATTCCCCACCCTCCTGTCCCCCTTCTTAGAGAAGGGAACCCCCACCCCACCTGCCAGTCCAAGGACACTGTCCCCGATGTCCACATGATGCTGCAAAGACAGCCCAGCAACATCCAGAGCCTTGAGGAGCTCAGGGTGGATCTCCTCCACCTCCTGTTATCTTTGAAACTCATAAACTAAATGGCTTTTATCTTTGTCAGCATTTCATTTACATCTGAGTTCCATCTGATGTAAGAAACTCAACAACAATCAGTTCTTAGCATGGATGAGAAGACAGTTTCCTTCTCTTATTTGTCTCTTTATATAAGGTGACTCCTCTGCATCAGAAGGACAGATCTGTGGTCCTGACAGGTCCATCTGATTGAACTCATCAGTAAAAACTGTCTGAAAGAATAATGTTCATCTTTCTACAACCCTCTTTGTGTCATGAGAACATAAAGCAATAAAAATATAATAATAAGAAATAATAAGATGAACCACGGATAGATCCACTTCTTTCTCTTACAGTTGTACTCCTCCTGGAGCTTCCTGTGGCTGGTCCTCTCCTCCTCCAGCTTCTGCTTCAGATCCTCCAGGTTCTGCTTCTGGTCCTGAAGGAGTCGTTCCCAGATCTGATCTTTCTCTTTATCCCTAATATCTCGATCTTTCTTCATCTCCCGTCTACACTGCTCCAGCTTCTTCTCTGCATTTTCTCGTTGGGTTTTTTCTGACTGAACTTTTTTTTCTTTATCTTCTAGTTTTTGTTTCCACTGTTGCTGCTGAGCTTCTTCCTTTTTTCTTTGTCTCTTTGCCTCTTCCTCACTTTCTTTCTTTCTCTTCTCTCGTTCCTTCTCCATGCATTCATCTTTGTCTTTCAGCTGCTGAACTCTCTGCTTTCTTTCCTGTTCAGCCTGCGCTCGCAGTGCTTTCAGCTCCTCTCTGTGTTTCTTCTTCAGGTCTTCCTCCTTTTTCTTCATCTCTTCTTCTTTTTCTCTCAGATCTTCTGTAAGACCCTCTTTTACCTCTAGCTTCTGTTTCACATCCTGTAATTCAGCTTGAAGTTTTGAAACCCTCTCAATGTTAGCTCGGGTGAACATGTTGTTTGAAAAGCATTTGGACCCTTCAGAGAACATCTTGTCCACAGCCTCCAGCAGTTCTGGGATCTGCTTCCTGTCCTTGGTGTTGAGAACAACATATCTTCCTCCACAGCTCTGACAGAGCTCCTGGATCTTATTGTTCTTCTTTACAAAGTTATCATCATCTGGAGCTGCAGGATCTGAGTCCACAGTGAACAGAATCATGGTGAAGTCATTGACTCGAGAGCTGAATGTGTCCTGGATGGTCTGTAACTCTCCTTTGTCTTCATCAGTGAGGGGACCCACAGGTAGGACCAGGATGAAGACATGGACGCCCTCAGGTTCACAGAGGGAGACACACCTGAGTGATTCCTCCATCACTTCCTGGTGTGGTTTCTCGTACAGAGGAGGCAGCTCCACCACAGAAACCAGACGTCCACACACCTCTCCCTGATGTTTAACACTCTCTGATGGCTTGGAGGCTGGATGAAGATCTGTCTGACCTAAAATGGCTTCAGCTGCTGAGGTCTTCTCTGCTCTTCTGCTCCCACACAGAACCAGGTTTAAACAGTTTCTTCTTGGTTTCACCATCATGGTCAAACCTGCTTCATCACCAGCCGCCGCCTCAGACACTGAAATAAATCCAGGTAAGAACATCTGAATCAGGTTGATGTTGTCTTTAAAAACAGGAAATGATGATGATGATGATTCATTTAATGAGTCCACAGAGTTTTCTAACCATGGTTCAACAACGAGATGAGCGAGAAACCAGAGAAGCTACTGATGATCATCATCAAGAGAAAAGATCTGTTTGTTTCTGTTTCAGAGTTTTATAACAGTTTTCAGAAGGCTAACTACTAATCCTGAAAGATTAAAATAAACTAATTATATTAAAAAAATTACAAAAATGGAAGGCGTTTCTTTTCTTTACTATATAAAATCAAAGTTTTTCCTTCTTTGTTAGCAAAGCAACAGATTCCTGAAACACTAGTGGCTGAGGGGTGACAGTAGGGTGGCTGAGGGGTGAGAGCGGGGTGGCTGAGGGGTGACAGTAGGGTGGCTGAGGGGTGAGAGCGAGGTGGGTGAGGGGTGAGAGCGAGGTGGGTGAGGGGTGAGAGGAGGGTGGCTGAGGGGTGAGAGCAGGGTGGCTGAGGGTTGACAGTAGGGTGGCTGAGGGGTGACAGTAGGGTGGCTGAGGGGTGACAGTAGGGTGGCTGAGGGGTGAGAGTTTAATGTTTGCTTCTTTCCACCAGCTGTACTTTAACTGAATTATTTTCAGGTTTTACCTCAAAGACAAACCTTTTCCATTTAAGTATAATGTGTGTTTCTCTTCTCCAGCTTCAGTTGTAAATAAAAAAATGATAATTGATCAAGTTTGGTTGCACTTACTGTCTGGACGCAGCATTTCAGTGCTCTTATTCCGCTTCATTGGCTGCAGAGCTTCTTCCACTGCAAAGACACAAAACACTGATTAATTCACAAATATCTTTAATTAAAGAGAGCAAACTGTTATAAAACTGTTCATTAACAATCAGTAAAGAATTTAAACGCTCCTAAACAGAAAGTTGGACTTACTGGTGGAGTAAAGATCTGGGAAACTCCTGCTGAGGCTCAGAGGTTTCTACAAGAACACATCTTTAGTCACATCCCATCATTAGAACAACAAAGTTGGAGCAAACATTGGTTTTAAAGATGAGACTCTTATTTCACTCCATGATTGAATGAATGAGTCATATTTCTTCCATAAACTGGTCACTGAACTGATCCAGAGTCAGTAGGGATGAACTCACTGAGGGTTTAAGGAATGTGAAGCTCCTGCTGCCACTCAGACGTTTATCTCTGCTTCCATCTGTAGGAAAAATAAAAACTTGTACCTCAGTCACATTAACAGCTCAAACACTTCAGACTTCATTTACACCACGAACCACCCAAAATATTATCTAATGCGTTTATTTTCAGTTTAAAAGTTAAATATATTATGTTGGCTGAGGCTGCCGTCCTGCTGCAGAAGAAAGTTGAATCAAATTAGATTTTTTTTCTTCTTTATTCAACTTAAATTCAGTAGAATGATAAATAATACGAAATTAAAATTCTTATTTGTAACTCCTGCCTAAAGCTTTGACACGTGACTGCATGTTATCATCTTTCTGACAGCGGTGCAGCTTTACCTGCATCTTTCAGTGAATAAATCAGAGATGCACCAAGAAGGAGACAGTTTGGCAGAAAAGAACAAGACTCTTTATTTCTGTAAATAAATTTCTGTGTTTATAAAACACAAACAGCATCAGATGAAGCTCCTGATTATTATTTTTTCCCACTAAAAGAAACTCAATGAATATTTGATGCACATCTCATGAAGCTCAAAGAGAGATAAAGATTTAATTATTTTTATAATCCTGCTCCAAACAGCAGCATTCATCCTTTTTCTGCAGAATGTGACGATGAAACAGAAAACCTGCCCAGGAACTAAAACAGCTAATATTTGTCTCCACCTGCAGGAGCAGGAGCAGGTTTTACACCTGAAGGACGGAGATGAGCTTATCTGCAGCAGAAAACCACTAACCTGGTATTTTATTTATTTATTTTTTAATATTGTTAAAAATAAATAAATGCTGCTGGGCTTCAATAATCCCAGGAGGTTCAGATGGAGCAGGAATAAGTCTGGGTGGACATCATAACTGTCAGTCCCAGTCATGAGTGAAACTTGTTTTAAGGTGAAACCCTTCAGTGTCGCTCAGTTAACCCAGTCAGCTGATATTTTGATGCAGACAAAGACAGAATGATAGATCAGTATCAGAGATTCTGTTTTAACCAGTTAACTGATTAAAGCTCCACATGAAGTTAGTTAAAAATAAAAATTAAACTGAATTATCTGTTTATGACATCACTAACCTGCACAGGATGCCTTCAGGTATTTCCTGGACTTTATTCAACCTGAGCTGCTGAAGAAAAGTCCTGCTGTTTCAGCTCTTTAAGATTCTTTTCATCACTTTTATATTCCATCATTTCAGGGTCGACTCCGGATCTGGCTGACGTTTCCTCCTGTAGTGGCTTAACTGCACCTGAAGGAAGAATCAGCACCACAAACTTTTCATAAACTCAGCTTCTGTGTTTCCTCCAGCTCTATTTTCCCGAGCACCTTTTTATATTTGCGACATGGAGGTTGCTGTAAAAGTAATCAGTTCAGGATCACTGTGGGTCCTTTAGGTGAATATCAGGAGAACACATCAGACAAAATAAAACCAAATAAATAACAAATAAATCTCATGAGCTGGATGAGTTTTAATGAAACTCTCAGAAACTAACTGTTCAATTGACAGCTGAATGACTTTATGGAGTCAGTTTAAGATGGCTGCCAGAGCTAACTGACCTTATGAAACACAAAGCTGTCTCTAACTCAGTCAGGTTTACAGATATTAAGTTAAAATCTGGTGTGGTAGTAGCTGAGAGTCATCCCCAGCACATACTCTGAGAGCTAACAGATTGAATGAGATTACACAAATTGGTTTTCAAGATTTGACCAAAAAGGCAACGACTCCATGCCTCTGATCAGAAGAGGAGCTGGATTCAAACTCTGGCATGAAAGATGGTGGGCGACATGCATTCCTTCAAAAACACCAGGCCTTTAAGAGACGGTGAAATTTTGTTGTTTTGTTGTGAAGTTTGAAAAGTTTTGACCCCATCAGAACTGATCGTCTCAGTTTTTATTGATCCTCACATCAGTAAAAACTGAGTTTCTGTCCCAACATCCAGATTAAAACCACAGAGGAAATGAATTAACCCTCCATATACACACTTATCAGATATATTTAAATCTGTGCACAAGATGATTTGTATGGATTGAATTTTATTGGTTGTTTTGTGCTGTAAATTGATCTACTGTTTGATTGAAGTGTAAAAGTTTCACGTTGATTTAAAAGTGCTAAATAAAACCTTTTGGTTTAATATTGGTCATGTAGGATCAACCTGTCAGACCCTGAAGGAGCCAGGTCCAGTTTATTTTATGATCTTTGATTATAAGCTCATAAATGTGATGTCTGATCTGATTTATTAGAATCTCATGTAATCATACAGTTTCTGTTTTCTGTAACTGACTGAGTGAACGTGTTTCTGTGCGTGTCTAAACCTGCTCTAAGGAAAGAAAACAAAATTTAAAAACGAAAAAATGGCAATGTGACAAAACAAAAAGAAAGATTTTAAATAACAAATTGTAAATCATGATTAGTGACTGTTACATAACTCTAAAAATAAGGTTTCATTCATGTAGTCACAGTTAAATCACAGCTTTGCCTAAAAAATCATCTGAGCTAAAACAGGAAATCTGATCAACTTATCTGTCTCCAAAAATCTGATTTTATTTTAGGTAAAAATATCTGGTTTCACCTGACTCACCTGCTAAGCTTTGACTTCGTCCTGAAGGTTAAAGAAAAAGTGACGAAAGTTTGAAAAACCAGATGTGTTTCTAGGCTATTTGAAATATATTTTTAAAAAATGTTAAAAGCAGTTAAAGTAGACTGCTATAATTTATTTACTTGTTGCTGCTTCTCTCCTGAATTTCAACTGGAGGAGGGTTTTTCCGTGAAACACTTACAGTAGGTGTAACTCTGCCAAGTTCTTCCTCATACCTGAAGAACCTGAAGTTGTTCCTGAAACTTTAATAGATTTACAGAAAATGTTTAAAGAACCAGAACTCAAATAACATTACTTTTTCTATAATCTGATAGGAGACAAAATCAGTTTCCATCATTTAAAACTTTTTCTTGTTAAATATGAAAGTTCTGCTTTGGACAGAAACTGTGAGGTCCATTTAGTGTCTGTCCTTTTAATCAATCACATCATCAACTTTTCCTTCCTTTTCTTGATAAAGCAGCAAATAATAATAGTAATACAGAGTGAAAGAGCAATAAATATATGCATTACTATTTTAAATAAGAATACATTACAGTAACAAACAAAAAGTCATGTTGTTAAACTTGATTTTACAACCACACAATGGTCGGTTTACTGCTGGGTTCTTATTGGTTGTTAGAGATGAACTGAGGTGAAAAGAACCAATCAGAGAAAAGAAACAAAACTACCTCAAGCGTTTCAAAGAATAAGGTGTGGAGGAACCACAACTATGTCTTATGTAATATTAATCATGATTAACTTTAAAAAGCTGTCTGTTTAAGGATGAAGCAGGGACATTTAGTGTCATGGTGTAAAGATCTCACACTGATTAATCAACATGTTATTATTCAAGAGCTCTGATAGCAAACAATACTTCTGGAGCTCCTCTAAGTTTTGTCTTTCCAAAGTTTAGTCTGACAGGAGGAAGCACTGGCGGCGCCAGGGGGCGCTAGGGGGTGCTATAGCTCCCCCTGGAAAAGTCATAGCACCCCCGTAGCACCCCCAAGCAAAGGCATAACCGGGGTATGTGTGGGACATGTCCCCCACTTCCCTTATGTATGCCCTATATCCCCCGCAC
>NC_051430.1:31125596-31297280 GCF_001649575.2 Kryptolebias marmoratus | reverse complement strand
CGGAGTGCAGAAGTCAAAACAAAGACAAGCATCATCCAAAGACCAGTTACAAAGTTGTGTTTATTGCAAGGAGAATGAACCAAAAGTGGTTTTATTAGAAAACTGTTTTGTAACCCAAGTTTTAAAAAAAACAAACAAACGGTTATGTTAAGTTATTGGAATCTTATGGCTCCAATTTAAGTTGAATGTGTAATTGATATGCTAATACATAGTCAATTAGGGGCCGGAAAATGTAGGAGCCATATGTAATTTTTTAGAACTTGCTACAGAATGTTGTTTTGTTTTGACATAAGTTAGATTTTTGCTCTGCTGTTTGAAAGAAGTAGGCGTCTGTGGTTGTATTATGCTTGAGCCTGTTGGGTGGAGCCTTTTGATTGGTTGTTTCGTCTAGTTAGTTTGTGAAAGATTAGAGCATGTTGTTTTTTTTTTTTGAAGAAGTCTAGCACCGTTAGAGGAACACAGTCTTTTGACCGTCACTTTCTATTTCCTTTTTTTTGAATCTGTTTGTTATTTTTATTTCCTTTTGGATTCAGTAAAGATTGAAGAATGACATTTGGATTCAAGACCTCTTTTTTCTAGAAGAAACGTGTCGCGTCCGAAAGAGCTTTGATGGAGCTAGGCTAGTGAGAGCTTGCCGCACTTACAGGTGCTTTACTTAGGTGAGATCAGTGCACTGCTACATGTTCATGTTGTGGGAAGCTTCTTTATTTCTGTGACAGAGGTTTAGGTAGAGATATCGGCCTATCACAGATACATATGTATATTTCATTCTGTTCTTCATTAATATACCATATATATATATGATTATATATGTTTGTGCTTGCGTCTGTGTGTGTTGAGAACTGTAAGAACAAATAATCCTTCATTAGCACCCTCAATAAAATGCTTAGCACCCCCTTAGCACCTGCAGAAAAAAATATCTGGAGCCGCCCCTGGGAGGAAGGATCCCACTGATTTCCTGATAGATCAGGTGAAACATTAAGAGGACAAAGTCCTCACAGGTCAGGAGGATAAACATGTTAAACATTAATCTGAGCAGCTTTAACACTGCTCCAAAGGTCAGAATTATGATTTTTGCTTCAACAATTTAACTTTGTTAAATAAAAGAGAACACAGTAAAGTTTACTCAGATAACTGTTCATCGTTGTCTAATTTATAAACTCAGAGGAGCAGCTAACTCACTTAAAGTCTTCATTAACACATTTAATCACTTTCTGGAGTTAATATATTTCAACCAGCGCTGTCTGAATCAACATTATACAAAGACTTTAATAGTCTCTAACAGTTTAACTGTTTTAAACAGTTTGATCATTTTAAACAGATTAATGGACTTTATCTGTGTTAAATCTGAGGAAATGTTCAGGACTCACCTCACCTGCGTGTTTCTTGCTCTGCAGCTCAACAGGAAACAGAAAGTAACAGTTTAATGATTAACTTCTCCTTCAGCTCTGCCACTAAAGTTTTCAGGCCTGAATTCTACTTCAACGACCAATAATAATAATAATAATAATTATTATTATTATTATAATATATATAATATATATATATATTATCCCTCTATGGCATGGTGTTGCCCTCAGGCAACAAACCACTATTTTGCCCCACACAACGCCCCTTTAAATTTTTTTTAAGTAAAACATCACATAAAGAGACTGATGATTAGTCTGTGACCAATAAAATTTGAGCTGGGTGTGGCTTTGACCTTTTGTCTTGGGGTGAAACACTCCTTTTTGGGACCACAGCCAACTTGGACACAACATGTTACAACATGTTAACATGTTTAAATTTAAATAACTTTGTATAAATAATGTCTGTGATGTGCATGAATAAGTGAAAAAGCATATTTGATTGAGTAAAGATACTTTTTGTCTTTATTTATATACTAAAATTGCAGTTTTTCATTCGTTGCCTCAGGGCAACATTGTGCAGTTAGACCACTTTTGTGTGAACTATAACATGCTTATGGATGGAGATGTGTAGGGATGCATATTTCTTCCTGGTTCTTTCTCATGCTGCTGTCAGATGTGTCTGTTGTCTGTTTTCATTGGTCCTGCAGGAGCAGGAGGCGTTCATGGAACCCAACCCATCAGGTTTATAATCTCACCTGGAACATTCAAATCTTTTAGATTTGCCTTTTGAACGAACACAACAAAGGTTGATGTTTTTTTCAGTTCAACAAGCCAAACATCTTTTATTTCTTGGATCGTCCACAGTTTAAAAGACACCAGCAGCAGGTAAGACCTGACTCTTGTTTTTAGCATTTCTTTGGATTTAAAAGCTATAATAAAGTTTAAATAATTTGTCTGCTTGTGAAACATTTTATTTCAGTTACGTTCTTTCCAGATTATTTGACATAAGAACTAATTTTATACTGAAATCTGCTCTGAGTTTCTGCACATAACAAGCACACAAAATTAAAACATAACTCATAAAATCCCAGAGAGCACATTTTTTATTGACCTTTATTAGAAAATATTCTGATTTACTTTCAGTTTTCAGGCTTATCTTTAAATAATTAAAGTTGTGTTTTATTTTATGATTATAAAAGTGAATATAAGCTGTGATAGGATATCAAATAGAATAGCTGAACTAATATAATGTTACAGAAATGGAGGATGAAATTAGTTCCATCATCATTGATAACGGCTCCGGAATATGCAAGGCTGGTTTCGCTGGGGATGATTATCCTAACATCGTTATCCCGTCCATCGTTGGCTTCCCCAGGAACCAGGTACGACCTGCAACCTTAAAGTCATGTTCACCTCAGGAACATGTGCAGAACCGTGTTCAAATGAAGGTTGTGTTTGTGTGCAGGCTGGGCTGCTGAGACAGGAACACAGCTACGTTGGAGATGAGACTCAGGAGAGCAGAGACATCCTCAACCTGGTCTACCCCATGGAGCATGGCATTGTTACCAACTGGGACGACATGGAGAAGGTGAGTTTTATTCACCTGGATGAGGGTCAGAGATCACGAACAGTCATGGTTTAAAGGTCAAATAAAAACATAAATCAAACTTGTTTTCAGAGTCTCACATTTTAAAACATTTACACTAATTTAAAGTTAATAAATAAAGATAAAAAATACTCGGGTCTCTTCAGCACTGATAGTGTGGAGGGGAACTGACCCAGAACTCCAGCAGCTGAGTCGTTCTTCAGCTCCTGAAGGACCAGAAGGTCTGATGGATGTCTGGAGACGGACTGCAGGTAACGTTCTGAAGAGGAGAACCTCAGAGACAAACTTTAAGTCTGGCAGTCCATTGGCTTCATGCCGAAAAAGCAAGAACGTTTGCCAGGAGCCGTCCGGATTATTTTTATTTACAAAAAGAAGGGAGATGGAGAGGTCGTCTCCAGACACCAAAAAGATGAGGAGCACAGCCGCCGTGGAAATATAAATGTGACCTGTACTGCAAAATGAGTTGTAATGAACACACGCAGCTGTGCAGGAAAAGTGTAAATATTGATTTTTGCCATAAATGAGATCAGTGAAAAAATATAAAATCTACTATTTATCACCATCAGTTCTTCTTCACTGCCACATCCAGACCTGATTACTGCCAGATTTGTAGGATCAAGAAATGACTTAAATAGAGTAGTTATCTATAGATGGAGAACACATAAACCAGCGGTAAAACTTCCCACCAAAATGACCACGAGAGCACTCCAGGAGGTCCCAGATTAACCCAGAACAGCATCTAAAGTCCTGCAGGCCTTGAGTGCCTCAATGATTTAACAAGCAGAAAAAGAAGAAGGGAGATTTTCAAGCTTGAACATATTCTGTGGACCGAGGAGACAACAGTAGAACCTTTTGGAAGGTTTGCATCTGACACCACATTTCAGAGAAACAACATCATTATACCCCCAGTCAAACACGGTGGGGGTAGTGTGATGGTCTGGGGCTGCTTCAGAACCTGGGCGACTTGCTCTAATTGATGGAACCAAGAAGGAGAATGATGGCCCATCAGGTCCTGACCTTCAGCCCAAGAACAGCTGGGTTCTGCAGCAGAAGCTCAGCAGCAACATTCCTCCACAGCCTTTTAAAGACTCATCGACAGTTATCCAAGTTTAGGGGTCAGTTAACACGATGGAACAAATTAAATCCTGAAAGTTGAGTATTTTGTCTCTTCCCAAAGCTTAGACACCAACACCTGCATCTTCTTCACTTGCTACCACTTTAAGCTGCTTTCTGTTGTACAGATCTGGCATCAAACCTTCAAGAAACTCAATGTTGCTTCTGAAAAGTATCCAGTCATGCTGACTGAGACTCCACTGAACCCCAAACTCATCAGGGAGAAAATGACCCAGGTGAGTTCAGGCCGACGGAACATTCAGGCCCTGGACCAGCATCCTAAACTATTGATCAGGAAAGAACAAGTTAGGCTACAAGAATTCTAGACATTTTAAGTGAGCTTGAATATTTTTGTTTGGCTCAGGTCATGTTTGAGACCTTCAAGACTCCTGCGATGTATGTGGCCCTTCCAGGCATTCTGGTGCTGTACAGTTCCGGTCGTACCGCAGGTCAGTGAACTCAGACAACATGAACGTGTCTGCTCAAACTGAAAGTTCAGAAAATGCTGATTTGAAACTGGAGGAAACTCTTCTGGTTCATCTCATTTATTGGCTGTTAAATGATGATCTGAAACCTGAGCTGTTCTGGTGGTCCTGCAGGTGTTGTGTTGGACTCTGGTGATGGTGTTAGTTGTGCTCTACCGGTCTACGAGGGTTACTCCGTGCCTCACGCCATCCACCGTCTAAGTCTGGCTGGTGGAGATCTGACAGACTACCTGATGAAGAGCCTCATGAGAAGAGGTTACGACTGCACCACTGGTATGCTACAAGCCGAAGGTTTGGCTCAGAACATGCAGAGGTTCTGTTTAAACCAGGAAAGAGTACTAACGCTGTGTCCACTGATTCTAACCTTCAGCTTGGCGTGAGATTGTTCGTGACATCAAGGAGAAGCTGTGCTACGTGGCTTTGGACTTCGACCAGGAGATGCAGACGGCAGCTTCCTCTTCATCACTGGAGAGGAGCTACGAGCTTCCTGACGGACAGGTCATCACAATCGGCAACGAGAGGTTCCGCTGCCCCGAGGCGCTCTTCCAGCCTTCATTTGTGGGTTTGTAAAAAGTTCTAAACGTTGTCTTTGAGGAACTGTCTGAGTATCTTTCTAAACTACAGCTCTGGAACAAATAAAGAGTCCACTGATGGATCTGAAATCAGTTTCTGTTGAACTCCAACACAAACACGCCTCATTCTGCTTCATGCAGCACAGATTAGATGATCAACTGGACCAAATCTGATTTATCCAGGAAAAGCCTGAAAACCGTAGCTGTGGTCTTCACTGACCTACAACAGAACCAGCTGACATTTGTCCCAGAGCTGCAGGTTGAACAGAATAACAGAGGTTACCCTCCTGAAGCCTCCTGGTCCTTCGGGTCCATTTGACCCAGAGGCCACAGGAGGGGTAAATGGTAAATTTGGTCTTCCTCACTTCAGGAGCTTTGCAGCTGTTAAACTACTTTCATACTTTCCTTTTTTTATGAGCCATGGACATGTGAGCATTAGTTTTTATTAACTTTGAATTAACTGAAATGTTTCAGGAAATGAGTTAGACGGAGTTCACATGATGACCTACAGCAGCATCATGAAGTGTGATGAGGACATCCACAAGAATCTTTACGAGAACATTGTTGTGTCCGGAGGCTCCTCCATGTTACCTGGATTTGCTGAACGCATGCAGAAGGAGATCACTGCCCAGGCGCCAGCCACCATGAAAATCAAGGTACTGCTTTAAAACATCCAGAGAAATAAGAACCGACCACAGCTTTACATCAGAACTTCAGCTTCACATATTTGTTCTTTTTTAGTATTTTACTCTGCTTTCTGTGTCACTTTAATGTTATCGTTCTGATTGTGCTGTTATTATATCTGTCCAAACTACCTGTCTGTCATAATGTTTGTCTCAAACAGGGAAATGAGTCCTTACTGGCATAAATAAAGGTTAAATAAAATTTAAATATATATATTTGTAACCACAGCACCCTCTGGGCTTCTCACAGGTTTTAGTAATCATTGGTTCTTCTGTCAACTACTTACTGAACAATTCTGTTTATTTTCTAACTTTTATTGATTTGATCATGTCTACACTGTCGATACGATCAGGAGGTTTTTGTTTTCAACCCAAATCTGAGCTTTTAAGCAGACAGGTTGTTTCTTCAGGATGTTCTGGTTTTGCATTCAAACAGACCCTTAAATCTGACTGTAAGATTTTATTTTATTAAAATGTCTCGGCCTCTGGTGAACTGACTACAGACCCTTGTTCAGATGCTCCTAACCTCACAATAAAATAAAACATTTTTCATCATGAACTTTGTCAAACTCTCAAACATTTAGATATCATTTCTAAGTAATATTCTTCATTTGGTTCACCTGTTTGTTTCTGTCTTCCTTTAGATCATCGCTCCCCCTGAGAGGAAGTACTCCGTCTGGATCGGTGGCTCCATCCTGGCCTCCCTCTCTACCTTCCAGAAGATGTGGATCAGCAAAAAGGAGTACGATGAGTCCGGTCCTGCCATCGTCCACCGCAAGTGCTTCTAAGCTGCTCCCCTTCCTCCGTCCTGCTAGTGACCCGCTGCTCCATCCAGCTGAGAAATGTCTGATTTCTGTGAACAGATTTAATAATGTCACATAGGTTTCAGTCTTCGGTGGTTTAAGATGTTTCACCTCAGCAACTCCTGAACCTCCAGCACCACCTTCCTTCAAGGAAGACAGGACCTTTAATTGCCTAAATGTGTCTTGTTTGTCAATAAATTTTAAAAATGCAATAAAACCTTTGATTCTGGAGCCATCATGGAGGTTTTATCTGATCACCTGTTCTAGAAACCTTCATGTCTGCATCTGGCTCCTTTCAGTCTGAATTTGACTGTTGATGACTTTTCTGTGGTGATGTACAAATGCAGCAAAGAACAACTATTAAACCACTTCATTTGTGGTAAAAATGGGTTAATTTATGCAAAGCTTTGTTTCGGTGACATCTAGTGGTAGAGATGACCAAATGAAGCTTCTCTGAAGCTCGTTTGGAAAAGAGGTTCATTAATCGAAGCAGCCTGAAAGTCCAACCTGAAAAGAAACGCTGTTCTTTAACATCATGAGACATTTCTGTCTGATATCAGGCTGTCACTGTGCTGCTTTAAACAAGGTTGAGTCAGGTCCTCTGGACGGGTTCTTCTTTGCTGAAAACGTTTCGTTTTTTATCTAAAAGACTTCTTCTGAGCCAGAAGAGCTGACTCCAGTTGATCAGATTCATCTTCCTGGCTTATTGAGCAGGAATCAGGACTTTGGTTTGCTTGTGACTTCATGACAACCTTATATCTAATTTACACTGAAGTGATAGTTTGGAAGTTCCCCGCCTCCACGTGAGAAATAACCAGTTCATGTTTACTCTGAGGTCGTATAACTTACTCACATATAGTGTTTCTCCAAAGTTTTGCTCACAAACTGCAGTCCAAGTTGGTTCAGGTGTGGGTAACTGTGTTTGTAGAAGCTTAAAAGTGGAGTGTGTCCTCTGTCCGAAGAATTAAAGGACGAACCTCTGGACGTCCACTGTGGTGGCTGTCCACATGATCCCACAGGCACAGATTTTAAAATAGCATCTTTAAAAACATTTATAATAACAATAAACGTTTTAAGACTATGCTTGAACAGGGACACTGTGTTCTGCAGTTCTGGTCAATCCAAACTGGACCAGACTGGGTTGCAGGACAGGCTGCTGGTTCTGGCTGTGAGGAGGTGGACGGGACAGGAGGGACAGGAGGGACAGGAGGGACAGGTGTCCTTCGGTCTGTTTCAGCTCTGATGATGGTGGCACGTTCTGCAGACTCAACAGGAAACACTCAGCAGCTTTGACAGGAGTTCTGCTGGGAGTCCTTCACAAACATGTTCACTGAAGCAGCATCAGTCAGCTCCGTGTTCGTGGCTCCTTCAACACAAGGAAACGTTAAAATCAGCTGATCCAGCCTGATGAAGATTCAGAATAAAAAATATAAAAAACAGCAAACAATAAATCTTCTCACCCAAAGATTGGGGAGGAAAAAAAAACATGAGGCCATAGGTAAAAAACAGACAAATAAAAACACAAGCAATGAATAAAACACAGTCAGTATATTTCAAATTAATTTATTCCACGATAGGCGTTTATATTCATAAAAGGTTTCCATGAAGTTCAAAGTAAAATGAAAGAAACATCTTTCACGCATAAAACAGTAATCTGAAACATTCTGATTTAAATTAAAACCCTTTAAAATTATTTTCACATAAAACCTTTAAAAGAAAAAGTTGTTTCAGGTTTTAAGTAGTAACTTTACAAACAGGAACAAAACAAAAAAAAGTCATTTTCACAGTAAAATTACCAAGATATTATTTTTAATCAGGGCTTCAAATGTGTATTGTAAGTAAAAACAAAAACAACAGCATATAAAAATAAAACCTGTTAATTAGAGATGCACTGAGACTAGTACTGGGTACCAGTCTGATACTATATATATACTTGTACTTAAAGTGTACTGATACCACAGTACCAGTACATCTTTAGGGCAGATTTCAAAGTGAACGATGGAAATTCTGCTCAGCAAAGTTCTCAGGATGAAGAGTGAAGCACTTCTAACACAAACAGTCTGATAAAACATGTAAGAAAACAACACGATGCTGAGAGTTTACTAACAGCTGCAGGAAGCAGCTGCAGGAAGCAGCTAAAGGAAACAGCTGCAGGAAACAGCTACAGGAAGCAGCTAAAGGAAGCAGCTGCGGGAAACAGCTGCAGGAAGTTTTCTGACTTTTCCCCCATTTCGTCTTTCTGCTTCTTTTCCTTTAGGTTTATGAGCTCATGAGACAGTTTGGACTCTTTGCTGTGTGTCTTCTGTTTCTCTCGGGGGTTTTTGCCTTTCTTTCACAGCCTTCAGCTCTTCGTGATATTGTTCCATCAGGAAACAAATTTCATTAAATTCTTCAGCTTGTTTTCTGGCCTCCTCTTCAAACTTCTTGATGTTCTAGGCCTTTTTATTTAGTTTTTCTTTAACTCTTCTCCTCTCTTGTTCTCTTCTCTTTTGAGCTTCTTTTCATTGGTTTTCATTTTTTTCGCTTTCTTACCTAAATTCCTCTTGAAGCTTTTTCAGTTCTCGTTCCATTTTTTCTAGTCTCTCATCTTCTAGTCGTCGTCTTTCCTTCAGCTCTTTTTTTTCCCTCTCCCAGGCTTTTTGTTTTTCTTCTATCTCTTTTTTAATATCTTCCAGTTTTGTTTTGTTCCTTTTTTCTTCCCTGTTTTCTTTATTTAGAGCAGCTTCAGCTTCTTTCATCGTGTCGTTGGTGTAGCAGCTGCCTCCATTTTCCTTCACCACACCATCGATCTTCTTCATCAGCTCACTGACCTGTAAACGGTTCTGTTTATCGTAGTTATTAAACACATGATATCTCTGTCCACAGTCAGAGATCAGCTTCTTACATGACTCGTCACATTCTTCAATGTACTTTTCAATAGTTTTCTCTCCAAAATCCAGCTCATCTCCTCTTGTGAAAAGAACGATAGTGAACTTTTCTGAATTCTTGCCGAAAGCTGTCTTCAGTTGTTCCAGTGTCTCGTTATCCTGCGATGTGAATCTGCCGATCTGTATCACCAGCAGGAAGACATGAGGTCCTGGAGCCAGAAGACTGATGCATTTACCCAACTCTTCACTAACCTCCTCCTCAGACAAACTGCTGTCAAACAGAGCAGGAGTGTCGACGACAACAACGGGACGACCGTCCACCTCACACTGGGCTTTTTCACAGCTCTTAGTAACCGACTCTTCGGAGGATTCGGTCTCAAACTCGTCTCTTTCCAGGATGGTGTTTCCTGAGGAGCTCTTTCCGGCGCCGGTTTTCCCGATCAGAACAATCCTGAGACTCTCTGGTTTTTGCTCTTTGTCAGCGACTGTGAAAGAAGAAGTCTAGTTATAATTAACATATTAATAATACACAATATTAATAATAGTTAGTAATTGACAAACTGACTGTCATGATGTAAAAACAGACATCGAGTGTAATGCTTCAATATAAATATGTTTATCTCTGTTGCAGAGCCACATGTTCTTTATCTCAGTTGAAATAAAGGATATTGAAACAAAATAGCATTTCATATTTTTGGTAAATAATAAAGTGAAACAGCTGATGTGTAGAAAAAGCAGAATTCACCAAAACAAACTGGACACTGTCACAACGAGTGGAGATGATGAAGACGAACCCAGTACGCAGACTCATAATAAAGAAAACTAATTTATTAAACTAACGATTAAAACGAAAACAAAAGCAGACATGGCAGCAAACAAATAAAAATATAAACTAAATCAAAAGCTAGGGCAGGAAACAAATACCAACAGAAACAGGAGCAGAAGCGGGATCAGGAACAGAAACAAGAACAGGATCGGGAACGGGCAGGACAGAAACAAACAACATCAATGAACCAGCGGAGTATGGAAGGAAATGACCGGGTTTAAATACTGAGGATGACGAGGTAAGTGGGAACAGGTGAGTAGAGATAATGATGGGCAGGTGGAGATGGGCGTGGCAGGGAAACCGAAAGGGAGACTGAGGAGGAGTGAATGAAACATAAACACAAAAGACAGAAAACAAACAACCAGATAACTGAATAAAAAAATGAAACAAAACCAAAACAAAGAGCAAACCAAAAAAAAACCACAGACACAGAAAGTCATCAGAAGTTCTTATAAGGATGAAGTATTTACCTGTGATGGTGGGTTTTGTTTGAGCCTTAGGATCACAGAGGGAGACACACCTGGGTGATTCCTCCATCACTTTTCCACCCGAGGCAGGCAGCTCCACCACAGAAACCAGACGTCCACACACCTCTCCCTGATGTTTAACACTCTCTGATGGCTTGGAGGCTGGATGAAGATCTGTCTGACCTAAAATGGCTTCAGCTGCTGAGGTCTTCTCTGTGTTTTCTTGAGCAGAAATGGATGGTATATCGTCTTTATTTGCTGTTTGCTTTGATACTTTAGTTTCTTCAGTGAGAGAAAGGAAGGTTTCTTGGTTTTTCTGCACAATCTTCTCAATATTCTTCATCAGCTGGTCCTGGTTTTCTTCTAACATGGTGTAGCAGCTTCCTCCACAGTCTTTAAGGAGTTCTTGGACAGAACTCATTTCTTTTGTGTGTGTCATGATGACCATTGAATGTTTGAAGGCATTTGGGCCAAACAAACTCAGGATGAAGTTCAGTGTTATTCTGTCGTCTTCAGTGAAATCTGAAGGATTCACTAACAGCAGCAGAACATTTGGTCCAGGAGGACAGAGACCCATACAGTTCTTCACTTCTCTTCTTATATTCTTCAACGGCAGACTGAACAGGTCAGGAGTGTTCACCACTGTTACTGTTTTCCCTTCCCACTCTCCAGTGGAGGCCATACAGCCTGATGAAGGTTTGTGGATCACTAACTCTGGCTCTCTAATCATTAATTTCACTAGTTCACTTGTTTTGTCACCACTTTTCTCCAACAGAACGACCCTGAGAGCAGAAACTGTAACACAACAGAGACAAAGCAGAAAATAAATCTGATGAACAACCAATCACATTACTTTGGTTTTAAAGTGAACATAGGCGGCAGCTTGTAAAAGTATTCATGTTCCTGGAAGTTTTCTACATTTTGTTCAAGGGTTTCACGGATGATCAAATCTCCACATCATCATGACTGCATTTATTTTTATGTGAATTAAGAAACACAATAGTTTGTGTTTTGTTTGTTTTTTTGGCCCGGGCCTACGCTCATGTTGGTGAAACTTCACTTTGTAAAACACAACACCTGTAAAAAAATCATATTTTTCTCTGAAAAATCAACATCTTGTCTGCGTGGCTGTTTGAGAACACCTTCATGTTGTGTGTTTTTATGAGAGTAAACTGAAGACTTTCAGATCTTTAACAGCAGCAGAACTTTGAGATGTTTTTAGGAAAAATTTAAGATGCAAATTTGGGCCTTTTTTATTCAACAGCAGAACAGAGATCAGGTAAACTCACTGAAAGGTGTGTGGTCAAAGCTGCTGCCGCCCTTCAGACACTGATCCTCTGTGAAAGAGAAATATGTTGTTCATTCATTCATTCATTTATTCATTCATTCATTCATCAGATCAAACAGGTTTTGAAAAAAATCACCTCAGCTCTAACCACAACTCCCCCCTAAGTCTATGATGACTTGTAAAAACATGACATTTGTTTAAAGCTTGTCCATTAAATTGAATAAAAGCAGAATATCTTCATGTCTGATCTGGTTCAGCACTTACCAACACCTTCAGGAGAACCTGCTGTTGTCTGATGATCAGCCGAGGTCGTCGTTGTTTCCTCACACTCTTTATAGATCATATGTTGCCCGTTATTCTCTTTACCAAGTTGATCAAAACGAGTCAGCAGCTCTGGAAGGTCAGCGTTTTTCTTCACCAAGTATCTGTAACTACATGTTTTGATCAGGTCCTTTACCGGAGGGTGTTTCAGGTACTTTTCCACCAAATCTGAACCGTCCTGCCTGGGTGTCAGAATCAGTATCAGTGAATGATCAAACGATCGATCGCTGATCGCTTTGAGAACTGTGTGAAGCTTGTTTTTGTCTTCCTCGGTGAAGTCTTCAGGCTGGAGAAGCAACAGGAACACATGAGGTCCAGGTTCAGAGATAGCCACGCAGTCTTTAATAAACTCTGTCTGTTTGTCTTCTGTTGAAAACTGCAGGTCTGGAGTGATGATGACAGAGATCGGTTTGTCCTCCACTTTCCCACTGAGTTTTAAGCAGGATTTATCTTCTCTGGTGGAACAATTCACTCCAAAAATGAAGTTTCCCACCGAACTCCTGTCAGCCCAGCTGCCCCCCAGCAGAACCACCCTCAGCTCAGCCACTGACAGAAAGAAACAGAAAAACTTCAGTCAAACTCTGTATTTATTGGACAAAATATAATTGTATTCAGTTAGTTTTTCTGTAAATGTCAAACATTAAATTTGGCTTTTCGTGGATTTTATACTGTTTCTGTTTCACTGTTCAGTTCTCTATTTTGAGAACAATGTCTTCCTCAGCATTTCAAGCAACATGATCAATAAATCTGTGTGGAAAATAAACCAACTGTATGAAATAAGAACGTCCCTCCTCCTTTTGTTGCTGAGAATTAAAGCAAAAAGATCCTATTTTATGGGAGCTGCCATGTTGTATTTTTGGAACCAGACTCTGTGATGTGAGGCTTTAAGCCCCGCCCACAATCATGGTGCTACACGGCATCTCTTTTAAGCATTAAATAACTAATTACAGCAAAAAAAAATTAACTCAGATGAGTTAAACTCACTGGAAGGTGGTAATAATTCAGCGCTGCTGCTTCTCTTCAGAGGCTCGTCTGGAAAGACTGAAAGAGATAAATCCTTTTATTAAAACAAGAGGATGAGAAATATTACCTCATGCTGGTATAGATGAAACATTAACACCAGATTATACTTTTTTTATCTTTACAGGTTCATGGTAAAGGAAATTAGTCAAGAGCAAAAGTTTGGGCACCTTCATGATCTGTGCTTGATAACAGCCTCTGCTGACCAGAATCACAGCTTGTTACCTTTGATTTTAGCTGCTTTTAGTCTTCAGCTGGTCTTTAAGGTGATTCAATAGAGTATTTTAGCAAATAGGTCCTGGTTCTGTGATTCAGCCCTCAGTCACAATACAGTTCAGCTGATGATTACATAATTCAGGCCCTGATCATTACACAATTCAGCCTTTATTCACAAAATGAATAAACACTTTATCACCACCAGATGCAACTCAATATGAGTTTTGATTCAAATACTGAGATGCAATGCATCAAATACATTTTAAATAATAAAACAGGAGTAAATCTTAATGGCCTAACAAGGCAGCTGCTTTCCCTTCAGAGTTTCCAGCAGATGTCCAGATTTTATTTACAAGTCTTTGTCCAAAAGCAGCAGGTTCTGCCTGACTTTTAGTAAGAACCTTGAACAGATAGCCAGGCTGAGATTTGACACCAGAGCAGTTTGAATTTAGATCAGTTAAACTCACTGAAAGGATGTAATAATTCACCCCTGCTGCTTGTCTTCAGAGGCTCATCTGGAATGACTGAAAGAGACAGAAAACTGTTACTGGAGTCAAACAGTCTGGAGCTGGAACAAAAGACAGATTCAGTCTGTTGGTCCTGCAGCGCGGCAGCTTCCGGCGTCTTCCTGACGGCAGCGGCTCATATTCAGAGAACAGTGGATGTGAGTTCTGATGTTCCTATCTCTGCTGTTCTGTGAATGTGGGCCAGCTTGTTCCTGAGGGGACAGTTAAGGTACCAAACCAGGCTGTGACCCGTTCCGCACAAAGCTTTCCAGCTGTACGGTAGAAAACAAGCGTTGTGTCCGGTCTCAGTCCGGTCAGAGTGGTGTTTCCAACCCAGAGGACTGTCCCTCCGAACCCAGAGACTCGTTGGTGAACATTGTCCTTCAGAATAACAGGCTCGAGGTCAGAGATGTTCCTCGGATCAAAGATAATTTCTTGTGTCTTTTTAACATTTAACAGAAGATGACTCTTAGTGAAAGAGTCTGTTTCACTGCAGTGTGATGATGCATCCACATCCTTTCATAGGAGACCCAGTTTAACAGAATCATCTGCATATTTCTCAATGTAGTTACAGCCTCTTACCTTTGTTTTTAGCTGCTCTGAGTCTTCAGCTGGTCTTTAAGGTGATTCAATAGATTCTTTTAGCAAATAGGTCCTGGTTCTGAAGTTCTTGGGTGCTTTTCATGCACTGCTCTTTTTAATATTTGTCCACAGATGTTTAATGGTGATTATCCAGCTGCTGAAGTTCAGTGTAAACACTACGGTGTGCTTGGCAGGGTTGTGTATCTTTGGTCTGTGGCCAGTAGGATGCAATTCAACCTCTTTTTACGATACGATTGTGGCTTTAATTGTAATTTGATTCAGTCTTTAATTCCTATATTTCAGCTCTTTATTGTCAAATATACATATATATATATACAGTTTAGCCTTTAATCCCAATAAGATTCAATGTTAGTTTTAATTCAACATATTCAGATTAAATGTTATACAATACAACGAAAAAAGGATGATCTTAACTTAGTTATTGAGACTAACTGTTTACTACCTGAGAACATAAAGGTCAGATGTTTTAAAATTACAGAAAAAACAGAAAAACTGAGTTAAAATGCTTTTTTTTGTTGTTGTTATAAAGCAAACAAACAAACTTACAAGGTTCAGCAGCTGCCATGATGACTGATGTTTAAGCAAAACCTGTTTAAAGAAAGGAAAGGAAAAAAATAAATATATGTTTTATAAGTTCTGATAAAAAACATATTTCCATCCATCTGTTTTCCACACTGTCGGGTCTCGGAGGCAGCAGCTGGAGCAGGGAGGACAGACTGTCTCCTCTTCCAGCTCTTCCAGGAGGATTCCAGGCCAGCTGAGAGACATAGCGTCTCCAGAGTGTCCTGGGTCTTCCCCCGGGTCTCCTCCCAGTTGGACATGCCCGGGACACCTCCCTAGGGAGGCGTCCAGGGGGCGTCCTTACCTCCACTGGCTCCTCTGGATGTGGAGGAGCAGCAGCTCTACTCCGAGTCCCTCCTGGATAACTGAACTTCTCACCCGATCTCTAAGGAAGAGTCCAGCTACCCTGAGGAGAACCTCATTACGACCGCCTGCATCTGAGACCTCATTCTTTCAGTCACTACTCAGAGTCCATGTCCACAGGTGAGGCTAGGAACGTAGAGCGAGTGGTAAACAGAGAGTTTTCCTGCAGCTCAGCTTCTTCTTCACCAGAACGGACCGGTACAGAGTACACATTACTGCAGAAGCTGCACCGATCCGTCTGTCGATCTCACGCTCCATTCTTCCCTCACTCGTGAAGACAACCCAGAGATACTTCAACTCCTCCTCACTCCCAACCTAAAGAGAGGAGGCCACCCTTTCCTGACTGAGGACCAGGGCCTCAGAGTTGGAGGTGCCGATCCTCATCCCAACTGCTCCCCACTCTGAGATATTTACAGATGTTAGAAAAGCTTTTATCCAGCCTGACACCTTTTCCAGTAAAAGTCCTGCATATTTCAGCAAAACTAAGCTAAAGCACAAACTCAAGAATCAGACTTCCATGTATTTTTTATGTTGTGTTATGAACAAAAAGATTTGTAAATCATTGTATCTGTTTTTCTTTATGATTTAGGTTTGGTGTCTTTTATGAATCAACCTCAGCTGGATGTTTTCTTCCACTTTACTAAAACTGAAGAAGTAAATAAAAATAAAAACCACTGGAGCCTGTCAGCAGCTGTAACTCTACAGGACAAAGGGTTTTATTACCTCAGTGTTTGGCTTAAATCTGTAAAAACTGACTCAAGCTTAATCGAAGGTTCTGCCAGCAGATTAAATAAAACATTTACATTTTTATTGTTTTTATCTGCAGGTGAAATTAGTTTTATGATCTTTGATTTGGCCTTCAAACAGAAATCTGAACTTTGATTCTGAAACAACAAACTTTAACATTTGATTCTTCTTATTGTTTTTAGGTTGTTTCCTGGAAACTAGTGAAAGAACCTGTATTTGTGTGCATGTGAGTGTGCACGTGTGCGTGTGTGTGTGTGTGGGGGGGGGGGGGGGNNNNGGGGGGGGGGGGGGGGTCTGAACTGGATCAACAGGTTCTCTTAAAAACTATCAAAACAACAGAGTGAAGTGAATAAAAACAGTTTCCTAACTTTTAAAACTGGTTCAGTTTAAACACTGATGTTTGATTTGTAACATTTATTAGAATTTATTTGATACAAAACAAATTCTGACCAACTTCTCTGTCCACCAGAAACTGTATTTATTTATATAAAAGTATTTAGTTGGGTTTGACTCACCTGTGGGAGTCTGACTGCCTCGTCAGTTTGGAACAGGACCTGATGTCTCTCAGGACTGTTTAAAATCCATTTTAAAGCTGTGAGTTAAAGTTAAACATTTGTCTTCGTTGCTGTTTCCCTCCTTCAGCTCAGCAGTCGTCTGTTTTTTGTGAAATACCTGCAGTGGGTGTTTCTCTGACAGATTCTTTCTCCAACCTGCAGAACCTGAAGCTGAGACTTCACTTCATCAGATGATCTGCATAACTCCGACTCAACCAAGAGGAACAAGATTCAGAGGTTTTTAACAAACAATCAGCAAAACTCTCTTCGTCTCTAAGTCAGCAATGCAAAATAAAACATGATGAAAAAAATCATCATTTAAAGAGCTTTAAATTATGATTTATTTACATAAATATTTATTCTTAAATCAAAAACTGAGTCAAGCATTAATATTCACCATATCAGCTGTTTTTTATTTGCCAACCACCCAACAGTAATTAAACTCCTGTTTCTGTTGTTCAGTGTCAGATACTATCAGACAGTCTGTCAGCTTGTTTTTATCTTTTTAAAGAAAACGGAGTTAGAAGTCAAGTTCTTGCTGAGTGACTCAGTCAGAAACAGCCGGACGTACCTGTTCTTCAACTACGCTCAGGTGGAACAATCCAGGAAACATTCAGAGACAAGTTTCCCAGAACAAACGTAGCTGCAGGAAGATTCCTTATTCTTACTTCTTTACTCAGTGGTTTTAATGTTGTGGCTGATCAGCGGGCCTCCTCTCTGTCTCACTGAGAATGCTGTTTTTGTGAGGATGAATAATAATAAAAGTGATGTAAATATGATCTTGAGAAATATTTTAAAAATTAGAAATTAGAATCATAGATTTTTTTACTGTTTTCTTCTGACTTTGTCACCAAACTTTGGTCAGTTTGGGTTAAAACAGGAAACATTCAACCATTGAACAACCATTGAACATTGAACATTGAAGTTTAACAACTGAGCAGGAAACCACTTTAACAAGAACTGTTAGAGGAAAGAAGACGACTAAAACAGAATCAGTTTTATACGCTGCTTGTCATAACTTTTAGATTTCATCACGTTGTTTGAGCTCCAACTCTGAAGGCAGCTTTATGTCAGCTTCAGGTTTCTGCTTTTAGTCTAACTTTTGGAACTAAACATTGAAATTATTGAATGAACAAACCACAGGAACCATCCGCAGGACCCAGGAGGACCAGCCTCTGCGTCGTTATTACGATGAACGACACGGTGGTGCAGTGTTTACTACTGTCGCCTCACAACAAGAACTTATTCAAGTCTTTAACCAGGAGAGACACTGGAGAGTTAAAACTTTGTACGAACGTGTCCTGGATTGAGACTGCAGCTCAAATCAAGACTAAAATAAAACCTCCAGCGTCGCAGAAAGACAGAAAACATGAAGATGTTTGTGCAGCAGTTCTTAAGCAGCTCAGGTTGTTTTTATTCAGATGTTTGTGACTTTAAAGTGATTAAAATGAGTTTTAATTCCCTCAGAGAGGCGAGTTCCTTCAGATTCAGATGGACCTGGTTCTGGTTTCAACAGAGGGACAGAATATCGTCATCGTGCTCCTGGTTTTGTGTTTGAGATATTTGCTTGTTTGTTTTATTCTTATTGTGCTGATATTTCCCCATGTTGTTCTGTTGCTTTTATTTTGACGTTCCTTGTCTTCAGCTCGTGTTCAGCTTGTTTTCTGCTTGTTTTTCTGCATCTTTCTGTCGTTGGTCAGTATTTCCTCATTCCTCCTGATCACCTCACAGCTTCACCTCATGTGCTCATAACTCTGGCTTTTCACTCGCTCATCACTCCGTCACGCTGTTTCATTGGTATTTGTTCCTTGTGTGAACTTTTGTTGTTTGTTTTGTTTTTTACTTCCTTGTGTGAGCCCGGATAGATTTTTTTAAAGTTATTGGTTTGCTGCCTTGTCGACTTTGTTTTATTTATTAAATCCTTAGTTTTAATTTCACCCGTTCCACATGCAAGTAAAAGAATATAACCAAATCCCTCGACTCTGTCATTATTACTTCAGTTTTTATTTGTATTTTTACATTTCTTTAACAATATCATGTGGACAACTTCCAGAGAAGGGTAGATGGTACCAACAGCTTGAAAACACTGTGAAGGATCCTGAAGAACAAACTGAGTTTTTGTTCCAGCTGTTCAAAGAGTTTTATGGCAGTAAATGATGCAGTTTAAATGTATTTTTCTTGTGGTTTCCCTGTTTTCTCTTGTTGCTTTCTGTGAACTGTGTCAACATAAAATTATGTATTTTTTGTTTTGTAAGTATGTTTTGAGTTTCTGTCTCTCAACAAATGACAACCAAGATAATCTGGTTTTCTCCTTTGTTAAAAAATAAAGGTTTATTGCATAATGTCATGTCCTAAACCTGTTTTCTCAGAAGGAGGCACAACCCACAGCTTTAAGAAATGAACCGTTTTTCAACACTTGGTTTGGAAACTTCAAAAACAATCCAGATACGACCTCTGCTGGTCAAATGAACAACTGTGAGTCTAATCTGCTGCCGCTTCAGACTTCTGCAACTTTTACAACAGAAGGATACATTTTTACCATTTCTCCTACTAAATATAATTTGTATAGAAACCTAAAATCTACTTCAGCCATAAAATTAGGAGAAAAACTATTTTATGATGAAATATTTGTTGGATTTGGAGGAGGACTGCCCTGTGAGTCAGAAACAAAGTATGGAGCTCTTTGGACACATGAGTTACATTCATCAAATAACGGGAAACATTCATCATTATTTATCAGTCTATTCAAACACAGAGGCAGCTGAACTGCCTGAAACTTTTCAGGTTCTGACCCACAAACTGCCAAACCATGACAGGTTGGTTTCAGTGTCTGAATGTCGCTAATAAGGAAAACAACAAAAAACAAGATAAGATGGCAGCTCTGACAGCCTGAACAACTGAAAATATGCTATTAGTTTCTGACTGTTTTTAGTATTTTATAATAGTTATGGCAATAATGTGTTATTAGCATCCATCTTTAAACTTTGTGTGTTTTCTGGAAATCCTCTCTGAACCTCTCACTTGTTTCATGACCCTCAACTTTAGGAACCACAGATTGAAATCATACAGAAATATGACAAATATCTGGACTGGAAAAGTGCTAAAAGTGTCACTTCTGTTTGTCAGTTTGGATCTAAAAAAAAACTAGAGTACATGTTTGTGGATTCCAGCTCTACACCTCCTGATTGGTTCCTGGCTGGCCTACCGCAGCAGCTGCAGCTGATCTCCTGATTTCCCTCCTGGGTTTTACTAGGCAGCTGGTTGTCGTTGGAACATAGCTTCAGTTGTGGTTCGGCTCCTGTCGCTCTCTGAGTAACTTCTCCTACGGTTACCTAATCCTAATTTGTGTCCCCAGTGAATCCCTCTCCGTGACTTCCCTGCCTGTCGGTCTACTTCCCTGGCTGGTGGGAATCTGCACCTGTAAAGACTCACCTCTGGCACTTTTCACCTTGGATCTTCCCTGAACTGCCTACCTGTAAGAGACCAACTGGCTTTTCACCATCTGCAGCCCAATTATTCTGGACTCAGATTACTAATCCCTGAAACCCACCTGCTTGCAGATCCCTCCTGAAGAAGCTTCCCCTTGCACTGCGAATAAACATCCCTTATCTGTTCACCTTGCTTCTCCTGGCTGCTCACCCTCGACAGCTCCTTATTTATGATGATGTTGCTGTTTGGTGAAAGTTTCAAGAAGCTCCTGCAGAGAGTCTGAAGAGCCACGTGTGGCCCCGGAGCCGCAGGTTGCAGACCCCTGACCCGAACAACTAAAGCTGGTGTTCGTGATGAAGTTTAATGTCAACTCAAACCATCATTTTCTGTCTCTAATTAGTTGTGAAGGAAACAGAGAAGAAATGAATTCAAACAGAGAAACTCGGATATTTTTATTCTGATGCAAAAAAAAAACCTCCTTTATTTAAAATCTGGATCATCTTTTTGTTCAGCTTCTAAACCTCCTAATTATAAGTAATCTGGATGTGCTGAACATGTTTGTTTTTTACTGTACAGAAGCTCTGATGTTTCCACATTAATCTATAAGTTCTCCGACGGGTCGGTCTGCAGGGAGCTGAGGCTGAACCCAGATCAGCTGCATCCAACCGTGCACTAACTTACACATTAATGCAGGAAAATAACAGGGAATTCATTTAACTTTATATTAAATATATCATTCACACAATATGATTCAGTTCTGAACAGAAACATATAATTTTTTCCTATTTTTAAAGATAAATTGAGCCAAATGGAGAAAACAACAAAATGATGCAACAGATAGAAAATAAAATTCAACTTCAGCTTTTTGTGATGAAATCAAAAGAAAATATCAAACTTTGGTTAAAATAAAATAAACCAGATGTTAAACTGAGCCTCCAAAGATGTTTGTTCTTAAAAGAAAACTTCAGATAAAGTTAAAATAATTCAAATAAATGTTTCCAGCCGTGTTTATCTCCTGCTGCTGAAAGGTGAAAGACGGGTGATCATGTTTTTGCTCATGTATCTGCGTGTGTTAGTAAAATATGTCCTGAACCTCTGGATGGATCAGAACCTGTTGGACACAGAGAAGACAGGACGTCTCTGGACTTTGCGTTGAGTCAACAGGTCGTCCTTCAGGACAGATTTAGTTTCTCGTCTCAAGATGAAGTCATGAACTTCTGTTTGATATCAGAGGCTTTTTTAAAGGATCTCACATTTGTTCTTGTATTTTTCTTTCATATAATTTAATTCTTCTTCCTGTTCGTTCTTTAAATCCTCGATTTCTTTGGCTTTCTGTCCGAGTTCTTCTTTTAATTGTTCTTCTTTGTAAAGTGACAGATTGTCTAACAGTTTAAACTCTTTGGTGAACTTCTCTTCCCTCTCTTGGATTGCTTTCTTGTGTTTTTGCTCCAGAATCTGAATTTCCTCCCGGTGTTCCTCCATCAAACCTGCGAAGTTTGTTGTGTATTTCTGTCTGAAGTCATTAAACTCTTCAGCTTGTTCTCGAGCCTCCTCTTCATACCTCCTCCTCAGCTCCTGAGCTTTCCTCTCATATTTCTCCTCCAGCTCTCTCAGATTTTCCTCCTCCTTTTGTTTGTCATTCTCACACTTCTCCTTCATCTGATCGTATTCCATCTGGAGCTGTTTGACTCTGTTTTCAGACGCCTTTCTTTTGGCTTCTTTCTCTCGTCGACGCCTGTCCCAATACTCTTTCTGCTCCTTCTTCCTGCTTTCTTGTTGATAGCTCAGACTTTCTTTAAGCTGCATCAGTATGCTTTTCTTCTCTAAATCGGATGCAGAATGGATTTTTTCCTGTATGTTTCTCAGCTTTTTGTCACACTCCTGCTGCTCCGTAGCTTCCTGTTTCACCTTCTTCTGATCTTCATCGTCCCTCTTGTCTTGTTCTCTCTTTGCCTTTTCGATCTCCTTGGTCATTTTTGTCTGCAGTAGTTGCAGATTTTTCAGTCTTAGTTCTCTCTCTTCTTCTGGTTGTTCCCTCACTTTCAGCTCCTCCACTTCTTTCTCCTGCTGTTTTTTAAGTTTCACCAGTTCTTGCTGTAGGTCTTCTTCTTTGCTCTTCAGGATTTTCTCCACTTCTTTCTGGATCGATGCCTCGGCTTCTTGCAGCATCTGATTTGTGAAGCACCCTCCTCCGTTTTTCCTCACCATTGTCTCGATCTTGTCTATCAGCTGGATGACCTGCTGCGGTCTGTTGTGCTTCTCGTAGTTATTAAACACGTGGTACCTTCCTCCACAGTCGGCGATGAGATTCCTGAAGGACTCCTCGCCTTTCTCGATGTATTCCTCCACAGACTTTGAATGATGCTCCAAAGAATCCCCTTTTGTCAAAAGAATGATGGTGAACTTCTCTGACATCCTTCCAAAGACTTTCTTAACGAGTTTTAAAGTGTCCCTCTCTTCTGCAGTGAACCTTCCAATATTTAACACCAACAGGAAGACGTGCGGCCCTGGAGCCAGCAGAGTGATGCACTTCGTCATCTCCTCGTTAACTTCTTCATGAGACAACGTTGTGTCAAAAAGTCCCGGGGTGTCAACCACAGTGACGGAACGACCGTCCACCTCACTCTGAGCTTTCTGGCAGTGTTTTGTGACGGATTTCTGGAAGGCTTCAGCTCTGAACTCGTCTCGTCCCAAAATGGTGTTTCCTGAAGAGCTCTTCCCACAGCCGGTCTTCCCGATCAGAACAATCCTGAGACTCTCCGGAAAACACTGCTCCTCATCGCCTGGAAGAGAAAAAGACACTTGATGCAGATGTTTGGTTGATGCAGTAAATGTTTGGATGATATAGTATTTTTAGAGCTTAAGGAGAGCAGTTTTTCAGCGTAGGCTGCTGTTGCACTGTTTCATTTTTTGCCATTAATGAAACTGGTCAGACAGGTTTTCAGTATTCTGTCTGTTAATACTGTCTTTATTAACTTACTTTATTAACTTACTTAATGTGTTGCAAAGCTGCTGTGATTATTACAGTTAACAGATTTAACAGATTTACAGTTATGAACACTGTTTTAATCTTTTGCAATAGTTAAGGCTAATTTTCCTGCTTTTTTATATACTGTGCATAAAGAGGAGATGTGACATTATTTTCTTACATCTGCAGAAACAGAAGGTAGAAACACATCCAAATTGAAGAGTGAAGATGGTTACTTACCGTTGATCTTAGTGTTTAACTTCAGGTTCTGAATTTCTGCCTTCAGATCAAGATATTCTTGCTTTCTTTCTGTTTGAGAGTTTGCATATGTTGTTATTGTGTAGGAGTTTGGTCTATCGTTAGGTCCCCTTCTCTTGTCCACAGTCTTCAGCAGTTCTGGGATCTGCTTCCTGTCCTTGATGTTGAGAACAACATATCTTCCTCCACAGCTCTGACAGAGCTCCTGGATGTCCTTGGTTTCCTTTATGAAGTTAACAACAGCTGGAGCTGCAGGATCTGAGTCAACAGTGAACAGAATCATGGTGAAGTCATTGACTCGAGAGCTGAATGTGTCCTGGATGGTCTGTAACTCTCCCTTGTCTTCATCAGTGAGGAGACCCACAGGTAGGACCAGGATGAAGACATGGACGCCCTCAGGTTCACAGAGGGAGACACACCTGAGTGATTCCTCCATCACTTCCTGGTGGGGTTTCTCGTACAGAGGAGGCAGCTCCACCACAGAAACCAGACGTCCACACACCTCTCCCTGATGTTTAACACTCTCTGATGGCTTGGAGGCTGGATGAAGATCTGTCCGACCTAAAATGGCTTCAGCTGCTGAGGTCTTCCCTGCTCTTCTGCTCCCAAACAGAACCAGGTTTAAAGAAGGTCTCATCTGGTCCAACTCTGGTTTCATATTGTCTTCAGTGATGGTGAGGAAGGCTCCCTTGTTTTCACGTACGATGTTCCTGACTTTCCTCATCAGCAGCCTTTGGTCATTGTCAAACATGTCGTACGGTTTGTTGACACAGTCTTTAATCAGCTGTTTGACTGGCTGACAGTCCATCAGATCATGTGTCCTGACAACCATCGAGAGCTTAAAGGCGTCTTCTCTAAACAAACTGAGGATGGACATGAGGGTTTCTCTCTTCTTTAGAGTGAAGGATGAGGGTTTTACTAACAGCAGCAGAACATTTGGTCCCGGTTCACAAAAGCCCACACATGTCTTTATTTCTTCTTTCACTGTCTCCTGGGACATACTGAAGAAGTTTGGGGTTTTAACCACCGTCACTGAGTTTCCTTTCCACTCCCCATTTATGACCTCCCATTTCTTGGCTGCAGAATGTTTTTGGAAATGTGTTCCTGTGTCACCGACTATGAAGTTTCCAAGTCTGATCTTTTTTTCTTCACTTTTCCCAAACAAAACAATCCTGAAGGCAGAACCTGCAGCACAACAATGAGAAACAAAGAAAGTAATGAGGAACAAATGAGAACTTAACGGCTCTGCTTATTTTATAATTACACCCTCTTTCAGTGCTAGGGTTTTCTGTATCAGAACATCAAACTGATCTGGATCTAAAATGATTCAAATCTAACCTAAAGTGAACAAAAACACAACTAATTCTACCGAGTCAAACAAAAACAAAATGTTAAAACTAAAAATGGTTCCAACTTCACTTCCTCAGCATCTCAGAGGTTCAGGATCAGCATCATTGGGACCACCGCTGGAAAAGCAGCAGGTTCTGCTGCTCTTAATGCAACACCAAGACTTCTGGACCAGAACCAGACCCAGACCCAGAATGCACTGCAGCTGTCAGCACGGAGGTGGAGGGCTGATGGTTTGGGCTGATTCTGGAGTCAGATGTGAGGCCATCTGTCCGACAAACAGGACAATGATCCCAAACACAGCAGAACGGTCCAGAACCATAACCAGAACCTCAGAGAGCTGAGCAGAAACCAATGAGCTGAAGCAACGCTGGAAAGAAGAGTGGGCCACAACTCCTCCACAACCAGGAACCCACTGAGAGTTCTGCTGCTGGAGGAGGTTCTGCTGGGTCAGGAGCTGGAACCAGGTTCTGCTGGGTTCTGCCTGGTTGACTCGGTGGAGCCTGTTCCTGTTCATTGAGGTCAGGCTTGAATCATTGTAGAACCTGGTTCAGACCAGTTTTCCGTCCTGAATCAGAAACCCAGGAACCGGAGGACTTTGTTTTCTCCTGACTTCATATTTTTGTTTACTTGTTGTTTTCGTTATTTGTGGCGTTCTGAAGGCTTTGATCTGTCTCGTTACTCGTCACACTCACCTGTAACGTGGATCTCAGGGGCTGCTGAGTCCACAAACATGTCACAGCTTGCATGTTGTCCTTTATTGTCTCTCATGATGTTCTCCAGATGTTCCAGCAGCTCAGAACGTTGGGTGGTCTTCTTCAGTGAAAAGTGGCTCCTGCACTTCTTCACCATGTCGTCCAAGGCTGTCAGGTTCATGTAGTTCATGTAGTTCACCCTGTCACCTGAAGCTCCTCCTCTGGGTGTTGGGATCAGGACCAGTGAATGGTCAAAAGACCGAACACTGAAGTACTCGAGGATTCTGCAGAGCCGGACTTTGTGTTCCTCTGTGAAGGTTTCTTGCTGCAGAACCAGCAGGAACACGTGAGGTCCAGGAGCAGAAAGTCTCACACAGTTCTCAATGTGCTGTGTGAGTTTGTACTGAGAGATGTTGGGAAGCAGCAGATCGGGAGTGTTTATGAGGACGATTTCCTGTTCTCTGACTGTCACACAGGTTTCTGGTTCCTCCTCAGGGCTGAACCTGGTCTGGCCCAGGATGAAGTTTCCAGTGAAGCTCCTTTCAGACCAGCTGTTCCCCATCAGAACAACCCTCAACTCAGACACTGACAATAAAAAGATAAAAGATATAAGTAGGGTTGAGACACAGGTCACAGGTTAAACAGGAGGGAAAACTGTCTCAAATACAGTAAATCTGAACTTCACTCACCGGCTGCTGCCTCCATGATGCTTTACTGGAAACAGATTAGATTCAGCTGCAAAGAAGACAAATGATCTTCAGTTTGTTTGTATTTATGTGTGAATTTATTCCAGGAAAGCCTGACAGAAAGCATTAAAGTCAACACAGGTTTTTAATGCTCGTATTCAGTGTCACAGATTCATTTTGAGCTGAGCAACATTAAACTGATCCAGACTTCCAGGTTTGGTGTCAAAACTAAAAACCTGAAGTGAGAGGCATTAAATTCAGATTTCCTGGAGAGTTTTAGAACCTCTGCATGAAGGAAAACATCTGCAAACATCTGCGACGGATGGAAGTTTGTAAAATAAACGGAGGTTTGATCCGTCAGAAGTTAAACTGAAGCCAACATGAGCTTCTCTGGTCAAGATTCAAACATCATTTAGGTTTATTGATACACTTTTAAATGGTTTTATTATTTACTGCCAAAATCCAACAGCCTTCAGTCATTGGATTTTATGACTTACTGGATGAGTTTACAGTTATTTTACTTTCTTATCGCAGTAATTTAATCTGTGTTTGACCCTGACACTGATTTATACTCTGAGCTTCAACTGATGGAGGAAATCAATCTGTTTTATTCTAAATGATTTAAGATATGAGCCTCAGTTTGGATTTATTTGTAGTCTGACAGTAATCCCTGCAAGAGAGGATTAATGATCAGCAAACTGCTAAGCTTTCCTTCTTCAGGATCAGTAGATATTTCACACTAACTGTGTCACAGACTTGGTTTGGTCGGGGTTAAAGGTCAAAGGTTAAACAGTCTGTCTTAAAGCTGATTTAAATCAGAAATAAGTTAATTTATTCTGTAAAACAGTGACTCCATGAAGGCAGGACAAACACCAAGTGGGCTCTGGAGATGATCTCCACAGATCCTGATATAAAACCGCTAAAAGGTTTTGTTGAAAGACATCAATGGTGGTTATGGATGGATAGATGGGTAAAAATAGTATAAACTGTCTTAATGTCCTTGTTTACTTTGTTTTTTCTGATATTTGTTAACTTCAGCTGCTGATAATCATTGTCAGGCTCTGCTGCTCTTATTTTGTTGATCAGAATGTAAAAAGTTTAAAAACTGCTGATTTAAAACAATAAAAGCTGAACATGTTCAACAGTTTTAATGCACAGCAGCTTTTTCTCTTTAACCATCACTGAGTGAATATTTAATTTTAAATGAACTCACCAGGAATCCCAGCAGCATCGAGGATTTCTCAGACGTCTGACTGAAAGTCT
The DNA here is from genome assembly GCF_001649575.2 of Kryptolebias marmoratus. NCBI lineage: Eukaryota > Metazoa > Chordata > Actinopteri > Cyprinodontiformes > Rivulidae > Kryptolebias > Kryptolebias marmoratus. Next base: position 31,269,684 of record NC_051430.1, on the reverse strand, counting down.
GCTGAGAGACAGAATAAAGTTCAGAGTTAATCCAGGAAATGCTCGTCCTTTATGACTGACGGGTGAAGAAATAAATCAGTCAGCTGATAAAACTTACAGGAAACACAAACAACAATCAAAGTCCAACTTCTGAGAAAAACCTTCCTTTGATTTAGATTCAACATGTTTTCATTCCTGCAGATAAAAGATGCTGAAAGTTTAGAATAAATGTACCTGACTGTGATTTGTAGTTCTTTGTAGTTTTAATCAGTTTATTGTAGCTTCGATTGGCTCTACGGAAAGTCCTAAAAGAAGAAAGGTTTAAAGTCCAGTTTGGGGCGTGTTGATGCGTCTCAATGTCTCAGGTGTTTTCATGTCCATAAACTCATAAAGTGTCTTTTTATCTGTTCTTCAGGATTTAGCTGCCATAGAAATTAAAAACAGTTCACATCAGTTAGAATTAAACACGTTGTTGGCTTTAAAAATAAACTTTTGTTGTTCTGGTTGGAAGAAGTTAATTTAACCTGATTCTTTCAGCTGCGGACTCTTTCTGGAAGATGTTGAACCAAAATCTGACCTATGACCTCTGATGGAGAGAAAGTCTCTGTCTGTAAATCAGATAAGGAAGAGTTTAAGAGATGAAACAGCTGTTTGTTAATCTGAGTCAATCTGCAAGTTTATGATGCTGGAAGTGATCACAAAGTTTTTATTTCAAACCAAAGTGATTAAAGACTGAAATCAAGTCAAAGTTGATTTTTCATATAAAAATCAGGTTATAAAATCTATGTTAGGTAAAGAACCATAAATAAGGTAAACATATACAAACAATATCAAAGACAACAATAATAAAATACTGAAAACCAGGACTAGGAGTTCTGATTGGTCCGTAGTTCACCTGTCGTCTCACCTGTCGACTCACCTGTCGTCTCACCTGCTGGTTAGCGGGTCGGGTCTGTGTGGTTCTCACACCTGAAGCAGGTTTCAGACAGTCTGGATCTGTTGGACCTGATGCAACAAGCTGCTGCGAGTTTTTCTTCCTGCTCTGAGAAACGATCAGATGGTTTTACTTTCATGTTTCTTCACGGTCGAATAGAAAGGATGGATAAAAACTCTCAGCAGCAGGAAGAATGTTGAAGCTGAAGCCTTCTTCCAGCTGCTGTGTGGTTTGTTTGATCACTGTAAGGACCAGATAAACTGGTTGTTTTATGTTCTGGTCATCAGTAAGATGAGCAGAAGTGGGTCTTCCTTCAGACGCTGGGGGGCCTCCAGATGAAGCTCTGCTCCGGGCCCCATCCAGCCTGGGGCCGGCCCTGCATGGGGCCACAGCAGAACTGTGGAAACATGAAACCCTGAATTCATCTGACAGCTTCCATGGATTGTCCTCATAGATTCTTTTTATTGTTGATAAAAGTTTTCAAATTCAGTTATTCCTGTTCTTCTTGTTGAATGTTTCAACTCCAGCCTTCATGTCAGGAAAAGCTGGATTCATTCCTCCCACTGGGAGAAAAACTCCCTGACGTCTGCAGGATTTATTCACCCGGGGCTGAATGGGCTGCTGAGCATGCTGGGAAACCTTCTGGGGTCTTTCAGAGGGTCCTTGTCCCCCTGAACTCAGATCCAGCTGAGGGAAAACATCATTTATCGTTTTAAACTTTTGCATAAACTTTTATTTTATTTCTGAGCTGCTGATGGAGACCCGAGGTTTAGGTTTTAAATCCTCCTGAAAGTCTCTGATCTTTGGAGTCCAGAACTCCTGCTTCAGGTTCTGGTCTTATTCCAGGTGAGAAATTTAAAAGCAAAAACCAGAACTTAAAGGATTCATCCTGCATACAGAACTGAGACCTTTTCTAAACCTCAGTGAGAACAACATGGACCTTCAGATAATATCACAGCTCTAAAGTTCTGGAACCAGAGACCAGGACCAGGACCAGGACCAGGACCAGGACCAGGATTCAACCAAATCTCCTCAGAGCTTAAGGTCCAGATGTTGCACCTCAGCACAAACAGGTTTATGGTTTCCAGCCCAGGTTCTTCCATCCAGATGTTTGTGTTTGAAGTCCTGAGCTCCTTAATGAGATACGTGGAGGTGAGCTCCTGGAACCCGTGGATTTATGGAAGCATCTGCTGCAGCTCTGCAGCTTTTTACACTTTCATCCCATCTGGAGCAGGAGGCCCTGCGTTCCTGCAGCGGCGGGACAGGCGTCTGCATGTCTGCGCTCAGGAAGGAGGCATAAAAACGCTGCGTTCACTGTCAGCGCTGCGTTCACTGTCACACCGTCTGCAGGAAGAGGAGGCTGAGAGACATGGTTCCTCTGAGGCTGGTCGCCTTCGGCTGTGAGTATCCTCCCAGTCGCTCCATTTTCTGCTAGCTTTAGAAAATGATTCTTTAAGTGTCAGAGAAGGACTTCCTCATTAAAACCTGTGATTGGAAACATTTATTGTTGCAGTTTTTAACTATTACTGTTCAATGTTTGATTTTTAGTAACATTTAAAACATTTTCTGCAGCTGAAAAGTCATGAAGCTCCTGGAAACTGAGGATTTATTTGTCAAATTTAGAAACATTTCCAGGTTTAACAGTAAATGATGATAAAATCTGATAACAGGGACAGGAAAGTCTGCAGAAACAACCCAACACGCTGTTCTCCAGAAGTCTGACACTGAAAGTTAAAAACTGAGAATAACTTGGATCCAGCCTCTTGTCTGATGTTTGATGCATGAAGCTTCTTCTCCTGGCAGGTTATTCAGCTGCTCTTAGGGAGAATTTCAGATTAAAAGCTTGAATTGTTGCTGTTTTCAGTGCTGGCTGCAGCCTGGTGTCTGACTCCAGCTGCCGGTGAGTTGGATCCGTTTTCTACCTGAAGACAAACATTTCTCTGCAGAAACCTGTAAAAACAGGCAGGAGTTCAGGAACAGCTGTCAGTTTATCTTTAATTTATAGTTTTTATACAAAACCTGAAACTATTTTAATCTAAATGAAGAAAACAAAGATTTAAATACTTCAACCAGAAAGAACTGGCTGTGAAAGAAATTTTTAAAATAAAAAGAATTAGAATTAAAGTTTCAAAGCTGTGGTTCTGGTTGTAAAGCAGCAGAACCCCAGACGGGTCGGATCAGAACTGATACGAACTTCTGCTGCTTTTATTTTGTTAAAAAAACACAGAAATATGGTTGGATTACAAAATAAAAGTCCCTTTAAACCAATAATATATTGTCTTTTAAAACTATATTATTTTAAAAAGTATTTATTTACGTCATCATTCCAGTTTTTATATTTATAAAAACACATCATCTTAAAGCCAAATCTGTTGTTAAAATAAGTGATTTTTAATGTTTTTGATTTTAACTTTAAATATATGTGATAAAAATAACCACTAAATTTACATCATTCAGTTCTAAAACTCTGATATAATTTGTAATAAATGAGTGAAATCAGCAGAATAAACAAATAATTACAGAAACTGTGAGTCAGAGTTGTATTAAACCCCAAACAATCATTGAATGATGCAGAAACTGTGTAAGAAGCATAAAAATTCTTATAAAAAACATTTAAAACTGCATATTTTGACAGCTTCTGCAGCTTTGATTTCTTTCAGGTTTTCTGTTTTATCCGTATTTAGAAGCTGATACTGACCTCTAGTGGTGAAGCTGGAAACAGCAGCATCAAATCTCCACCTGCAGGGAAAAAAACACGTTTTTATTTTTATTTTCTGCCTTCACTTATCCAACAACTGCTTCACACTAACATAAAACATGCTTTAATAAAGGTTAATAAATTATTAAACCTTTTATAATTTAGGATTTACTCATTTTTTCTCATTTAAATATATTAAATATATCATTAAATTACCTCAAATGTGCTATAAAACATAATTCATAAGAGATGGATGGATGGATGGATGGATGGATGGATGGATGGATGGATGGATGGATGGATGGATGGATGGATGGATGGATGGATGGATGGATGGATGGATGGATGGATGGATGGATGGATGGATGGATGGATGGATGGATGGATGGATGGATGGATGGATGGATGGATTTGTTTTTCTGGTGTTATAAAATGTAAACATGAATTTATTCAGCAGTTATTGAATATGAAATGTTAGTAAAAGTTAAATCAGTGACAATCAACACTAATGATGTTGTTGTTTGTTGTTGTTGTTGTTGTTTGTTGTTTTAACAGAGGGCGAGGTGGTCTACGCGTGTCTCAATGAAACTGTTTACATGAACTGTGGTGAGAAAAACTTGTCAGACTTTAACCTAAATTAAGCTAAACTGAATCGAGTTCATTTTAATCAAATGAAGTCCTCTCCTCCCCTCTCCTCTCCTCTCCTCTCCCCTCCTCTCCTCTCCTCTCCTCTCCTCCAGGTGTGGAGCAGAAGATACACCTGGACCATGTCCTGTATAAAGTCGGGGTGGGGACCAGGTGTGGGCGGGGCAAACGGCACCCTGATGATGGACCGGACACGTTCTGCTCGTTCCCCTGGGCTGAGATGGTGGTGGAGGACCTGTGAGGACACTTTGAGTCAAACAATAAGAAGAATCTGTTCCAGTCACAAATCCTTCTTTCTTCATAACTTTGTCTTAAAAACCCATCAGCTGTTCGATGTGAAACACTTTGATCAGATCATCAGCAGACAGTCTGCATATATCAGTTTAAAAGTATATTATTTATAATAACAGTTACTTTTTTATTATTCCATGAAAGCTGAATAAAACTACAACTCCCAGAGTGCACTTGGCTAACAAATATCTAACTACAAACCTTTAATTTTAGAATAAATCCGTCTTTTCTTTGATGGAAGGATTTAAAACTCTGTCTCAGATCAGATGCTGTGGTCCCTGTGGTTGTCTCTGCAGCAGCAGCAGCAGGGGATTATGGGTAATGTAGTAATGCTCAGTGTTCCTGTGTTTGTGCAGCTGTGCCAGCAGGAGGTCCTGTGTGGTCCCCGTCACTGAGCGGGTCTTTGGAGAGTACCCCTGTGTGGAGCAGACCCGGTACCTGGAGGTCTCCTACACCTGCGCCAAACTGACTCCGCCCCCTCCTCCACCTGCTCCGCTCAGACCTGACTGTAGGTAGAAACGTCATCATGAGGGGTTCAGGTCAAAGAACGTTAGTCTGTCTCACAGTGACCCCTGTGACCCTCTGTGACCCCCTGTGACCCCCTGTGACCCTCTGTGACCCCTGTGACCCCCGGTGACCCCCTGTATCCCCCTGTGACCCCCCTGTGACCCCTGTGACCCCATGTGACCCCTTTGACCCCATGTTCTGTTAGAATTTCTGAGTAAAATCTAAAAAAAGATGCAATAATAAAAGTTTATTATCACTTCAGTCATAAAATAAGTTCTGACTCTTTGAGTTTAGAGGTTTTAAACATAAATCAACAGATAAATAAATAAATAAAATGGTTCCTATCCTCAGATCAGTTTTTATCTCATTAAACAGTCAAACTAACCCTGCTGACACTCAGGTGATTACATCTTTTCTGTGGAATCAATAAAACGGTAAAAAGCGCCCCCTGCTGGTTAAAAGGCGAACCTGCATCTTTATTTCAGCTGAAATCTGTTTTTAACTTGTTGTTTTTCTTGTTGTTTCTGCTGCAGGTGAGGAGAAAAAAGAAGCTAAAGCCTGAAGTTCAACATGAAGACTTCAGATTTATTGTTGCTGAGAAAACAGAAGACTTTTATTTAAAATCTGAAGTTTTTCTGTAAGCAGTTTGATCTTCTTTACTCCTGAAAGATTTTAAGTAAATAAAAATAATATTTCCTCAGAAATCATTCACTGTTTTCTTTGGTTTATTTGTTTATTTAGTCTTTAGTTCTGATCAAATCCAGATGTTTCCTCTCATCTGATCTGGTTTTTAATTCACTGAAGGTCTCTCAGTTTAAATTTGTTTTTTAAAAATGTGTTTTTTTATAAAGTTATTAACAGCAATCAAGATCAAACCAAATTAATTAAGTTATTGTTTATGTAAAGAAGAAACCTTTTCAGGTCCAGGCTTCCTTTGAAAAACAGATCTGAGATCTCAGTGAGATTTATTTAGTTAATGATCCAGAAATATAAATAATTGTCTAAGATAATAAAACTGTGACAAATAACAATCTGTGTTTAAATCATTCTGCTTGTAGTCCAAATCTGAACTGTTTATGTTTTGTAATTAAAGCTGGTGAGCACACACAGAAATTGTGAAAATATTACTTTATCAAACTGACGAATCAGAAGCAAGCTTCAGGTCAAACTCAGATTTTTGTTTTCTTTTTATTCTGAGATTTTTGGATTTAATCCTGGAAGAGAGGACTTCTTTCTTTAAAGTTTAAAACTTTAAAACATAAAAGAAAATTTAAAATTTTCCTCCGAAATATTTTAATTTGATTCAATTTTACCACCAAGAAACACTGAGTGTGTGTGTGTGTGTGTGTGTGTGTGTGGGGGGGGGGGGGTCTGTTTGTTTGTGTGTCTGTCTGTCTGTTTGTTTGTTTTCTTCGTTTCTCTGTTTGTGTGTCTGTTTGTGTGTTTGTTTGTTTGTGTGTCTGTTTGTCCCGGGCTCCCTCCTTCTTTCCGTTTCGGCTCCTTTAGCTTCAGTTTTTGATGAATCGAAAGTGAAACGGAACCAGAACCCGAGCCCTCCTCCGGGTGCTCCCGTCGGATCAGTTCGAGTCAGAACCCGAACCGGGACCGCAGCAGGACCATGGGGGACAGCGAGTGTCCTCCGCTCAGCGTGGAGTGGGACCTGAGCCCGGACCAGAACCGAACCGTTCGGAACAAACTGCAGCTGTACTTCCAGAGTAAGAAGCGATCCGGCGGAGGAGACTGCCGGGTGGAGGCCGAGGAGGGAGCCCCGAGGGCGGCTGTCTTCTTCCGCTGCCAGGACGGTGAGTCCTGCCTCCGACCAGAACCGCCGGGTTCGGGACCAGACTTTTTACTGCGATACAACCTGAACTTTCCTGTATTTTCTATCGGTTCCGACCCCCCCAAAAAAAACAACACCCGAATCCTTCAGCTTTTACTTTTACTTTTGAACAAAGTGTCTGATATTTCAAATTAAAAGTATCGGATTAGTTTTCGGACCTTTTATTATATAAAATAATAAACGCAGCGGGTTAATAAACAGTCAGCTGATTTCCCAGCATGCACCTGTGCAGCTCCAGAACCACTCCGAACCTAGACTGGACTTCTGGGGGACCATGGGGGCCAGGGCCCAGACCTGGGGACCCCTGGGTCATTTAAATGTCCCACCTTGTTAGTTAGTTTGTGTGTTTGTTGGACCCAGCAGGTGTTTGATTGTTTGATGTGACGCACCTGGCGGCTCGGGTCCAGGTGTTCTCTGACTGAATGCCTGTCGCCCGCCGGCCTTTCCTCCCTCTGTCTTGGAGTTTCTCTGTTTGACGTGTGGAGGACGACTCTCAGCTACTACCACCCCTGAACTGATCTGTCAGTCTGACTTAGAACCATGTCAGTCTGTTAGCTGTGGCGGCCATCTTGAATTACATCGACTCTAAGACTCAATCAGCTGCAGACATCCAGTCACGACTTTAAATCATGAGATATTTTGCTGACAGACAGACGTTCGTCTTTCTTTCTGTTATGAAACTCAAACCTTCTGCAGCTGAAGGTTTTTCTTTCTGTGATTCCAGTGAGACAACGAGTCCTGGAGAGGACCGATCATGAAATCAGTCTGGGAAACCAGACGCTGACGATACGGCTGAGCTCTGCAGCGCCGAGCGCACCTGAGCAGGTAAGCATGGGATTCATGAACACGACTCCGTGACAGAATCCAACCAACGGGTCCTTAAAAACCTGTCAGAGGCGAGGTTCAAATCAGCTTCCAGAGGAAAACCTCAAAGTGTAGTTTGTTCGGGTGATACTGAAGGGATTAAAAATGTAACTATAAGTAACTGTAACTGAAGAACTGTAAGTAACTGTAACTCCCTAACTGTTTGGATGACAACGAGACAAACAAATACAGAACAGTTGCCTTTTAACACTAGTTTGAGTTTTATTTCCTCTGAACGTCAGTAAAACTTTACAGTCAGATAATCGGTGACACGTCAGCTGCTGCACTGACAGGTGCGGCAGGTACAGGTGAGCCTCGCCCAATCAGAGCGCAGCGTTCACAACACAAACAGCAGGGAGAGAAGAACCAAAGTTCAACCTGTTCCTGCGGCGGCGGCGAGCAACCAGGAAGTGATTTACGCCGAAAAACAAACTGAAGAGAAAACGATTTAATTTAATTCAGAGATCAAAATAAACTCAAATGACTCTTAATAATAATAATAATTTGACTTATTTAGACTGTCTGCTGTGATGTTTATAAGGTTTCAGGTTCAGAATGTCTTTAGCAGCAGAGATAAATAAAGTTTGTTCATAAAAACTTCAAAATAAAACCACTTTTAAAACAAACAGGAAGTGACTAAATGAGTCAGTTTCAGCTTCACTGTCAGCCTGAAAACAAATTAAAAATAGTTTTTATTCCTGTTTAAATTTGTTTTCAGGCTCCTCTGTCTTTAAATAAATATATGATGATCTCAGATGGGTTTTTTTAGAGCCTTTAAATGTTTGGAACCAAAAAAATCTGCTTCGATCTTCTTTAACTTGGTTTGTGTCTTCATGTTTCTCCTCAGAGCTCGACGAAGAGCCACGATAATGATGATGATGATGATGATGTTTCAGGTAAAACTTGTTTTCCGTCAGATTTACAGGAGAAATCTGAGCTGAATGTTTGGGACATTTACAGATTCAGGCGGTTTGAAGCTGATTCTCAGAGTTATTGGAAGAATATTTAACTCATCATGACTTCCTGTCAAACAGAAACAACTTCCTGTTCAAATTTTCACTATAAATCCTAAACAAAGCAGAAATAAAGATTAAAACAAAAACATCAGTGAATTATTTTAAAGCTCTGAGTCTGTGGAGCTTTAAGCTTTTAAACTTTATTTTCTCCAGCTGAACCTTATAAACATAATTATTATTTCAGCTTTGCTTTAGAACTTTCTGTAAATAAGACGGAAATGATTTAATTTTCTGCTACAGTTAAAAAATAATTCATTTTATGTTGTTTTATCTGCAGACCAACCTTCAGATTCACAGACTCCAAAGTCAGAATCTAAACCTGGACTTTCAAAACAAAAAGGTAAAAACAAACTTTTAACAGATAAATATTTATTGCATGAATGTCAGCAAATTTTATTCTCACCAGATCCCAGAAATCAGGTTGAACTTGTGAAAACATGAATTCTTTATAAGTTAGTTTTTAAATAACTGCTAATAAATCACCCGACCAGGACACTTCAGTTTGTTTTCTGCAGAAACACGAACGACTCGATCCGAACACAGATCCGTCTTCGAACCTTCAGTTTTAAAAGTAAACGCTGCCTGAGTCCGGCTGAAGTCTGCGGTTTCTCCTCCCGTCAGACTCGCCGTGCGCTCGGAGAGCTGCGGTCGTGGAGAACGTGGCAGAGAACATGTCCACAGACCTGCTGCTGATGCTGGTGGAGAACGTCTCCGGTTCAGACGAGAACCACTTCAGCCTGGAGGTCATCTGGGAGTCCAGGACGGCCGTGGTGGTCTTCAACGACCTTGCAGGTGGGGACAACGTGGGGCCACTCCGGTTCTGGACAGGGTTCTGTGTCAGAGAAACGTTTATCTCCTCAGATCAGAGTTTTATGATCCAAATCTGAAGAATTCTGAAACAAAAAAATCCAAAAACAAGAACTAAAAACGGCTCAGTCTGGATTTTTCTTTAAACTGTGATCATTTTAAAGGTCGTATCTCACTGAGCTGCGACTGATGTGAGAAACTGAGTTAACTGAAGTTAAAGTTTCACTGAATCCTGAGAGTTTGTGACCAACGAGTGGACAGTTTTTTAAAAAACAGCCTATTTCTATGGTCACAGACTGTAAAACTGATCTGTTAATGTGTCGTTTTTTAAATCATTCTCATAGTTCTTCACAGTTCATGGAGCTTCTTATTATTCTACGCTTCTCAAACACAGAAATAAGCTGATATTTCCAGAAACGTCTTGGTGTCACGAACACTCTGACCTCAGTGATCCTGCAGCAGAAAGGTTCTGGTTCTGACCACCTGTGTTCTGTTCTGAAGGAGTAACCAGAAGTTTGTTACAGATGTGGAGAAGTTCGTCTCTGTGAGTCAGACCCACTCAAAGATCCGAAAACACGGACTGAGCGTTCAGCTGCTGGAGGCGGCGAAGAGCGTCCGAGTGGAGAGTCTTCCTCCCACCGTGGTCAGAGGTGGGAAAACTGATCTTCATACGATCTGCTGAAAAATATCTTTAGATGCAGACTTCCTGTTTTGATCTTTAGTCATTTAAAAAGTTTGACATATTTTCTTTTTTTTGCTGCTTAGATTTCTGTTTGAAATTTAAATGCTGATGTTTGGACCTAATTTTTGTTTCTGAGTTTCTCTGCTTCATATTTTACTTGAGCATTATGATCTTTGTTATTTTGGAAAAAGATGAAATACTTTAAGCCTTGATGGAAAAGATCCTTCCAGTTTTATAAATGATGGGTGAAAATGAGAAAATCTTTTTAAGAAGCTTAATTTTATTTGCCAATAAAAACTTGGTAAAAATAAAATTCTTTAAATAAATGAAAATGAAAGTTCTTCTGTTAGAACAGAAAGTAAAAAGTTCACAAAGATAAAAGTTTTGTAGGAAATGAAGGTTTAAATCAGGCAGGAGTCAGATTAACCTGCAGGGCTCCAGGTTTAAAGGGATTAGAACGTTTCAGGGAATCTTTTAGCTTGAGTTCGATGTTTCTGCATCCTTTGCAGACATGCTGGAGCTGTGGTTCGAGAAGAACTGGGAGCTTCCAGACAACGTGGTGATGATCCCAGAGGAACAAGCTGCCATCGTCTCCTTCAGTGACTCCAAAGGTTTTTATTCACACTAAATGTTTGAAGCCACAGAGTCTGGGGACAGTTCGTCCTCCACGGATGACCCTGATGGTTGGGAGGGAGACGGGTGGAGGGGTGAAGCTGTGAGGAGCAGAGCTTCTGACGGTGAATGAGTTTAGGGTCAACGACCCGAGGAGAAGAGAAGAAGAGAGAGAAGCAGGGTGGAGGGGACGGAGACGAGTGTTGGGGGGCTCTGTGACAGAAGGAGAAGGTTTAGAAGGTGAGACCTGCTGCCATGTTTGGTTTGGAGACGGTGGAGGAGGACCAAAATGGACAGGATTAGAAATGAGTCCATCAGAGGGACAGCTGAGGTTGGACACAAGGTTAGAGAGGCTGAGATGGTTTGGACATGTGCAGAGGAGGGACAATGGATGTTGAATCTGCAGCTGCCAGGGGAGGAGGAGAAGAGGAGGACCACAGAGGAGGATCTGCAGAGGGCCGGTGGGAGATGGAAGCTGTGGACACCTGTAAAGAGAGGAAGATGATGATGATGATGATGATGATGATGATGATGATGGTTTAGCCTTTCAGATTATTGCAGACGTGTTGGATGGAGCTGAGATCAGGGCGACTGTCAGTTAGAGTCCATCTCTCTGGGCTGGGTTGTTGTTTTTATAATTTAGTTGTTTATATAAATTCATAGTTTTAGAGCTGAGTTTTTTCACCTGCAGGAAGCTCTCCTGTGTTAGAAACCAGCCGAGGCTACAGCCTCCAAAATCCATGTTGAGGAAAAAATTTATTATAAAAAAAGTGGTCCAAATCTGCCCGTCTTCAGTTCTAAAGTGGACTCCAGCAGGTTAAATCAGAGGTGGCGTACAAAATGAAGTGCATGGCTAAGATTACAGTTTTGCAAGCTGTGCACACAAACTAGGTTGTGATTTTGAAAAGGTGTCTGCAGCCCAGTGAGATACTGAGCTGTGAGAGACAAGCTGTTGGCCATAAAGTTTATTTTCACTTCAAAATGAAACAACCACGTTTGTCTAAAATCTCTGCAGCTCCAATACGCCTCTCACCTTCAGCTTCCTGTTTCTTGTTTTGCTGCAGTTGTGGAAAATATTTGTGAGAAAGAAGATCATGACTTACGGTCCATCCACGTCAAGCTGTATCCGTACTACGAGTCCCTGGGAACCGCCTTGTACGGCAAAGAGCGCCCCGTGTGGAAGATGCCCGACCCCTTCACGGAGAAGGTTCACCACGTCATCTGGAAGTTCCTCCTGATGAAGAAACTGTTGAAAAGCCTGAATGATCAGATGCGTCCACACTTCTGCAGCGTAGAGCTGGATGACCCTGAGGTGAAACTCTGCCCACTGCCCAGCTTTCTGAGGCAGAAAGGTCTGACGGCTACAGATGTAGACAACTGGACGCAGACTGCGTTGGACGCGTTCCGCCAACTGATGTCTCAGTTCTCCGCTTTCGAATGTGACATGAACGCAGACGCATGGAAAGCTGCTGAAAAGGACGTGCGTTCGGTTGTGAACCAAGATGCCATACTGGCCTTCGATGCATCCAGAGAGGTTTTGACTGTCGCTGGTCGAGCTGATGATATGAAGAGAATCAGGGCTCCTGTGGAGAACATTGTTCTCAAAGCGAAAAGTCTCATTGAGCGGCAGACCAAAGGGGTGGCTGAGAAGATGACTTTGTCTCCTGCGTGTCTCTACATCCTGAAGCAGGAAGGGCTGCAAAAAGCTGCCTCAGACATCTCCCCTGAGCTGAAACTCTCCTACGATGAAGCCACGGAGAAGCTGACCATTAAAGGACTCCCTGAAGAAGTGTACAAAGCCAAAGCATGGATCTTAGAGAAGAACACAAGTATGAAGACTAAAAAACTGAATCTCCCTCCAGGCCTTCTAGAATACCTCAGGACCATGGATGCCATGGACATGTCAGAGAAGCTGTTCACCTCTCAGGGCATCAGTGCCATCTACTGCTGTGACACCAAAGGGTTTACCCTGCTGGGGAACTCTGACAGAGCCCTTTCCGAGGCAGAGAGTAAAATGAAGGAAGTCTTATTCGTGCAGACTTTGGATGTGGAAGACCTGAAGGTTGTAAGCCTACAGAGCTGGAGGGACCTGAACAAAGATCTGTTAGATACCTACAACTCCTCCACCAAGAACATCGTGAACATCTGGATCCACCCAGAGAGAGGAGACAAAGTAACGGTGGCCGGCTTTATGAATCCGGTGAAAGAGGTCAGCCGCAGTTTGAAAGAGTTCATTGGAAACTACTCACAAGTTCAAGAAACCGTCCGCGTCAAGTCCTGTGCTGTTGTTCAGTTCATTCAGAAGCAACAAACACAACTTTGGATGAGAATTTCCAAAGATAACGACGTGTCAGTTCTTTTTGATCCAGAAAGACCAAAACTTGTCATCAGTGGGGCTCGTCTTCATGTCCAGAAAGCTAAATCCAGTTTTCAGGAGCTGACCGCTGCTCTGTGTGCTGACACCTTAACTGTGGACAAACCTGGAGCTAAGAAGTATTTCCAGTCCGCAGGAAGCTTCATTCTGTCTTCAGTATTATCTGATTTAAGCTGCGTGGTGTTGCTGCAGTCCAAGATTCAAGAAGAAGAAGAAGACGAGGAGGAGGAGAGCTATGAGGAGGAGGCTAGCCTGTGCTACTGCAAAGTGCAGACAACTGCTGGAGTTCTTGTTTCTGTCAGTAAGGCAGATATCTGCAGCTTGAAGGTTGATGCTGTGGTGAACGCAGCCAATGAGGATCTGCAGCACATCGGTGGTTTGGCTCTGGCTCTGCTGAAGGCCGCAGGACCACGACTGCAGCAGATCAGCAACGACCATGTTGCTATAAATGGAAAGCTCCGCCCAGGTGATGCCATCATAACCGATGCATGCAATCTGCCCTGCAAGTATGTCGTCCATGCAGTCGGTCCACGCTACTCTGACTACAACAAAACTACATCAGTGTCGCGTTTGAAGTGTGCAGTTAGAGAAACTCTGAAACAAGCTGAGATGAATAACTGCTCCAGCATCGCCCTGCCAGCCATCAGCTCAGGCGTGTTCGGGTTTCCTGTTCCGCTCTGCACCGAGACCATAGCCCAGGCAGTACGGGAGTACTGTGACAGTCCTCAAGGCCCGGGATCGCTCGCCGAGGTTCACCTGGTCGACAACAACGACGACACCGTCAGGATCATGGCTGCAGCTGTCAAGGCTGAGTTCATCGACCTCGAACCGATCATGACAATCCCACAGAAGACGGGCAGGAAGAACAAAGGAGCTGCAGGGTAAATTTCACTAAATATTCTTTATTTAACAGATATTACAGTGGAACTTGTTTTATTACTCAGGTGGAACGCTTCCTTTGAACCTTGACTGATCAGGTGCTTCTGATCAGGAATATTTCTACTCTAAGTTGGATTAATTAACTGGTTGTAGTTGGTAAATCTACCTGACCTGTTTGTTTGCCTCCTAGTGGATATCAGAGGGGTCGGGGGAGAGGTCACGGTCAGAGTCAGTCACACAGAGGAGCTGAAGGAGGAGGAAGAGGAGGAAGATTTCAGACAAACAGAGAAGGGCAGAGGGAAGCCAACCAGCATGGAGGGTAAATCTCTAATGGTTACCTTGTTTCTGATGCTCTGTAAACCTCTTCAGATAAGTTTTATATTACAGTTATGCTAAAGAAATACGTGTTTCGTTGCTTCTCTCTCCAGACTTTTTCATGTATTTTTTTGAGTAGTAGATCCAGAACCATTAGCTGCAGTAATGTTGAACAGTCCTGTTCTGATTGATTTCAGGTCAGGCAGGATGGAGCAGATCACCCCTGACGGTCTGAAGATTGTTCTCTGTAAAGGAAACATTCAGGACCAGAGGGTGAGTCCCAACACTGGTGCCTTTTGGCTTCTAATGAACAAACTAAAGGTTTCTGAAGTTTCTCAGCTCTATGGATTGATTACAATGTGAGGGTCTTATATTTCCACTCAATGTCAAGATCTGAGAGGTGGGAGTCCCTGCTGAGGCTCCTGTCATTCTTAGGCAAAATATAAGATTGAACTGATTCTAAACTGAGTCCGTTTTAGTTGAGTTGGTTTAAACTTCCAGCTCAGTTAGACGAGTTTATTTGTCCTCAGACAGAAGAAAACAGTTGGATTCTTCAGTTTGTTTATGTGTTTATTAAGAAACTTCAGGCATCATTTGAACAGGATAAATGTTGGGTTTGTATCAGTGCATCAGATGCTGATTGTCTCCTTGGTATGTTCATCCATCGTCACCTTCTCTCTGAGGCTGAGCCCGGCCGCCCTTCATCCATCTGCTTCTTTCAGTCTTCATCCAAACCTCATGACTGTAGGTGAGGGTTGGAATGTAGATGAACCAGGAAATCCAGTTCTTTCACTTTAATCTCAGCTCCTTTACTACCCTCATTGCTCCAGACGAGGCCCAGATCCTCTGTTTTGTTTATTTTTTCTTATCCATCCACAGAAACACCTCTAGTCTTTAGGTTTTGTCCACTTTGATCATAAACTTGGTTGTGTTGCAGTTAATGCATGTTGGGAATTATTGCCTTTTGTTTTTTTATTTTTTTTTATAAAATGTGATTCTAACTGTTCTGGTCAGAACAACGATGTCATCGCCTGAGTTGTAAACTGGTATTTTTATTGAGACCCAGTTTTACTTCTGATCCACAGACCGACGTCATCGTCAACACCATCGCAGAGAACATGAACCTGCAGCAGGGAGCCGTTTCCAGAGCCATCGAGGACGCAGCCGGAGACGGTCTGCAGGACGCCGTTCTGATTGAAGCCGGAGCGTCCATGCTGTCCTACGGAGACGTCGTCATCACTGACGGATACAATCTCCACTGTCGGAAAGTCTTTCATGCTGTTTGTCCGTTTTGGGACAACGGAGGTGGCCAGGCAGAGAAGGTGAGGGGGGGGACCTGCAGTCATGTTCACAGCACTGAAGACCTGCAGGTTTTTACCTCCTCTCTGTCTGCTCCTTCTGTTAGGATTTAACTTCCATCATCGCCTTCTGTTTGGAGGAGGCTGAGAAACACCGCATGACCTCGCTGTCCTTCCCGGCCATCGGGACCGGAAACCTGGGATTTCCCAAAAACCTAGTGTCCAAAGTCCTGCTGAGGGAGATCCAGCTGTTCAGCAGCAGGAAGTCCCCCCGCCACCTGAGAGAGGTGGTCATCGTGGTGCATCCCACCGACGGGCAAACTGTGGACGTGAGTGTCGGGTTTATATTAGGAGAAAGACCCGGAGCTGAAGTAGATTCAGGTTTCTGATGCTTTAACGTCCCAACATGTCAGCCGAAGCAGCGTCAGGAACTCAGAGACGTGTTTGTCTCTGTGGTTAAAAGTCACATCTGTCTGCAGCTGTGGACAAACTCACACAGTCAGCATCAAGTCTGTGAATCCTGGAACCAACCTGTGGGAAATTAAATTAAAGGCAAATTAAACAAACATTGTCTTATTTAAAGAAACAACAGAGTTGTAGCCGTTTTGGTCAAACACTGAAAATAACATCATGTATGACCTTTAAGGATCACTCTCAGCTGCTAACACACCAAATCTTAGGTCAATATTTGTCAAATTGACGGAGTTCAATCCATTTTTGTGCTGATATTTTGCTAAAAGACAGAAACGTTATCAGCTGCAGGTGATAATAACAGCAGCAGTTTTTCTATTTTAGTAAAAATCTCCTGTAATTAATCGAAAACTGAGCGTGTTTTTTTGTTTTTCAGTGTTTCAGCAGAGAGTTCTCCAGTCAGACCGGTCCGAGGAACGTCCAGCATCAGAAGGAGGATTTTAACAGATCTGCAGCTCAGCAAACACTCAGCGGGTCTCAGAACGCCGCCGGTAAGAAAACTTAGATTTATTCATGATCTGCAGAGCTGTGGACAGAGCCAACAAAAACAAAAAGATTCAAGAATTAAAAGAAGTTTTATGATGTAAAAAATGATTAAAACAATCATCTGAGAGAAAATCATGGTGATTATAGTTTTAAAAAGACTCATACATTTATTTCAGGTATAATCTGTAATATTACAGATTTGGTCTTACTTCCTGTCTCTTTAAGCCCCGCCCCTGAAAGGTTAGGTGTGCTCTGATTGGTCTCTGTTGGTAATAAAGGTAATAAATGTGTTTTTATTGACACTTAAAGACTGAAACTGACTCATGTTTGACGGCAGAAATCAGCTGGTCTTCAGTCCAAACTGATGTTAGAAAAATGATCAATTATTTCTGTTTTCTGTTCCCCCGTGAGCTGAAGAATCAGGATTTTTACCTCCATTAAAACTTGTGTTTGTTCCAGAAACCTTCAGCCAGGTCCTGTCCTCGTCCCTCGGTGTTTACCGGATGCAGATGGGACAGCTCACCCTGGAGGTGTCCTCAGGAGACATCACCAAGGAGACGTGTGATGCCATCGTCAACTCATCCAATGCGAACTTTGACCTTTACGCAGGTGACTCTTCGTCTTTAAATCAGTTCAGCAAAAACAAATAAAGGAATAAAAGCAGCTGGAGGTTTGCAGAAAGGATCAGAACTGAGCTGCAGAGTTTCTGCTGCTGATAAATGTTTGTCTGGAGACAAAAGAAAAAAGTCTTTTCATCAGATTAAAGCCAACATCTTAACCCTTGTTGGGTCAGGTGCTGCTCACCTGCAGGGTTCTGGTTCTGTCTGAATCTCTTGGGTTTGGGTTCCTTTTGTAAAAGTTTCCTTCATTGTTTTCCTTTGGAGAAGTCTGAAAGGTCTGAAAGGTCTGAAAGGTCTCAGTCACCTGTTAGATCCTCAAAGTCTGGATTTGAGTTTCTCTCTCTGCTCTTGTTGATAATTTTCCATATTTCTAAAGTTCACACCTGTCAGCTTGTTTTAAGTAAACAAGTAAATCTTTATTTATAACCAAAGTCACAAAGTGTTTTATATCAAAGAAAAGCAGCTGAGTTTGGACTAACTGTAGATGAGAAACAAGTCCTGATTTCAGCAGGAATAAAAGGAGCTGCAGGGATTTAAACTCATAAATCAGTTTCTAACTGAGGAAACGATAACGGAACAGTTGTTGTTTATGTCAGCTTTTCTCAGAGTCATCAGAATAATTTCCGTCTTTTCTTCTCGTTTCTCAGGCGTGTCCAAAGCGATCTTAGACGGCGCCGGAAGATCGGTTCAGATGGCGTGCACGCAGATTGGTTTGTATCTGTTTAACTGTCACAAATAAACAACACTAACAACTTCCTTTCATTTGCAAACTAAGAGCCAGAATCAGGAGCCAGTTAAGGTTTCCTGCGGTCAGACAGCCGCTGCAGATTGTTCATAAGATCCAGGATCTTCCTAAAAACATCCATCCATGTTGAGTTTGAGTTTGTAAATGTAACAGCTTGTTAAATCAGGAATCAGCAGCAGTGAAAGTGTTTAAACAAGTTTATAGGATCTGTCAGTGTGTCAGAAACACTAACTAAAATCAGTCAGAAAACAGGATTTTCTGGGCTGTTCTGATTGTGTTTCTGCTCCGCAGTGAGTTCTCCGGGTTACCTGCCTCGAGCCATGATCATGACCACAGCCGGCCAGCTTCCCTCCTCAAACATCGTCCACATCGTGGGTCAGAACGACCCGGGGAAGATTAAAGATCTGGTTTTTGGAGTCCTGAAGCTCTGCGAGGAGAACAAGTTTGGTTCTGTGGCCTTCCCGGCGCTGGGAACAGGTCTGTTCTGACAAAAACTGATTTCAGAAAAAACCTCTGAATTGAGACGACTCAAAGTCTGAATTTTGACCTTTTGTGTTTTTTGATTGTTAGTTTTGACGTTTCTATCATTTCATCAAACATTCAGATTATTTTTGTGCCGTTTGGTCACCTTCATCTCTTTCAAACAGAGGAAAAGTGCAGAAAGTCTGAAACAAAAACATGTTTACAACATCTGTCCAACATCTGCGGGCGGGCCGTGGCGTGGTAAAGGGTTAAAGTTTAATAACAAGTTTAACCACAGATTTGAAACAGTAAAAGGAGTTTAACATCTTAGATTTCCCACTAAAATTTACTGAACACAGCCATGTTTCTGAGAACTAACCCCAAAAACAGTTTTACCAGGAAGAGCAGCAAATATTTTATAGTTTGTTGGGATTTTTAGTCCAACCCCGGGAGCTTCGACTCTTAGGACAGACCCTTCATCCTTTCCATGCTTTTAGTCCAACTCATCTGACCTCATCATCATCATCATCATCATCGTTTTGTTGGTGCTCGTCTGCCTTCCAGGTCAGGGAGGTGTGAACCCATCAGCAGTGGCCGACGCCATGGTGGACGCGGTGGTGGACTTTGTGAGGAAGAAACATCCGAAGTTTGTTCGCAGCGTGAAGATCCTGATCTTTCAGACGGCCATGATAAACGAGTTCCACAACAGCATGAAGAAGAGGCAAGGAGAAGAAGTGGAGGAGAAAAGCCTCTTAAAAAAGTTTAAAGGTACCTGAGTATTTCTGCAGGGGTTACAAACTTCATGTAGATCAATGCAGGAATCATAAAAACCTGATCTGAAATGATTTACAAATCTCATTCCCAGTGGAACATTATTAAAACTCATTAAATAGTAATGCAGGAAAGTATCTCCAGGTTGTAGAACAACATCTGCTCCCATCCAGCACAGTTTACTGGACTAATTTTAGGAGGAATGTAAGAATATTAGATATTACTCTGCTGGTTCTGAGATCTGCAGAAATGTCTAAACCATCTAAAGTTCTCAAAGCAGCACCGTTATTAGTTATTATTACCATCGTAGGTTTAAAGTTGTTATTAAACAGTAGAAATATCATTTTCATTTTTTTCAGACACAGTCAGTTCAATTTTCGGACTTGGAGCGGAGCAGCAGAACAAAAATTTGGTTCTGGAGAGGGAGGAGTTTGAGCCTGCGGTGTTTCAGCTGTGTGCCGACAACCAGAAGGTTCGTGTGAAGTGCTTTTAATCTTCTTTGACCTTTACAACATTTCCTGTACAAGTTGTGCAGTAAACATGAAAATAAAGGCAGATTCTAAGCTTTTCTCCATGCGATGGTTGAGATGATTGAGATTTTTCTCCTGGAAAGCTGCAGCTGGGTTGGAGTTAAGGTGGCACTCACTGGACTTCAACTTGTTTGTGAGCAGCATTCATGAGGGAACCTCCTAAATGTCTGGAGACCGTTCTCACTTTCCTTGCACGAGCTGCAGAGGTGCACGGAGGTGCAACAAACCAAATGATTTCTCTCCCTGCAGGCTGTGAGTTTGGCCAAGCGGAGGATCAACGAACTGATCGTGGCCGAGCAGGCAACAAGAACCATCACTGACCAGTACATTAATCAGCTCACTCAGGCTGATGTTGCAGAACTTCAGTCCCTGCAGAGGAAGCTGACGGTGAGCCTCCGCCTGGACAGACGACAGGAAGACCACGAGCCCAGGATCCACCTGGAGGGTCTGACCCGGGATGTCTTCAGTGCCGAGTCTGCAGTCAGGTCAGGACACATCAGGCACCAGAGTTTATTATTAAATAAGAAGTATGTCTGTTTATGTATTTAAAGAACGATTTCTTCATTTTTGGTGATCTTTAGGGACATCATCCGGAAGGTGGAGAGGACAGAGATGTTGAGGAGCAAAGCTCTCCTGGTGAGCGGCCTGGTGGAATGGCAGTATCAGGACCGGAGCGGGTCGATGGTTCCCTTTGACATCTACATCAACCTCCAACTCGAAGAAGCTTTAGAGAAAAAACAAACCGTGAAGATCAAAATCAGAAATGACACGTATGAAGCTAACCCAATGCTTAAAACTGCTGATTCAAAGAACAAGCGAAACTGGAAGATGGAGTTACTGAGAAAAGACCTGAAAGGTGAGAGGATTTACTCACCTGTCCACACAGAACCAGGTTTTAATGCATCCAAATTGCTGCACTGAGCAATGAGCTCCCTTTGTCAAAAACTGAGAATGTCAGTGCTCTGTTAGCTTTAATTCAACATTCCTCTCTTAATAACTGCTCATCTTATTTTAGCATCAGAGGCTCTTCTGCCTCCACACTGGGACGACATGAAGAACGACATCGTGAAGCTGTTTCCTCTGACTCCTGGATCCACTGAATACAACAACGTGTTGGGAGAGCTAACAAAACACGGACTTACTCTGAACATCATCACGGTATGTTCCCTTTTAAAAGCCATCAATGTTTAACTGTAAGTGTTTGAGCCAGATAATAGGCAGGTAGATGGAAAAGGTAAGGTGTTATGTTCAAACTGTTTGCAGATCGAGCGGGTCCAAAATACGACGCTGTGGCAGAGCTATCAGCTCCTGAAGAAACATCTGGAGGTGAAGAACAAACACACAAAAAATGAGCAGCTGCTGTATCATGGGACTGCTGCCACCTCCATCGACCTTATCAACCATAAGGGCTTCAACCGGAGCTACGCAGGACAACACGGTAACTCCAACATCTCTACCTCAGTGTACTCCTAATACTCCACGATGAAAGGTGAAACCAGAACTATGGAATCTCCTTCAGACCAAACAAAATGTCTGCATCCTCCCCCGTTTTTACAGTAACGTCCCAAAGCTCGGAGCCGTAGTCTTTTATTTAGATACACTTCTTCCTGCGCGTACAGCTGTTTGCATCATTTATATCCCTGCTGACATGACCCAACTGCAGCTGTTATTGTTGTCTAATAGGTCAACTCTCTCCGCACAAATCTGAGTTTGAGCAGAGCATTTGTATCAGTATGACAGACACCCTCAGCTCTCCTATCCAGACTTATCTAATGGTCACCTGACTGTCATGACTGATGATTGGTTCCCCTCATCTGACTTTAAACAGTTCTATAATGTAGCTGCAGAAAGCTCTCCTGACCTTTGACCCTGAAGCCCGTTTCTCTCCACTGAACACTGCCGAGGCCACAGACCAATGACCTTCGAGGCTTCGTACATCACTATAAAACACAATTTTATTAGTAAATTTACATTTCAAAACATTATGAACCCTTTCATGTTTGGACAATGATTCTCAGAATGAAGACCCAGCTGCTTTTGACTGAATTCACTGCTTTTTTAATGGAACTGGAATCAACAGGACATGAATCATTTGGAAGTTTGTGGGTGCTATAATTACAGCTGACCACTAATGTCAGTGGTGTGTCTGAATATTTTCAGAATTAAGCCTTACAAGCTTCACAAGACTTCATCCGCCCATCTCTACACCTGGCCTATCATAAATCACTAACTGATCCGGTCACATCCCATAATGATGTTAGCTTTCAGAAACCAGGGAACCATAGGAACCCCAGAGAAAACCTCAGTGTTACTGTTATGAAGCACTACGCATAAATGTGTATTTAACACCTCACGTTCTAAACTCTGTGGTTCATCTGTCCGCTCAGTAAAACCACCACAGGTGCTCCAGAATATGAGATTTATCTTCGACTTCATCACTTGTGGAGATCTTACTCATTAACTTTGTGTTTCTAACTGTAAACCTGTAGCCATCTCACAGCAGAATTCACTTCACATGATCTTACTTTATTATCCATTTGTGGTTTATGTATTTATTGTTTCTGCAGGTGCGATGTACGGCAAAGGCTCCTACTTTGCTGTAAATCCTTCTTATTCAGCACAAAACTATGCCCAACTTGACGCCAGTGGACACAAGCGCATGTACCAGGCCCGGGTTCTTGTTGGAGACTACACTCAGGGAAGATCTGGCATGATCACCCCTCCTGCAAAATCTGGGAATGCTGCAGACCTGTATGACAGTGTGACAGACAGACCTAATAATCCATCCATGTTTGTTGTCTTCAATGATATTCAGGCGTACCCAGAATACCTGATCACCTTCACATGAGCGTTCAGATCTTCAGAAAAACTTAAATTCTGTCTCAGTGCACTTTATTTTACATTCAATTCACAAAAATACTCAAATATTAAAGACATAATAATAGTTTACTGAAAGTAACAGGTGGACTTTTCTTCTAAATAAAAATAAAAGTGTAAATTCTTCACTTTATTGATCCTACTGTCTTTTTCACTCTGTTAAATAAAAGTCTTTAATTCCAAGTTTGTCTTTTTTTAGACAAAGTCTTAGAAAGAAGTAAATACAAAAAAAATTATTAACACCTCATGATGTAATACAGTCTGTCTTTATGTTGTAACAAAACTGAAACCAAACCTCAGAAACAGGATCTCAGAGGTTCAGATGTTTCTCTGCTTTGGTACAATTAATTCTGGGAAAATTAATACACAACCTAATTCTATCTGATTCTATTTTTAAAACAATTTACAACAAACCAGTTATTTCAAAGAATCTGGAAACATTTAAATGAATCCTTACTGAAACAAACTACATCTTTATATGAACGCATTAATGTTCAGTTCTGGACTGAAACAACATTTATTTGAAACATATTGTGATAAAATGGTAATATACTTCAGTGTACTGAACCACAAAGTACAGATATTATAAAGAAATACATATTGCCTACCACCTTTAATTCAAGATGGCCGACACAGCCACATCACGAGATCTGTTAGAGCTCAGAGAATGTGTCGAGAACGACTCTCATCTACTACCACACCAAACTTTACCTCAACATCTGTAAACTTGACTGAGACATTTCTGTTTTTGTTTTGGCAAAGATAGATTAGCTCTGGCTGCCATCTTGAATCAGGTTGAATCCAGATCAGTTGAAGTTGTTCATCGAATGATTAATTTCTGAGAGTTTCATTAAAATCTGTTCAAATGTTCATGGATTTATGGAGAACAAACAGACACTGGCAAATATATTATTTATGATTACCTTTTTTGCCCATTATAGTGGAACATAATTATAATATTTATTATAATTATTATTGCTCACCTTGGAAAGTAAAGAAGACTTCTAATATTTTTGTCTGTTGCTGTTTGTTTGTTCTTCTGTCTGTTACTAAAATAATTCATGAACAACTTAATAGATTTAATGGAAAAAACTACTGAAATATAAAGTTACTGACTGCTGATTTTCTGTCAGCTGGTACTTATGACAGTAAAGTGCATTACAGCAACAAAACTTTAGATTAAACAGATGAAAATAAAAGTCAATTTGACTATTAAATTTGACCATTGAAATCTTTACTTCAGTCACGGTGGGCAAACACAGAGCACATCAAACTTTATATGTTTGGTACATTTCATTCATTATAGCTCAATGTGTTGTTCAACAAGAATAAAAATACTGTTTGAAAATCCATGAAAAACAAACACATTTATCAAAAACATTCATAGATAAAAACTGCAGCAAGAGCAGAATAATAAAGGAGCTAATACTACATATACATAAATAAAAATACAGATTTAAACTTTCTATGTTTTGAAGATTTTGAACTGGACCTGATCTAGATGCCAAAGAGGCATTGAAACAGTTAATAAAAATCTTTTGGAAATATAAATTTCATAAATCACCAGCTGTTTTCACATATTTGTGTTCAGTGTAGAATAACAGAGCAGGTTTGAAAAGAAAAAGTGTTTCAGGTTTTGAACCAGATGCCTAAAGTTGTCCAAGTGTTAAAATTAGGTGAAATATCCCTTTAACCTAACTTCAGGTGGTGCTGAGGTGAGATCATGTGTCTCTGAGACAGAATGTGTTTTTGTTTTGGTAAAAATTATGTATTAGTTTTATGTTTCTTAATCGCAGCCACTGTCTGTCTGTGAACTGAGCTTAGAGCCCATTTCTGACGGGGTTATTTTTTTTAGTAATGGATCTTTGCTGCACTTTCATCTTGTTGATGTCTTCCAATTTCAAAGTATGAGAAAACAGATCCTTATTGTTTTCTGTTTGCTGAGGATTTTATTGTTTATTATTTTAAATATGAAAATAAACTCAAGCTGTTTTTACAAGGAGGACTCAGCGAGAGTAAACCTCCACCAAGACCACAGCGTGATTTTTAAAAAAAAAGAACAATCATGATCTGGATCAGCACCAAAATTAAATCAGTTATTTTTTTGTTTTAACCCCAACATTTCCTAAAAATCTGTTCAAATCTGTTCTTCAGTTTTTACCTGATCTTTGCTAACAGACAGACAGACACAACCAGAACCAGAACCTCCTCGGTGGAGGAAATTAAAGGGTCACCTGTAGGAGCAGAGACAAGTTTTTAAGAAAGGGGTTACCAGTGACCTTGACCTTTGACCCCTTTAACCTTGAAATCAACAATAATCACCCTTGACCCCTGAGGTGTCCAGCCGTCAGTTTGACATTCCTGCTTCACATGGTTACATAATTAGAGCACTGGGTCCTCTGTGACCTTGACTTTTGACCTCATGACCTTGAAATTAATAGTGATCACCCTTGACCAATGAGACCAAACTCTAGCAGCCAGAGAGCTAGCTGGGAAAAATGTTGCAACCTACTTTAAAAGAAAAAAAATAAATTAATTATACCAAGAGGCTCTCAAAATGTTCTTTAAAAAGTTCTAAAACTATTTATTTACTCTTAAGTTATATTCATTTTTATTGGAATTCTTTGTCTTACTGATTGTCCCCACCCTGTCTGCTGAATCTGTGTAAACCCTTGGCTGCAATAGCAATTTAAAAACTATAGGGGGCGCTATGGGACACACACCTTCATACACTTTTCCTAAAAGTTTGCTTACAGTAAAGTCAACATTAAGGCTCCTTGAAGTTGCTCAGGAGGCAGTTTGGTGACGGATCAGAACACAGTGAGTATTTTCAACAAGAGTTAAAATGTGAATATATTTATTCAGCTCATAATCTGGTAGTGTATGTGGGTAATCTTCCAGCTTCAGTAGTGATATTATTAATTCTAAAATCACGTCAGTAAAATACCACAGTAAAGCCTGAAGTTTGAAAGCTTTTGAAGAAGACTTTAGTTGAATTTGTTGATAACATTGTGATGTTTTTTTGTTAGAGCAGATTTAGATAAGTGGACAGTAAAGAAGTTCTGATGATATTTCAATAGTTATTTAAACTAATTTACCTGAATTATTTTAAAATATTTTAATATAAAACTATTTTATGCTTTTATCCCTGATTACTTTGTCTGTTTCTGAATTTCCAGCTATTTTAGTGTTGATTGAATTCACAATGAAGTCAGAATCCTCGTCTACAAACAGAGACACAAACTGTGTAAAAGCAAAACCTTTTTTCAGGAAGTTGAAGCACGGATGGCGTGACAGTTTGATAAAGTCTAGTAGCGTCTGAAGTGTTCAGCTTTTACAGAAGTGGAACTGAGGGTTTCAGATATCTGGGAACAGAAACAAGAAGAGAGAGAAAAATAAAAATACAGACATTAGCAGACTGATCATAGTTAAGGTCAAAGGTCTGTTGTTCCTCCTAATAAATAATGTAAATTAATTAGTTAGCTTTTAGCAATGGGGTGAATATATAAATATATATATATATATATATACACACCATTTCTTCAGTTTTATAGGTTTTAGGATTATTTAACAGAAGTTTTAATTTGGAGTAATATTGTAGAATTAGCAATATCCCAACGGCTACTATTGTTACAGGTTTTGCATGAATTGTCTCAAACCTGGCAACCCGTATGGTCAAGTGACTGCTAGTTATGTGCACTGGGTGTGTGTGTGTGTGTGTGTTTGTGTGTGTGTGTGTGTGTGTGCGTGCGTGTGTGTGTGTGTGTGGGGGGGGCGTGTTAGAGAAAGACACAGAAGTGAGTCAGAGAGTTACTAACACAGCTTCATAGTTTTCGTTTCTGAGTTTTTATGTTTCCTTTATAGTTTTAATAAAATAGAATATGTTGACACAGCAGTGGCGACCCTATTTTTTTCATGGTTACCTAAACAAGTTGGACCAGGAGGAAAGGTTGAAAAGTTTTTGTTTTTCTCTACTACAGTACAACAGCTTGTCTGCCTGTGAGTTCAGCAGCACTTTTAACAACACAAACAAACACGTAACACAACCAGAAACAAAGAGGCATCACACATGTGAACAAACCTGCTGCAAGATGTTAACAGATGATGTTCACAGAGCAGAACTGTCACCAAGAATAAAAGTGATATCAGCAAAATGGCAGAATGCCACAGTTTCACTCTAATGTATACATTGAACAGTTTCTATGTCATCTTATCCATGTTTTTGTGCCCATTGCTGTAAAACAAATAACCTTGAAACCTAAGAATTAATGAATATATGTTTATTTTACAGAAATGCAACCTCTGAAGCGAAGCGAAAGCTATGAACTGTTACCACCTAAAAGTGAGTTTAACTCCTTAGTTTGAGCTCATTTGTGCTGAATTGGCCTCATTTTTAATTTGACTGCCTGTGAAGCTTTTGTAACTCTGCACTAATAAAAAAATAACTTGTCTGATTGTATGAACCTCATGAATGACTAATAACCAGGAAAATGATGTTTCCTGAAAATAGAACGTGAAAACTGAGTGCTGACTGAATTTACTCTAATTTGTTGAAGTACTGAAAGTATTTGATAAATTGAAATTAGTTAAAGAATTGTTAAAGTTTTAGTGAAAGATCTTGACAGGCACAAAATGAAGGCCTAATGTTGTGTTTAAATAAGTAAAAAAGACAAAAAAATCGTGATTATTTTGTTTAAAAGAATGAATTATTGTTTTTTTCTTAATGAAACATTTCAAAAGTTATTTTCTAAAAGTGCATAAAAAGTAGTTTTTAGAATAGTCAAAAAAAATACAATTTTGTGAATAAAATTGAATATAAAAAGGTTAAAACCTAAATTACCAGTAAAACATTTAAAAGAGTTGCTTTGAAAACATGCATGTGACTTGGTGTTTTTCAGGGGATATTAGTGCAACAGAGATCAGAAATATAATGCACTTAATGATATCTAACTGGGCTGTGACTGTTTAAAACCTATTGATGATTCAAAATTGTTGGAAAATTCCAATAAAATATTCAGATGTCCTGCTGCACCCTCACTGAATTCTAGATGTTTGCATCCAATCTATCCAATAAAAACAGTCAGTTAACTTTTTGATGTTTCTTTCTTTTCAGTGTCTGAGCTGAGGGTTGTTCTGCTGGGAGGCCGCTGGTATCAGAGGAATTCAGTGGGAAACCTCATACTGGGAGGAAATGTTTTCCATAGAACACCTGATGTCTGTCAGAAAGTCAGTGTAGCATTAGAAGAGAAAATAATAACTGTCATCAATCCTCTAGATCTGGAGTTATCCACAGTGCCCAAACAGACAGAGTTTATTAAAGACTGTGTGAGGGCCTCTGATCCTGGACCTCATGTGTTCCTGTTGGTTCTACAGCCTGAAGACTTCACTGAGAAATCCCAAACCAGCCTTTACTCAGTCCTTAGAAGATTCAGTGATCAATCGTTTGATCATTCAATGGTACTAATTATGCCACGCAGACAGGAAGGCTTCGGTTTCAAGGAAAAATACATGAAAACCCCTGTATTAGCAGAGTTAATCAGAAAGTGTAAATACAGATACTTAAAGTTTCAGGACATTGAACGTCCAGAGCTAATAACTCGATTGGGCCAAATTGTAAAAGAGAACAACGGAGAACATGTGAGCTACGAAGAGTTTGAGGAACCAGCATCTACTTTATCAAGTGATCTTCAGAGCAAGAAGGAAATGACAAAATCACTTTCCATTTTATCTACTGTCACAGATGCTGGTAAGTGTTGAAAAAATTCTGAAAATAAAAACTTTGTTCACAAAAATCTAGAGATTATTGTTGTTTTTACAGGTATCCGGGCATTGAAACAAATCCCGACTCATATCTCATCTTCATGGCCAAACTCTTCATCTGGCAGTAAGTTAATTTATTATGTTTTTATTCATGAATTACCACACAGAGACATCTGCAGTCAGAGGTTTCCATCCACTCATCATGAGCATGAATGTCATTCATTTTGGTCTCTTCATGATTTATTTGAACCATTCTTTTTGCAGGATGGAATAATTTTATAACTTACAACTTAAATGATTTTTATATATTTTAAAATTTTGTATATATTATTTTTTACTGTGGATTTTCTTCAGTTCACATAGGGTCACAAATATACATACAAATCAAATATATCTATTCAGATGTTGGGTCACTTATAAGAAGGTGTGTATTAGAGTGAAAATGACTGGGTATCAGGCTTAATGTTCTGTTGTAGGTTTTAGAAAGCTGAAATTTGAGAAATCAGGTTTTCTCATTTGAAGTAGTAAATGGCTTCCTTCACCCCATCTTCCTTCACTTTTTGATCCTCAAAAGAGTGTCCCTTTTACAGCTTGAGACAAGTCAAGTCAAATTTATTTATGTAGCACTTTTCAGCAACGAGGCAGTTCAAAGTGCTTTACAACATGAAAACACACACAACAATATAAAAAGCTAAACTAAATTTATCTAAAACATGAGCTAAGATAATCTAAATACAATAAATGACTACATCATACTAAAGATAAACTGAGGAAAACCAAACTAAGATATAATAAACTGTTAATAAGCTAACATAAACTAAACTAGACTAAACATTAAAACTAAAAACCTCTTTAATGGATTGTAGTGCTAAGCCATTCAGTGATTTATAAACTAGCAGTGTCATGGAGTGGGGTGAAGGAGGCCAACCCAGAGCGCAGACTCATATTGAAAAATAAACTAATTTATTCAGGAACAAAAACAAAGAGCAGACGGGGCAGCATAACATAAACTAAGTGCAAAAATACTAACTAACCGGGGAAAAACAAAAAGGATGGCGGGCCCAAGACTAAACAAAAAAACGACCAGAGAAACTCGCTGGGGAACTAGGAACCAGGAAGACAGGGCAAGAGTTCAGGAGGATGGCCGGGACGCCGTCCTCGGCGGAGCAAGAGTTCGGGAGGACGGCGTCCAGGCCGTCCT
This sequence comes from Kryptolebias marmoratus, assembly GCF_001649575.2. Lineage (NCBI taxonomy): Eukaryota > Metazoa > Chordata > Actinopteri > Cyprinodontiformes > Rivulidae > Kryptolebias > Kryptolebias marmoratus. Next base: position 31,240,020 of record NC_051430.1, on the reverse strand, counting down.
CCTGAACGTGTTGAGACAAGGCTTCCAATAAAGAATCTTGGTTCTCAGTAGTTGCTGAAGGAATGGTGGGGGGTGGAATCGGTTGGGTGAGGGGACAGGGGAGCTCTTTCCCCCCTCAGCTCCAATTCCAGTTGGTGTCCTGAGAGACTGCTGGCCACTGGTTTGCCTTCGAGGTGAGGCCTACGATAAGCAGTCTTGTCTCCCAGAAGGTGTTGAAGGAGTAGGAGGAGTGGAGCCCACACCAGCTTTGTTTCCAAAAAACACACAATCTTCCACTTCCCACAGGAATCCATCATGTATTCAGCTGGATATGTCCCGTCGGGGCAGGAGGGCTCTCTCCTGTGTCTTCTCATCGAGAAAATTTGATCTATTGTGTTGAGAGACCAGCTCACCAGATCCATAATAATTTATTTTGAAAATTATGCAAAGCGAGGCTCCAGAGAAGGAAAGACAAGCTGATGAGGGGGACAGAGAGAAGAAAAAAAGTGTCTGCCTTTGCCGAGAACAGGAAAAAAAAAAGGATAAGGCAAAGTTTTAGTCTGTTTCTATGCTTTATTAACTATTAGTTGCTCAGTTGTCCATTCTGTTATGAATTATAGGCCCTGGTGTTAAACTAGACATGAAGAGGACAGGTGATTTCCGACCAGCTATTTCAACAAAGCCTTTAACCAAAAACTTAAAATGTTGATTTTAAGTCTGATATGGAGCTGCAGAGTTTATCAGATTTAAGGGGCAGAAACTGAAAAGGAACTTTAAAATATATCTTTAGTTGAAAAGGGCTATGAACAGTAAATCAACTTGAGTTGTCCTGAATAGTCACAGCAAATACAGTCACAAGACATTTATGACAATATTGCCTGAGTCTATAAACAACCCAAGATGTCTGAAAGCCAAATGAAGAAATTTCTCTATCTTGGATTTGTGCAACATAAAGTCCTCATGTGAAAACTCAAAACTTATTTTTTCGTGATTCTAAATTTCTCTCTGTGTTACAGTTTCTGAACTCAGGATTGTCCTGTTTGGGAAAAGTGAAGACAAGAAGGCAAAACTTACCAAACTCATTACTGGGGGCCAAAATGTTCATCAGAAACATTCATCCTGTGTGTCCTTCAGTGGAGAATGGAGAGGAAAAACAGTGACAGTGGTTAAAACTCCTGACATGTTCAGTCAGTCAGTGGAAACTTTCATAGAAGAAATACAGAACTGTGTGAGACTCTGTCCTCCTGGACCAAACGTTCTGCTGCTCTTGGTGAAACCTTCTGAGTTCTCTGACATAAACAAAAAAACACTGAAGTTCATTCTCAGTTTGTTTGGTCAAAATGCCTTCAAACATTCAATGATCATCTTCACACATAAGACTGAAATGAGTGTTTCTGTCAATGAACTCCTTAAAGATTGTGGGGGAAGATGTTACACCATGTTTGAAGAAGAACGTGAACATGTAATGAAGAAGATTGAGGAGATAGTGCAGAAAAACCAAGAAACTTTCCTCACCTTCACTGAAGAGACCACAGGACCAAAACTCATCACTGAACAAACAGAAAACTCTCCTTTAAACCTGGTTCTGTGTGGGAGGAGAGGAGCAGGGAAGACCTCAGCAGCTGAAGCAATTTTAGGTCAGACAGATCTTCATCCAGCCTCCAAGCCATCAGAGAGTGTTAAACATCAGGGAGAGGTGTGTGGACGTCTGGTTTCTGTGGTGGAGCTGCCTCCTCTGTACGAGAAACCACACCAGGAGGTGATGGAGGAATCACTCAGGTGTGTCTCCCTCTGTGAACCTGAGGGCGTCCATGTCTTCATCCTGGTCCTACCTGTGGGTCTCCTCACTGATGAAGACAAGGGAGAGTTACAGACCATCCAGGACACATTCAGCTCTCGAGTCAAAGACTTCACCATGATTCTGTTCACTGTGGACTCAGATCCTGCAGCTCCAGCTGTTGTTAACTTCATAAAGGAAACCAAGGAGATCCAGGAGCTCTGTCAGAGCTGTGGAGGAAGATATGTTGTTCTCAACATCAAGGACAGGAAGCAGATCCCAGAATTCTTGGAGGCTGTAGAAAAATATATTTCTGACAGAAAGTATTCATGCAGTTATACAACTAAAACATTTGCATGGGGCCAAATGGTGGAAAAATCACAGCTGCAGGCTGAACTGAAGGAGCTCAAAACAAAGACCACAGTCTCAGGTAAAGACTTGTAAATTTATACTTTATATAATTTTTGTGTCCTCTTTACCTTTACTGTGCATTATTTTAGTTAATTTTGATTTTTTTTGTTTGTTTTTAGCTCTATAGTTAGAATGTTATTTGACTTTATAAAATACTGATATCAATAGATGATTTGTGCCATTCTTATACACCTCCACCAACCAGGACCATTCTGCATGAATCAGAGTAAAAAATCCAGCTTGGCCACTTTGTTCATGGTTAAAACAGTAAATGTTATCACAACCGTTTATTTCTTTTGTAGTTCTTCACAGAGAGATTTGATACCAAGTTACTGAAGATATCCACGAGTCATCAACCCTTAGATACATGGTGGGAAGTACTGTTTCCTGAAATTATCACTGATGTAGTGAACTGTGATGTTGATGTCCTGGAGTTGTCTTTCCTATAGTATTTGCATTGTTGGAACATATTTCAGGTTTGTTTGTAGATTTATGGTGAAACGTTTCATAAAAAATATAGAAACTGGACCACCATATTCAGATATTGATTCAGATAAACACACACACACACACACACATAAAATACAAATAAACTTGAAACTTGTTCCAACAATGCAAATACCATCAAGCCAAAGACAGCTTCAGGACATCAGGATCACAGTTCACTACATCAATGATAGAATCAATAAACAGTACTTAGTCACTGGGTATCTATACTCTGATGACCCGTTAATATCTTTATAATCGCTACCAGTTTTTGACAAAACTCTTCATGTAAAACTAAGGAAGAAATAAATGAGGAAATAAACAGGAGCACTAACTCTTGCAACTTTTAGCATGGAAATGGGCAGCCAGGCTGGATTTCTTACTCTGATCCATGCAGATTGGTCCTGGTAGGCAAAGAACTGCTCAATCTGTCTGTTGGTGTCAGTAATCTTTATTCTCAGTGTTGCAGTATCAGAACAGTTAGAGTTCATCTCCAATGGAAATTAGCTGACCTTTGTCTTCTCCAAATTTGGACATACTGTATTTAATGAACTGTCTATGACTCGAACTGCCTTGAATAATTTCCTTAATTATAAAGCAGAACATTCTCTTAAATTTGCAAGACAAAAAAACATATGAGTCTGGAGATAAACCCAGAAAATATCTGGCAAACCTTGTTAAAAAAAGATCGACTTCCCAGACTAGTTTCAATCTCAGGTGCAGACAGGTCTAGGCTTTCAGATTCTAGAGCCATTAATTCAGAGTTCACTTTTTTTACACTAGTTTGTATAAGTCCGAACAGCCCAATAATGCCTTGGATCTGATGCATTCCTTTTTCTCAGGGTTAACTCTTCCACAAATCTCAGAGGTCCAGTAAAATTTCTTAATGTCCCTATTTCCAGAGAGAAAGCCTTACTAGCATTAAAAATGATGTGTTCAGGTAAAGCCCCAGGTCCGATGGATTTGGTTCTGCATTTTATAAGGAGTTTAGTAATATTTTGTTAGATCTTATGGTAGCTATGTTTCACCACTTCTTTGCTGCTGGTATTCTTCCCCCTTCACTAAGAGAATCTCATGAAGGGAATAAAGGGAAAGAGCCACAATATTGTGCCTCTTATAGACCAATTGTTTTGCTTAATTCAGATCAAAAACTTCTTTCTAAAATCCTGGCTTTAAGGTTAGAAAAAGTACTTCCTGAAATTATTAATATGGATCAGAAGAGTTTTGTTAAAGGCCGTCAATCCAGCTGTTTTGTGGCTATAAAGACCAGGCTATGGTCATTTCCCTTGATGCTGAAAAAGCATTTGATTGTGTTGAATGGTCATATCTTTTTTTGTTTTAGAAAGATTTGGCATGGGAAATACTTTTATTAACTAAATCCACTCAATAACTCTATAATATGCCAAATGCTTCAGTTGTTACTAATGGTTGTAAATCAAATAATTTCCCTCTTGGCTGTGGAGTTTGACAGGGAGATCCTATTAGCCCTTTACTTTTTGATCTTGCCATTGAGCCATTAGCGCAAGCAATCAGGCAAAATCCACATATTTCAGATATTTTGGTCTATCAGAAAGAGCACAAAATTTCACTTTATGCGGATGATTTATTAATTTTTCTCTCTAAAACATATGGGTCCATTCCTTATTTATTACGTACAATATCTTCGTTTAGTAATTTTTCTGGTTATAATATAATTTTTTCTAAATCTGAGGCCATGCCTTTGGGATCTTTGGTTTCAATTCCAAATCTGTCTGTACCTTTTCCTTTTCATTGGTCTCCTTCTGGCTTTCTTTACTTAGGGATTTTTGTAACTCCTCATTTTAATATGACATATAAGGCTAATTCTCCCTCTCTTCAGGAATCCATAAAAGTAGATTTGGAACACTGGGCTTCCTTGCCCCTTTTGTGGTTAGGTAGGGTTTCTCTTATTAAAATGTGTATTTTGCCTAAATTGCTCTACCCTTTACAGATGATACCATTTTTGTTGACAAATAAGGTTATTGGCCTTATTTGACCTGAAGTTAGAAGGGCTTCTCTACCTTTCTCTCTCTTGCTCTTTTAAGGGCTTCAGGAGGGTTAGGTAATGATGTAACAATTCTGTTGCATTTTAGCTGTTTGTCAACACAAAAACAGTAATTGGAATTTCTCACACCAAAATGGTTTAAATCCAGGTCTCAGAGTGGAGGTTTTTCTAAGCTCCCGGGGTCATTTTAAAGCAAACTGCAATTTTCCTGAAAACAGAAGTATTTACACATGCACACTCACGTTGAAGTCAATCAATAGTTATTCTGCACATATGGAAGTAGATCAATCACAGTAACAATGGTGAAATGTTTTTAGATTTATAAATTCAGGTAACATGTAGCAGGAACCCAACTTTGTTGTTGTTCAAACAAACGTCTGTGTATTCAACATCTGGAAGTAACTGTTCTCATTCTCAAGACTGAAGTGTCTGCGCATGTTGTTGGCAAACAAAAATCACAGCGCCACCTAGTGACCTGGCTTGGAAATTACAGCAAGTTCAATGTCTTTTGCAGTTTTATCTAAACTATAATTGCGATCTCAGCATCACTGTGTGAACATGTAATGTTCCTAAAATGAACATCAGAAAATCAGTTTTCAGGAAACTGTTCACCTGTAAACTGAGCCTCAAACTGCATGAGATGCTTCGTTTATGCACCTTAAATTTACATTCACATCTCCTCCCTCCTGAGGGTGGTCAGGGTCTTTGTTTTTTGGCTCACAGAGAAATGTTTTGGTCACAAAGTTTTCCCTCAAAGTGGGAATTTAAGGGAAAATAACTGGGTAGCTTTAGAAACATTAAATCTGAGACCTCCTCCCAGGAAAACAAAGACCCTAATAACCCCCAGGAAGGATGGGAAGGAGATTAATCTGCATGTGAATTTAGCTGTATAAACGGAGCATCTCATGCAGTTTATAGCTTGGAACTCCACACTCTCCAGTTCTGAATTGAAAACAAAATCCCCAGATGGGAAGTGAAACATCTTTAGCTACAGAATAGAAGTCCAGTTGTTTTGTTTCTAAACTTTTAGGAAATCTAAAAACAAGTTTGATGTTGTTCAATTGTTTTTTCTACCCCAAAATACTCACTGGGTGCTATCAAGTTCTAGTTCATTGCTGATACAGAAAGATGGTGGTAATGCATGTTTTGGTATTTAATTATCTTGAAAAAGAATTTATAAAAATAAAATTGGTGTAAACTTTTGTTTTTATTAACCATGCTTAGCAAAAACAAAAAACTTATTTTTTGATATTCTGTTTGAACATATGGTCAAATTCTCAAACTTGGTCAGGTGTACAACAATAACTTAGTTTTATTACATTTTTTCTTTACAGATGCTGATAAGGAGCAGAGCCCTGATAGTCTCAGGATTGTTCTGATCGGGAAAACCGGCAGCGGAAAGAGTTCATCAGGAAACACCATTCTGGGAAGAGAAGAGTTTGAAGCAAAATTAGCTCAACTGTCAGTTACAAAGAACTGTCAGAAAGCTCAGACTAAAGTTGACAATCGTTCTGTTGTTGTTGTCGACACTCCTGGTCTGTTTGACAACAGTTTGACCAATGAGGAGGTTAGCGAAGAGCTGGTGAAATGCATCAGTCTTCTGGCTCCAGGACCACATGTCTTCCTGCTGGTGATAAAGATCGACAGATTCACACCAGAAGAGAAGGAGACACTAAAACTCATCAAAAACGTTTTTGGAAAGAATTCAGAAAAGTTCACCATAGTTCTTTTCACAAGAGGAGATGAGCTGGAATATGGAGGGAAAACTATTGAAGAGTACATTAAAGAATGTGACGAGTCATTTAAGAAGCTGATCTCTAACTGTGGGGAAAGATATCATGTGTTTAATAATCGTGATAAAACAAACCGTACACAAGTCAGTGAGCTGATAGAGAAGATCGACACCATGGTGAAGGAAAATGGAGGCAGCTGCTACACCAACGAGATGCTGCAAGAAGCTGAAGCTGCGATCCAGAAAGAAATGAAGAGAATCCTGAAGGAAAAGGAAGAAGAGATGGAAAAACAGAAGGAGGAGCTTGAAAGAAAACATGAGGAAGAAAAAGAAGAACTGAAAAGAAGAATGGACGAACAGAGAGCAGAAATGGAAAAGGAGAGAAAACGAAAAGCTGAACAACTTCAAGAAATGGAAGAAAAAATCCAGAAGGAGCGAGAGCAGAGAGAGAAGGGCCAGAAAATAAGAGAGGAAGAAGAAAAGAAGAAAAGAAAAGACGAAGAAGAACGACAGCTTCAAGAGTGGGAGAGAGAACGAGAAGCTTTGGAGAAAAAAATCAAATCAGAATCAGAAGAAAAGGAGACGATCGACAGAAAATTGGAACAGATGAGGAAAGAGATGGAAGAAAAACGAGAAGCCAGAGAAAAGGAGAAAAACGAGTGGTGGGAAAAACGAGACAGAGAGGATGAAGAGAGACGTGAAGAAGAGCAAAGAAAACAGAAAAAACTTCAAGAAGAATTTGAGAAAGAAAGAGAAGAATATGAAAAGAAAAGAAGAGAAGAAGATCAGAAGAGAAGAGAACAAGAGGAGGAGGAGAGAAAAGAGTTAGAAGAAAAATACAAGAAAAACATGGAGGACATGAAGAAGAAATATGAAGAGGAGGCCAGAAAACAAGCAGAAGAATTTAATGAGTTCAAGGAGAAATACAAGAAAGAACTTTTCGCTCTGATGGAAAAACATGATGAGGAGCTGAAAGAATTGAAGGAGAAACATGAAAAAAATATACAAGAAAAAGAGGAAACTCACATCAAAGAGTACAAACTGTTAGTTGATCTCACAAATCAGAAAGAAAAGAAGCTGAGAGAAGAGCTGACAGAAAAGGATAAACAACTGGGAAATGAAACTGAAGTGAAAAATAAATTAAAGGCAGAAAAAGAAAAACAAATCAAAGAAAAAGAAGATTTGCAGAAAAAACAGGAAGCAGAATTAAAAGCTTTGAAAGAAAAATATGCTGCAACTTGTACGATCATTTAATCTTTGTTCCAAACACAATAAAGTGGCAGCAGGCATGAAATGCAAACAAAATGTTTTTGAAAATCCTATTGAGAAATAAAAGAAATTCAAAATTGGCATTTTTCTGACTTTTAGATGTATTTTTATTTAACTTTTATGCCGAAATGTTTTTTGTGCTTTTTTGTTTATACTTTTATTACATTTTGTTTATGTTTTTATTACAGCAGAAATGTAATCAATATGTTAGGATGAATACATGACTAATAGTTTCATCTTGTTGAACATTTTTCACAGATTTCTGCTTTATATATATATATATATATATATATATATATATATATATATATATATAGTAATGGTGAACCAACTGGACATTGTGGTGGTGCATAAACAACAGAGGAAAGCAGTTGTGGTGGATGTAGCAATACCGAGTGATTGCAACATCAGGAAAAAGAAGCATGATAAACTAGAGAAATACCAGGGCCTCAGAGAGGAACTGGAAAAGGCCTGGAAGGTAAAGACCACAGTGGTGCCTGTGGTCATCGGGGCCCTAGGGGCAGTCACCCCCAAACTGGAGCAGTGGCTACAACAGATCCCAGGAACAACATCAGACNGATACTGCGCAGAACCCTCAAGCTCCCAGGCCTCTGGTAGAGGACCCGAGCTCAGAGGATGAAACAAAGACCACCCGCGGAGGGTGAGAAGGGAATTTTCAAATTTAAATATATATATTGTTACTGTTTTTTTAAAAGTTCTAAAACTATTTATTTACTCTCCAATTTATTTATGTAATAAACATATAAATGTACTAAGTTATATTAATGTTTATTGAAATTCTTTGTCTCACTGATTGTCCCCACCCTGTCTGCTGAATGTGTGTAAACCCTTCGCTGCAATAGCAGTTAAAAAACTATAAGGGGCGCTATGGGACACACACCTTCATACACTTTTACTAAAAAACCACAGGCATGTTTAAAACAGCTCAAGTATTGATTAAAAACAGTTTTCCTTATGGGGACCTGGATTTTGGTCCCCATAAGGACACGATTCCCCATGATGTGAGGAAAACAAGAACACACACACACACATATCTGTCATAAAGAGGTTTCTCTGAATGTTAAAGGTAATGCTATAATTCAAGGAGGCAGAAGAGACTCCTTCAAACACTTAATGCTGAACATAAAGAGGCCCCGCCCACATACAACATGCACACACACGACCGGTCAGACAGGTCTTTGCAGCCATTTTGTGAAAGTGCTTACAGTAAAGTCAACATTAAGGCTCCTTGAAGTTGCTCAGGAGGCAGTTTGGTGACGGATCAGAACACAGTGAGTATTTTCAACAAGAGTTAAAATGTGAATATATTTATTCAGCTAATAATCTGGTAGTGTATGTGGGTAATCTTCCAGCTTCAGTAGTGATATTATTAATTCTAAAATCATGTCAGTCAAAAACCATAGTAAAACCTGCTGTTTGGAAGCTTTTGAAGAAGACTTTAGTTGAATTTGTTGATAACATTGTGAGGATTTTTGTTAGAGCATTTAAATAATTGGACAGTAAAGAAGGTCTGATGATATTTCAACAGTTATTTAAGCTAATTTACCTGAATTAATTTTGAATATTTTAATATAAAACTATTTCTCGCTTTAAACCCTGATTACTAGGCATCTGTTTCTGAATTACCAGCTAATTTAGTGTTGATTGAATTCACCATGAAGTCAGAATCCTCGTCTACAAACAGAGACATAAACTGTGTAAAAGCGAAACCATTTTTCAGGAAGTTGACGCACGGATGTCGTGACAGTTTGATAAAGTCTTATAGAGTCTGAAGTGTTCAGCTTTTACAGAAGTAGAACTGTGGGTTTCAGATATCAAGCAACAGAAACAAGAAGAGACAGAAAAATACAAAACAGACATTAGAAGGCTGATCATAGTTATGGTCAAAGATCTGTAGTTCCTCCTAATAAATAATGTAAAATACCTAATTACTTAACTTGCTGTGTAGTATTTTGTTTTGTGTTTTTTAAGCCTTTTTGACTATTTTAAATGGAATTTAAAATGTATTTTGTTGTTCATTCTCAGTTTTTCACTTATCTGCAGTTATGGGGCATCATCATAAAGACAGTGATTTTGCTTAGATAGACAAAGGGGCTCACGTAGCTTCAGCACAGAAATATAGTTTATTGGGTGCAGGCTGATCAAAGTTTAGAGAGAAATATGTTGAGTTTAGTCCTGTTCATTAATCACAACCAATCAGATTTGTTATTTATGGCACTCAATCCTAAGCTGTATTTGCCTGTTGTCTTTTAAGCCAGAGTTTTATTTATCATCTTATGTTGAAAAATGAATGGTTTGTGCCCATTTTGGTCAAATGGACAAATTCCGAACCTTAACCCTCACCCCCCGTCATGAACTTTGGGTAGTGACTGAAAAAATGAGATCTTGGATACAGGCAGTCAAAAAGAGTTTTCTCTGCAGGCTAGCTGGACTCTCCCTTAGGGTTAGGGTGAGAAGTTCGGTTATTCAGGAGGGACTCAGAGTGGAGCTGCTGCTCCTTCACATCAAGAGTAGCTAGTTGAGCTGGTTCGGGCATCTGGAAAGGATTTCCCCTGAATGCCTCCCTGTCGAGGTGTTCCAGGCATGTTCAACTAGGGTGGAGTGCCTAAGGAAGACCCATGACATGCTGGAGAGACTATGTCTCTTGTTGTGGAATTTTCTTTAACAAGAGGACAACAGAGAGTTCTGTCTTTCAAGATGTATTAAAAGTTTGCACAACCATGAAAACATTCAACAGACCAAAAAAGTCTGTTGAATGAAATCTGAAGCACACAACAGGTTGCTCCTTTTTTTACACCAGCTTGTAGGCTATTCTAGTAAATTTCCAAACATTTAGAAGTGGTCAGGGGGAACAGAGAGATCAGATAAACTGATCAAGAGGTAATGAAATATGAGGTAACAACAGACTTCCTGGTCCCTGCACCCTGGAGCCCTATAAAAATAGGATGAAAGGCATTCTAGCATTCTAACCTAAATCACGATGACATGAATGCTCTGTGTTTTTTCACAGTTCACAAGCAGGTTACATGTATCAGTCTTAACTCACATAAAGCAGAGAATAGAATTGAAGACATTTTTTCCCATTACACTCTCTGCTGGCCCGGGAACTCTGTGGAATCCTCCTGGAAGAGGTGGTTATGGAGAGAGATGTCTAGTTCTCAATGCTCCAGCTGCTGCCCCCTGTGTAGATAATGAACAGACAGAAGGATGGACGGCACGGTAAACTGTGTTTACAGACAATGATCTGTGGAAGTGTTCCTGAGCAGAACAGAACCAGAAGATCACCAACATCCAGCCTTGACCTTTGACCTCAGATATTTCTCCAGATTCTTCAGATCTGTTGATGATGTTATGAACTGAAGATGATGGGAGATTCAGCGTCTTTTATTGAGGAACTTTATTCTGAAAGTGTTCCTCTGTTTTCAGAGAGTTCCTGTCAGCCTGGTGAACCTCTGCCCATCTTTCCTTCTGACAGATTCAGCCTCTAAAATGATCTTTTTATCTCCAGTCATCTGACTGACCTGCTTTTATTTGTATGTTACACAACATTCAACTTTTTAAAAAATTTGGGTTTCATAAATTAAGTTTCAAATCCAGGTTACTTTCTCACTGCTGTGGTCAGGCCGTAGGAGGTTTATGAAACATTTCTGTGTTTTAACTTCTGTATAAAATAGTTTTTCTTAAAACATTTTTTTTATATTTTGCCATTAGGTTGTTTAAACCAGAATTGTTTTCTTGCTGACTTCGTCTGATGTGACAGAGTAACATCATGGCTGCTGCAGCATCAGGTGAGTTTTGTTAGTCTCTTCTATGCAGCTCTATTAGCATATAAAAACAAAATAAAAACAACATTTTGTGTTGTGTTTTTTAATCCCCTCGCAATCAAATCTGATCAAAATGTTTATGTGACCTATCTATCTTACATTATATGTCACTTAGATACCAGCTTCTGGCCCAAATGTGACAAAAAAAAGTTCTGCTTAACTCTCCCTATTTTTTTATTATTATTTTCTTAGAAAACAGCTTCAAAGCATGTTCAGAAAGTACATGACTTTCTTCCTGAAATAAATGCTTTGGTTAAATCCAGACCTCCCTTTCCTTGGCATCACTCTCCAGCTCCTCCTGGAGGATCCTGAACTGTTCCCAGACTAGAGAGGATATATAATCTTTGCAGAGAGATATAGGTCTCCCTTCAGTGGAACATGCCTATTAAATCTCCAGAGGGAGGCAACCTAATCACCCAAACTACTTTAATGTCTAGATTTTAGTTATCTGGGGTATTACTGTATATATCCAAACTCACCTCAGGAATCCCAATGGATCTCACCAAGAGGTGAAAGATGAAGGTTTTGTCCATAGGCATAAATCACTGGGGGGTCTGAATCCCCCAAAATTTGGAAAAACAAAGATTGTTATACTTTTAAGCAATTTAACAAACAGAAAGCAAAGCCACCATTTTTTAGGCATCATTCAAACAATGGCACAGCCCATCACTGTAAGCATATAGGAGTGGTGGAATTAGCATGGACAAACACCTTCCAGGAAGCACAACATCCAAGGCAGCTGCGTTAGTACAATGTTAAGAGTTCCTGCCTTTCAAGTGAGAGATCTGGGTTTCATTCCTTGGACCTACTCCAATTTCCTTTGACCCTTTTATGTTTTATTTTTCTCCTGCCAGCTTAAATTTTTTGCTTCCAGTGAGTAGCTATTTTGCTAAAGTTCACCATCAACAAATGATATGTCACATTTTATATAATTCCACTTCTAAATAAAATTACACATTTGGAACAAGACTGTATTTTCAGCACCTCACAATTGAATCTTATGTGTGAAAGCCCAGTCCTGCCATTTAAACAATAACTAAGTAGCTAACCATACAAACTGTACAATTAGCATCACATTTTCTGTGAAAAAAGATAGGATTTATGAAGCTTAATACCCCTTTTGCTTTAAAGTCCAAACATGACATTCAGTAGCCACTTAATTAGTTAGTTCACTTAAAAGTGGATATTATTTAAGAGCAGAAAGACAGAAAATTGACCGAAAACTACACCCATATTTGATGTACATTGATACTTGTTCATCATTATTCATCCTGCAGAGTGAACACATTAAAAATCTTTATGAATCCTGTAGTTAGGCTAATCTGAATTTTTGTTTACACATTTCCATAGCAACACTGGACATCAGTACATGCCTGTCCTCCCTGTGGTCATGATGGAAAGGTTTCCTTTTTGGACTTTATTTTTGTGTCTGGATGCAAGTCAGATGTTTAGAGACTTGTTCCTATATTTTTTATGGTTTTATACAGTATTTTTCTAAACAGAATAAAAGTATTGTTTGTCACTTGACCACGTGACCTAAAAGCAGAACCAAGCACCATAATGAATTTTAAAAATAGTGCTAATGGAGAATTAATCCAAAAACATTTCAGAAACAATATAGAGGAATATGTTTGTGGCATTTCTGCAACCGGTCTGCCTGGTCACAACGGTAATTAAAGTTGAATTTTCTTTTCTTTTTACAACAGTATATTGACTAAAACTTGAGTGTCACCCAAAAAATTGCTCTTAATGTCATTATTTGAGTTTGTCTGAGTTATTTTTCTGCATGTATTTGTATGTTTTGGATCCTTGTGTTTTCCATGTCTGTGTATAATATTTAGTTTTGCTCCTTGTTTTTTTGTGTTCTGATTAGTGTTTTGTTCTTTGTTTCCTGCATCACTACTTACCTGCCCTCAGCTCTGTAATTCCCCAGCCTGCCTGCCACGCCCACCTCACCTGTTCCTCATCATGTCCCAGCTGTAACTCATTTCCCACTCACCCTCAGTTTCTTTAAAAACTCTTTTCATTCATGCATCGCTGGTTCATTCCTTTCTGACTGCTTTTTGACGTTCATGCGCTGTCTTTTTACGCCTCACTACCTTAGTAAGTTTTTGTTGTTTTGTTTTTTGCTGCCATGTCAGAAAAAAGTAATAAAGAAAAGTAATAAAAAGAAAAAAAACTAAAAAATAAATGGAAATCAGTTGTTGCTTTTGAATTTTGGTTCAACATCTTTCTGTTATCCATGTTCAGTGTGGTACACACAATGATACCAAACAGCCCTGTGACTACATGCCACCTTTAAACAGGCAGACTGACTGATTCCAGGACTGAACACACCTGTGATGCTGATTACAGGACATGTCCCTGGGGACACTCACTCTTTTCTAGGAGAACTATTCTATATGCCATGGCCAGTTTCATTTTTCTTTTCTTTAAATAATTCTGTTGAACCAAAGTTCAAAACCAGTGACTGATTTTCACTAGTTCGTTTTTAGTATTTTTTTCTTTTTAGTACTTTTGTCAGTTTCAAGTTATTTCAGTGAACTTTGGGAGTTTTTATTTCTTTAATAAAAGGGTAAAAATAGATTTATCTGCATTTGTACACACCCTGTGCTGAAAAACACACAAGCTGTGTTTGGCTGGTGAAGCTTCCAGTTTATCAGAAGGGCTAAATGTTTTAAACTATGTGGTATTTTGTGCTGCTGTTGATGCACTGATTTTATTTTTATTGAAATTAGCAGATTATTTTTATTCAATCAGTAATGTGTTTTGAAATTTTTGAGTTCATTTTAGACTCCCATTGGTGTTTTTTTGATTTGGGACTAAAGACTAAACAGCCCCAGGAAGTAAATTTGCCCCTGTCAGTTACCCTTCTTATGTTGTTTTTTTTTTTATTATTTCAGTGTCTGAGCTGAGGGTTGTTCTGCTGGGGGGCAGCTACTCTCAGAGGAATTCAGTAGGGAACTTCTTACTGGGAGTAAAGGCTTTCTGTGGAGCACCTTCCTCCTGTGTGAGAATCAGTGGACCATACGAAGAAAAAAAAATAACTGTCATCAACACTCCAAATCTACAGTTTTCAAAAGCAGACAAACTGACAGAATTTATTAAAGACTGCGTGAGGGCCTCTGCTCCAGGACCTCATGTGTTCCTGTTGGTTCTACAACCTGAAAACTTCACTGAGACAGACCAAACCAGCCTTTATTTAGTCCTTGGAAGATTCAGTGATCAATCGTTTGATCATTCAATGGTACTAATTATGCCACGCAGACAGGAAGGTTTAGGTTTCAAGGAAAAATACATGAAAACCCCTGTATTAGCAGAGTTGATCAGAAAGTGTCAATACAGATATTTAAAGTTTCAGGACATTGAACATCTAGAGCTAATAACTCGATTGGGTCAAATTGTAAGAGAGAACAATGGAGAACATATGAGCTACGAAGAGTTTGAGGAACCAGCATCTACTTTATCAAGTGATCTTCAGAGCAAGAAATCTTCTATTTTATCTACTGTCACAGATGCTGGTAAGTGTTGAAAAAATTCTGAAAATAAAAACTTTGTTCGCAAAAATCTAAAGAATATTGTTGTTTTCACAGGTATCCAGGCATTGAAACAAATCCCGACTCATATCTCATCCTTATGGCCAAACTCTTCAACTGGCAGTAAGTTAATTTTATTATGTTTTTATTCATGAATTTCCAGACAGAGATATCTGCAGTCAGAGGTTTTTATCCACTCATCATGAGCATGAATGTCATTCATTTTGGTCTCTTCATGATTTATTTGAATCATTCTTTTTGCAGGATGGAATAATTTTATAACTTACAACTTCAATGATTTTTATATATTTTAAAATTTTTGTATATATTATTTTTTTTACTGTGGATTTTCTCTAATTCACACTGGGTCACAAATATACATACAAATCAAATCTATTTATTCAGATGATGTCACTTATATGAAGGTGTGTATTAGAGTGAAAATGACTGGGTATCAGGCTTAATGTTCTGTTGTTGGTTTTAGAAAGCTGAAGTTGCAGAAGTCAGGTTTTCTCATTTGAGGTCAGAAATGGCTTTCTTCACCTCATCTTCCTTCATCTTTTGGTTCTCAAAAGTGTGTCTTTTTCACACCTTAAGAATAAGTTTTAGTCTGTTTCTACATTTAATTAACCTTTAGGAAAAGACTTCAAATGGAGCTGCAGAGTGTATCCGAATTTATTGGCAGCAACTGAAAAGATGCCTTGAAATATATCTTTACATTTATGACAATATTGCCTGAGTCTATAAACAACCCAAGATGTCTGAAAGCCAAATGAAGAAATTTCTCTATCTTGGATTTGTGCAACATAAAGTCCTCATGTGAAAACTCAAAACTTATTTTTTCGTGATTCTAAATTTCTCTCTGTGTTACAGTTTCTGAACTCAGGATTGTCCTGTTTGGGAAAAGTGAAGACAAGAAGGCAAAACTTACCAAACTCATTACTGGGGGCCAAAATGTTCATCAGAAACATTCATCCTGTGTGTCCTTCAGTGGAGAATGGAGAGGAAAAACAGTGACAGTGGTTAAAACTCCTGACATGTTCAGTCAGTCAGTGGAAACTTTCATAGAAGAAATACAGAACTGTGTGAGACTCTGTCCTCCTGGACCAAACGTTCTGCTGCTCTTGGTGAAACCTTCTGAGTTCTCTGACATAAACAAAAAAACACTGAAGTTCATTCTCAGTTTGTTTGGTCAAAATGCCTTCAAACATTCAATGATCATCTTCACACATAAGACTGAAATGAGTGTTTCTGTCAATGAACTCCTTAAAGATTGTGGGGGAAGATGTTACACCATGTTTGAAGAAGAACGTGAACATGTAATGAAGAAGATTGAGGAGATAGTGCAGAAAAACCAAGAAACTTTCCTCACCTTCACTGAAGAGACCACAGGACCAAAACTCATCACTGAACAAACAGAAAACTCTCCTTTAAACCTGGTTCTGTGTGGGAGGAGAGGAGCAGGGAAGACCTCAGCAGCTGAAGCAATTTTAGGTCAGACAGATCTTCATCCAGCCTCCAAGCCATCAGAGAGTGTTAAACATCAGGGAGAGGTGTGTGGACGTCTGGTTTCTGTGGTGGAGCTGCCTCCTCTGTACGAGAAACCACACCAGGAGGTGATGGAGGAATCATTCAGGTGTGTCTCCCTCTGTGAACCTGAGGGCGTCCATGTCTTCATCCTGGTCCTACCTGTGGGTCTCCTCACTGATGAAGACAAGGGAGAGTTACAGACCATCCAGGACACATTCAGCTCTCGAGTCAAAGACTTCACCATGATTCTGTTCACTGTTGACTTAGATCCTGCAGCTCCAGCTGTTGATAACTTCATAAAGGAAACCAAGGAGATCCAGGAGTTCTGTCAGAGCTGTGGAGGAAGATATGTTGTTCTCAACATCAAGGACAAGAAGCAGATCCCAGAACTGCTGGAGGCTGTGGACAAAAATATTTCTGACAGAAAGTATTTATGCAGTTATACAACTAAAACATTTGCACATGGCCAAATGGTGGAAAAATCACAGCTGCAGGCTGAACTGAAGGAGCTCAAAACAAAGACCACAGTCACAGGTAAAAACTTATAAATTAATACTTTATTTAAATTTTTGTGTCCTCTTTACCTTTAATGTGTACTGTTTTAGTCATTTTTTGGTTTTTTAGCTTCATAAATAGAATGTTATTTGACTTTATAAAATACTGATATCAATAGATGAGTTGTGCCGTGTGATGTTGATGTCCTGGAGTTGTCTTTTCTATAGTATTTGCATTTTTGGAACATATTTCATGTCTGTTTGTAGATTACTGCAAATACCATAGAGGCAAAGACAACACCAGGACATCAGCATTACAGTTCACTACGTTAATGGTAGAATCAATAAACAGTACTTAGTCACTGGGTATCTATACTCTGATGACCCATTAATATCTTTGATAATCACTACCAGTTGTTGACAGAACTCTTCTTGCAAAACTAATGAAGAACTAAATGAGGAAATAAACAGGAGCGCTAACTCTTGCAGCTTTTAGCATGGAAATGGGCAGCCAGGCTGGATTTCTTACTCTGATCCAGGGGTAGCCAAAGTGCTGTACACCAACTCTCTGCTATTCCTGTATCGATTTGATACAGTGGAGGCTTCTGCACTTCCCATATCTGTGCCTTCTGTCACTTTTTTCAGCAGTTAAAACTGTTTAATCCGTTGTTAACATGTCGTAAACTGCTTTTCCGAGCCGCCTTTAAATGCAGCATGAGCGCTAAGACGCTAGCTGGGTTTACAAATGTGGGGCAGCGAAGGAAACTTGCTGCTGTGCAGAGCTGCTCAGGTGTATGTTAGAATCATGGCAGCAAACCAGCAAAACGCAAACTTTGCACATGTTTTTTCCCCCAAACTAACCGACTGAGTTGAGTAAAGCTGTTGGATACAGCTAATGTTAGCTAAAAGAGGACTATACCAGTACAGCACCTTGAGCTTGTTATGAAGTAGCCTGTAGGCTACTGGTGTTGTTGTTTATGTTCAAAAGTGGGTAGTACTTGTTACATTTACTTGAGTAACCACCCCTGTTAAACTCGTCTGGAGCCGGGGCTGTTTTCATTAGACCCACATGCCTGCATTATGTTTTTTTATTGGTCTGTAATCTAATCAGAAATGTCCTGTTTTCATTAGCTAGAAGCAACAAATCATCAGCATTGTTCATTAAAATGGTACATTACTGATGTATTAAAATTAAATACGATAGGTACACTTAAGGACATTGTATTAGCCTAGGTAATACAGTCGACAAGTACTTTTACTTTTAATACTTAAGTAGTTTTAAAAGCCAGTACTTTCTTACTTTTACTTAAGTACAAATGTTAACATGGTACTTTTACTTTTACTTGAGTACATCTTTGACTGTGTATTTGTACTTTTACTTAAGTACATTGTTTGAGTACTTTCTACACCACTGCATTTAATTATTGTGAAAACTAAAGACTGTTTTTGATAAAACAGATTTCTTAATTCAATAGAAAAAAAATGAGTTTGAAAGCTAAAAATCTTAAATTTACTTGGGCTGTTTGTTTCCTCTTGCTAAATTTTGTTAAATGCAAACATTTAGTAGACATCTAATACATAGTTTAAAGATGTACTGAACTTTCATGTTTTGAATAAATTTAGTACAATTATAACTTAGACATCTAAGAACATGTCCTGGTGGAGATTCTCTGTCATCCAAGCAAATACAAAAAGTTTACAGTCAAAGCAACTGAACGTCTTTCTGTAGTTGAACACATTATGAAGCGTTTTTAACTCAGAACTGGAAAGTGTGGAATTCCAAACTTTGGGCCCAGTTTTGACGATTCTGGTTTTAAATGAATATGGAACAATTCTGTAGCATTAAAGCTGTTTGTCTGCACAACAACAGCAACTGGAATATCTGACACCAAAACCTTTTAAATCCAGGTCTCAGAGTGGAAGTTTTTCTCCCAAGTAAAACCCTTTTTTTAAAAAGCAGAAGTAATTGCACATGCACACTATGGTTGCAGTCAGTGTTTATTCTGCACATGTGCAAGTAGATCAATCACAGTAACAGTGGTGGAATCTTTTTAGATTTTTAATTTATAATAAAGTAACATGTAACAACAACCCAAGTTCATTGTTGTTCAAACAAACTTCTGTGTATTTAACATTTGGAAGTAATTGTTCTCATTCTCAAGACTGAAGTGTCTGCGCATGTTGTTGGCATACAAAAATCACAGCATCACCTAGTGACCTAGCTTGGAAATTACAGCAAGTTCAATGTCTTTTGCAGTTTTATGTAAACAATGATTGTGATCTCAGCATCACTGTGTGAACATGAAATGTTTTTAAAATCAACATCAGAAAATCTATAATCTATATAATCTATTTTCAGGAGACTGTTCACCTGTAAACTGAGCCTCAAACTGAATGAGATGCTCTTTTTATGCAACTTCAGTTTACGTTCACATCTTCTCCCTCCTGAGGGTGGTCAGGGTCTTTGTTTGCTTGGCTCACAGAGAAATGTTTTGGTCACAAAGTTTTCCCTCAAAGTGGGAATTTGAGGGAAAATAACTCGGTAGATTTAGGAACCTTAAATCTGAGACCTCCTCCCAGGAAAACAAAGACCCTAATGACCCTCAATAGGGAGGAGAGGGAGATTATTCTGCATGTGAATTTAGCTGTATAAACGGAGCATCTCATGCAGTTTATAGCTTGGAACTCCATACTATCCAGCTTTGAATTGAAAAAACTCCTCAGATGGGAAGTGAAATGTTTTCAACTACAGAGTAGAAGTCCAGTTATTTTCTTTTTAAACTTTTAGGAAATCTAAGATCAGGTTTGATCTTGTCCAGTTGTCTATTCTACTCAAAAATACTCACTGGGTGCTGTCAAGTTCTAGTTCATTGTTGACACAAAAAGATGGTGGTAATGCATGGTTTGACATGAACAATTTAATTATCTTGAAAAAGAATTCATAAAAATAAAACCAGTAAAATTGGTAGAAACATTTCTTTTATTAACTAAACTTAACAAAGATATAAAACTTTTTTTGATATTCTGTTTAAACAGGTGGTAAAATTCTCAAACTTGGTCAGTTGTGCAACAATAACTTAGTTTTATTACTTTCTTATTTTACAGATGCTGATAAGAAGCAGAGCCCTGATAGTCTCAGGATTGTTCTGATCGGGAAAACCGGCAGCGGAAAGAGTTCATCAGGAAACACCATCCTGGGAAGAAAAGAGTTTGCATTTGAATCCTCCCAACACTCAGTTACCAAGAATTGTCAAAAAGCAAAGACTGAGGTTGACAATCGTTCTGTTGTTGTCGTCGACACTCCTGGTCTGTTTGACAACAGTTTGACCAATGAGCAGGTTAGCGAAGAGCTGGTGAAATGCATCAGTCTTCTGGCTCCAGGACCTCATGTCTTCCTGCTGGTGTTACAGATCGGCAGATTCACATCACAGGAGAAGGAGACACTAAAACTACTGAGGGACGTTTTTGGAAAAAAATCAGAAAAGTTCACCATTGTTCTTTTCACTAAAGGAGATGATCTGGAATATGATAATAAAACCATAGAAAACTATGTTCAAACAAAATGTGATGATTCATGTAAGAAGCTGATCTCTGACTGTGGAGGAAGATATCATGTGTTTAATAACCGAGCAAAAGACAACTACACACAAGTCAGTGAGCTGATAGAGAAGATCGACACCATGGTGAAGGAAAATGGAGGCAGCTGCTACACCAACGAGATGCTGAAAGAAGCTGAAGCTGCGATCCAGAAAGAAATGAAGAGAATCCTG
This sequence comes from Kryptolebias marmoratus, assembly GCF_001649575.2. Taxonomy (NCBI): domain Eukaryota; kingdom Metazoa; phylum Chordata; class Actinopteri; order Cyprinodontiformes; family Rivulidae; genus Kryptolebias; species Kryptolebias marmoratus. The sequence continues at coordinate 31,219,168 of NC_051430.1, read as the reverse complement.
AAGGAAAAGGAAGAAGAGATGGAAAAACAGAAGGAGGAGCTTGAAAGAAAACATGAGGAAGAAAAAGAAGAACTGAAAAGAAGAATGGACGAACAGAGAGCAGAAATGGAAAAGGAGAGAAAACGAAAAGCTGAACAACTTAAAGAATTGGAAGAAAACATCCAGAAGGATCGAGAGCAGAGAGAGAAGGACCAGAAAATAAGAGAGGAAGAAGAGAAGAAAAAAAAAGAGGAGGAAGAACGACAGCTTCAAGAGTGGGAGAGAGAACGAGAAGCTTTGGAGAATAAAATCAAATCAGAATCAGAAGAAAAGGAGACGATCGACAGAAAACTGGAGCAGATGAGGAAAGAGATGGAAGAAAAACGAGAAATCAGAGAAAAGGAGAGAAAGGAGTGGTGGGAAAAACGAGACAGAGAGGATGAAGAGAGACGTGAAGAAGAGCAAAGAAAACAGAAAAAACTTCAAGAAGATTTTGAGAAAGTAAGAAAAGAATGTGAAAAGAAAAGAAGAGAAGAAGATCAGAAGAGAAAAGAACAAGAGGAGGAGGAGAGAAAAGAGTTAGAAGAAAAATACAAGAAAAACATGGAGGACATGAAGAAGAAATATGAAGAGGAGGCCAGAAAACAAGCAGAAGAATTTAATGAGTTCAAGGAGAAATACAAGAAAGAAGTTTGTGCTCTAATGGAAAAACATACTGAGGAGCTGAAAGCTCTGAAGGAAACTCACAGCAAAGAGTACAAACTGTTAGATGATCTCAAAAATCAGACAGAAAAGGAGCTGAGAAAAAAGAATAAACAAACCAAAGAAATACAAGATTTGCAGAAACATCAGAAAGCAGAATTAAAAGCTTTGAAAGAAAAATTTGTTGTAAAATATTGTACAACCAGCTGATATTTGCCCCTGCAGGAACTTTGATTCTTTATTTAATCATCAGATAACATCATCTACACATAGACATAATCCACACAGATTTGTAACTGCCTGATGTCTGTTTTGTTTGTTTGTAAATTCACAGGTAAAGTCTTTAGTATCAAAATTTACTATTAAGCCAGTTTTCTAAAGCGTTAAATTAGTTCTGTCACAGGATGTTATAAAGCTGGAGGAACCAAACACAGAATAAAGTGGCAGCAGGCTGGGGATAGATAGATAGATAGATAGATAGATAGATAGATAGATAGATAGATAGATAGATAGATAGATAGATAGATAGATAGATAGATAGATAGATAGATAGATAGATAGATAGATAGATAGATAGATAGATAGATAGATAGATAGATAGATAGATAGATAGATAGATTTTATTGCAGACTTGTAGTCATGCTGAAATGCAAACAAAATATTTTTAATAAATTTACATAATAAATAAATGGTAAGTGAACAGCAAATTCAAAATTTTACATTTTTCTGACTTTTAGATGTATTTTTATTTACCTTTTATGCTGAAATCTGTTTTTGTGCTTTTTTATTTATACTTTAATTACATTTTGTTTATGTTTTTATTACATGAGAAATGTAATCAATGTCTTATAATGAATACATGATTAATGATTTACTCTTATTGAATATTTTTCACAGATTTCTGCTTTATATACTTACAGTTAACAGATACTGTCTTTCATTTACCATATGTGCTATTAAGCTAAATCGCTGAATATTCTTCAGATTTTTTTTATTGTTCTTTATTGTATCTTGTAAATAAATCATTTTTAATGTTTTATTTGGTTTACAAGCTACAATTTTTTTTTTTAGTTAAATAGCATAACCCTTATACAAACTTGTCAGGAAGCCGAACTCTTCCCATCCTGCTCCACCCCCACTCCACTCCCTGGGGTAGTTCTCTTAAATTTTATCTGTTTTCTTTATGTTGGAAATCTTATTTGTCTAAGATATTGTCGTTTTATGCTGTCCTAACTGTTTTGTACCATGAATGTGGGAGGAATGTAATTTCAATTCTCTGCACGTCTTTTAAAGGAAAATTTACAATAAGGTTTAACTGGAATCATTAATTAGTAAATCAGATAAATGTATTAGAGTTTGAAATGTTTTTTGTTCACTGTTCTTTCTGCTGATGCACTCTTAATAAATCCTGTCATAGTTTTTCTTTGGTTTCTTTATACGTGGTAATATATCATAAATCTGTTTTTATTTACTTTGTGTTGCCAGAAAAACAACAAAACAAGAACATACAAAAACCTCACTTACAGGCTGAAATAATATTTAATAAGGAGCTCATTAAAATTAAATCAGCATAAAACATTTTAAACAAACATATTTAATTTAGATTAGATTTGAGTTAGTTTGAGATAACTATATTATTAAAAGTAGCTGGAAATGAGGATGAACACTGGAGGAGAGCAGACAGCAGAAACACAAAGCAAAATATACCTAATATATATATATATAAGGATAATGAATATATTTATATAACTAAATATTTGTTACTAATTCTACAATGTATTAAATTCATCTAATAAACAGTGAGATATTTCATTTTGAAAGAGGAGAGAAAAATAAGTTCTCGTAGATCATTTAACTGTAATGATCATGAAGGATCTCTATCGCCACCTGCTGGTGGTTTTTCAAACTTCTGATAGAAAAAACTGAACTCAGACCAGTTCTCTGCAGCCAACAGACAAATGATGAGTTTGAAGGAAAAACTGGTTGTAATCTGTTCAGGGTGTTGGAGGGAAGTAACAGATTAAATTCACTTCCTCTTTCTTTCTTTTTTGTGCTGCTGTTTTAATGCAGTTCTAAAGAAATAAACAGCTTCTTGGATTGAGGTTTTATGAGACATTGTAGCCAGATCTGCTTTTTATAAATGACTGTTAACACAAAAGCATAAATATTTGATTGAACATGGCAAATATTTTACATATAAATGTTTGTAATGTCATAACATTTTAAAACCCTCAGAACGAGGGTTTTACAGCTGCAGTCAGGCGTTTTATCCAGTCATCAAATGAATGTCTGATTATTTTGGTGCTTTTAATGGTTTTTTAGAACCATTCTGGATCACAGATTTCTCGTCTCCATCAAAAAGCTTCAGGCAGAATTCTGGCTGATATCTGACCACTCTTCTTCTTCTTCTTCTTCTTGGCATAATTGGTGAGTTCATTTAAACTGGTTGGTTTCCTGAAACGGACCTGGGTTTTAATCAGTCCACAGGTTTTTTATCAGGTTGAGGTCGGGGGTTTGGGAAAAACACCATTGCAAAAGTTTAATGTTAGCTGTTTTATCCAATCAGAAACCAGTTCTGAGTCTTTACCCAATCAGAAACCACCTCTGATGTGTTTGGGATTATTGCCCTGTTGGACCAACGGTGTTCAAGTTTCAACTGTCTGGATGCTGATTTGAGGTTAAATTGAAGAATTTAGAAGTAGTCCTCCTTCATTATTCCATCTACATTGTGCAATGCATCATTACCACAGCATGCTGCTACCACTACCACGCCTGACAGTTGGTACATTGTTCTTAGGTCTGAAAGCCTCATCTTGGCTCCTTCAAACATACTTCTCATTATAGCCAAACAGCTCATTCTTTGTCTCATCTAACCACCAAACTTTTCTCCAGATTGTTAGAACCCTGTAGATTATTGGAACCCTGTGGTTTGTTTGAACCCTGTTGATTGTGGGGACCCTGTAGATTATGAGGACTCTGTGGATTGTGGGGACCCTGTGAATTGTAGGGACTGTGGTATGTGAGGACTCTGTGGATTGTCGGAGAACTGTGGCTTGTGACGATCCTGCAGAATATTGGACCCTGAGGAATATTAAGATCCTGTAGTTAGTTTGAACCCTGTGAATTATGAGGACCCTGTGGATTGTGAAGCTCCTGTGGTTTGGTGGGATCCTGTATATTGTGAGGACTGTGGATTGGGAAGACTGGACTTTGTTAGAACATTGTGAATTGTGAGGACGATGTGGATTATGAGGACTCTGTGGATTATGAGGACCCTGTGGATTGTGAGGACCCTGTGGATTGTGAGGACTCTGGACTTTGTTAGAACACTGAATTATGAGGACCCTGTCTTCTTTTTTCTTCGTTTCTGATTCCTCTTTAATCATTGTTTGTTGTTTTACCTTCCAGGACTGAGTTGTGAAACTACTTCCTGCCTCTGTCATCTGATGCTTCCTGTTTGCTGCCAGTCATTCCTGCTGCAACTTCCCCAATCCTTCACTTCTTCCCCTTTTTCTCACTTTCTGTCTGAATTAACTCAACTGGTAGAAAATTACAGCTGTTATGTAAGCTTGTAAAATAAGTTTTATAATGTTTCAAATTAAAACCTTACTGTGGTTAAACTAATATAATAATCCTATCAGTCACAATAAATCAGCACAGTAAAATATAAATACAGGTTTGTACAGATTAATAAAGGGGACTAGCTGCTTTCTAACACAATAAGTATAAAAAGATTAATTTTAGTAGTAAAAGTATTTTTATGGACTTTATATATCAATAATATTTTTACCTGCTCTGCGATCAATAACCAGCTGTGATGTGATTGGAGGATTCACTGAACAAATCATGTCACTGTCAGTCAGAGGGGGCGGGGCCTGGTGGAGGAATAAAAAGTAACACTAACATGTCTTCATACAGACAAGCAGAACAACACAGAGACGGACAGGTGTGTGAGACTGCAGCAGGTAACTATGATGTGTGTGTGTGTGTGTGTGTGTGTACTGTACTATACAGACTGTGTACTCTTTGTACTGCTTGTTAAACATAAATTTGTTTGATAATAAGACAATGAAACTAATTTTTTGTTGTTTGGTGAGGATGTTTTTGATAGGTATTTCTTATGGTGAATGGAGTTGAAGTTAAAAGATTTCATGAAACAATGTTTTCAGCTGAGTATAGATGATAAACTCTGTAGGAAACCACATTGGATGTGAAATGTTTGCTCACATTGAGCTGCCATATATGTTATAATGTTGGGGAAATGCATATAAAATAAATGCAGACCCATTAATAAACTTCAAAACAGAGCTGTTAGAATAAAACATCAAGTTTTTTATAATAAACATAAAAATAATCTCTTTCTTCACACCAGATCTTTAAACTTTACAGATACTGTGTTTTTAAAATCACTGGAAATGATTGTTCATGTGGCAACCAACCTTCCTACTTTATTCAGACTTCTTGTTTTATTTAAATAGAGAACAGTATGAACTGAGTGTTATTTCTTTTTAAAAGATGACAACTAATGATAAATCTAGACAGTTTTAGTTCTAATAAAATGATCTTAGGGATGTTAAAAACTAAAAGTAACAGTAATTACATTTAAAAATTTAAAGCTAAATTAATTCTGGGTCATATTGATTACTGATTATTTTTTTTGTTATTATTATTTTCTGTGTGATTTTTGAACGTGATACGAGATGAATGTAAGTATACTCCAGCCTGAAACTTTTTTGGTTGTTTTGGTTTTTTGGCTTGTTTGTTTGTTTTATCAACATAAATATTATATATTTAAAACAAGAAAATTAACATTTAATCATGTAACTACTGTATGTAGTATTGTGTGTAATGTGTAGTTCAGTGTGTAGTACTCTTTGTGTACTGTGTGTAGTACAGTGTGTAGTACTTTTTGTGTACTGAGTGTACTCCAGCCTGATGGAGGGGGTGAGTGAGGATGATCTCTGCTGGCTGCAGCTCGATGACTTCAGGATGCTGCTGATTAAAACCATCGACCCGTCCAGGATCACTCCTTACCTGCGTCAGTGTCAGGTACTCCTCCTCTTCCTCCTCCTCCTCTTGCTGCTGTCTGCCTCCTCCTCCTCCTTCCTGTCAGGTCCTGATTGGTTGTCTTTTGTCAGGTGATCAGTGCTGAGGATGAGGAGCAACTCTTCAACGACCCGACGCTCGTCATCAGGAGGAGAAAAGTTGGTATGTGGTGACCGACAGCAGACTGAGATGAAGAGAACCTGTTGTTCTGGAATAAGATCCAAAAGAACCATATCTGAAAACAGGTTCTGACCTTTTAACATAGGGATCCCCAAATGATGGTCCACGGTTCAAATCCAGACCCAAATGAAGTTTTATCTGGACCCAGACTGGTTGTTACATTTCAACAGAGTTTATATTTTTACCTTCTAGCATTTAAATTTATTCACTTTAAGTAGTGGATGTATTCCAGCCTTTAGGGTAATTTCCTCTTCCAGCTTCTCTTCTGCAGGAAAAATGAACCCACAGAGGTTCAACTCTGATTAAACCATGAGTGAAGAGAATCAACGTGTCTGTCACGAAAAGAAAAGGCTGAGAGAGAAACAGGGTTTTATCCAGACTGGATACACTTTTATGTGTTTGTTCTTTCTGTAGAGAATTAAAACCTGTTTGTCTCATATGTTCAGAGACAGAAATAATTATTAAAATCAGCAGCATTTTTACTCAATTAAACAAACTATTTGAGCTATCAGAAAAACTAAAATCTGAACTGAAAGCTGAGAAAATGCAAAAACAAACATGATAATTTTACTTATCTGTTATTTAATATATTGAAATATATTTCAAAAAAATTTATTTTAATTGTAAATGTTACTTCTTTTACTAAAAGGCAGAAAAGACCTGTTCTAGAAAGATTTTATTCATTCATTCTCACTGATTTTAATTTTCAGACCACAGTTTTAGAGCGTTTCCACCAACAAATCTAACATTGGTTCTCAGAAGGAGCAGAAAATGTGATCAGTACAGATCGATCTGACTGAGCGTGCTCAGTGGCTGCCAGGTGTTTAGAGACACGACCAGTCAAGTCATACATAACATATAAATCTATTTATAATTCATGGTAATGGATAAATTGTGGTTACATGAGAAGTCATGATTGTGTAACCTCTTTGTGTGTCATGAGATGAATGTGGAAGTTGCCTGAACATAAATTACCAGTGTGATGTAACGCCAAACCGCCTGCGGGTGACGGTGGTTCCTGTTTTTATGATGAGTGGAAGTTGGAGGCATCTATCAAGTCATTTTTACGTCACTAACGTTCAGTTATGTCTGAAAGAAATCCATATTTATTTTATGATTAATCCACTTCATGTAAGCTGGGATGGTAAGGAAAGCCTAAAAAAACAGATTCTTCATTTCATTGGACTTTCATTTCTCACGGTACATTCCCTGGGAACACGGAAGCTGTTTGGTTGAGAAAATGGCAACGAGCTAAACAAACAGTCTCATGCAGAAGTGTAGGGGTTTAATATCAGCTGATGGAGTCTTATTTCACACCGGTATGTTTTTGAGAAAGAAAGTTGTTTCATATGTTTATTTAGCTTGTCATTAGCCTAACCTGGACTAAGACTTTTGCCCTTTACTCTGTTCTCTAAGACTGATGTTACAGCAGACAAGGTAATAAATACTGAAAACTACTATTACATAGAATATTACTTTAAAAATCACCAGACTACCCCTTTAACCGTACAAGTCCCTCAGGTCAGCTTTAAGATCTGCCTGAGTTTCTGCAATCATCTGAGAGGCTTACAGGTCCGATCAGAGGGTCCGGGTCAGGTTCTGGTGTCACATGTTTGATGTGCAGGAGCGCTGCTGGACACCCTGCAGAGGACGGGGATGAAAGGTTACACCGCCTTCCTGGAGAGCCTGGAGCTGGATTATCCTCAGCTGTACAGCCGGATCACCGGGAAGGAGCCCAACAAGACCTTCAGCATCCTCATCGGTCTGTGGCTCTCAGTCGTGATTCAGACTCAACGCTAACTGCTAACAGCAAAATGCTAACTGCTAACAGCTAACTGCTGACAGCTAATCCTAACTGCTAACAGCTACCTGCTAACAGCTAACCCTAACAGCTAACTGCTAACTGCTGAAAGCTAAGCCTAACAGCTAAAAACTAACTCTTATCTGCTAACTGCTACCTGCTAACAGTTAACCCTAACAGCTAACAGCTAACTGCTGACAGCTAATCCTAACTGTTAACAGCTAACAGCTAACTCTAACTGCTGACAGCTAACTGCTGACAGCTAACCCTAACAGCTATCTGCTGACAGCTAACCCTAACAGCTAAAAGCTAACAGCTAACTGCTGTGTGTTTGTGTTCAGACACAGCAGGGGAATCCGGTCTGACTCAGTTCTTGATGTCGGAGGTCAGCCGGCTGCAGAGGGCGCTGCAGGACGAGAGGAGGCGCCGCCAGCAGGCGTGCTCCGTTGCCAAGGAACAGGTTGGCATGACAACCAGGTTACAGCGGTCAGAAATGGAGGCGACAGAGAAAGTTCTCCACTTTCCTGCTTTCTGTCTTTTCTTTCAGGAGGCGTGGTCTCGCCAGCAGCAGCTGAAGGACCGCGAACTGAAGAAGGTGACTGAGCGCGTGCAGAAGATCCGGGAGGAGCGCGAGCAGCTGAACGAGGAGGTGAAGCAGCTCAGAGAGCACAACTACAGTCTGATGGCCGACATCAACACTCTGAACCAGGAGAAGAGCAACGCCTTGCTGGCCAACAGAGATCTGCAGATAGAGGTCAGCTGACCCCCGACCCTAACCCTTACAGATACAAACCTAGGTCTGACCTCTGACCTCTGACCTCTGTGTGCAGGTGGAGCGCCTGAAGCACACGGTGCTGCGGGCTGAGAGCCAGACTCGACTGCTGAAACGACGGACGATGAGGCCTCTGCAGGAGGTACTGAAGCATCTGTGGAAAACCAAATTGTTGTCATGTGCTTTTATTTTGACAGGATTTACATAAAGGTGTTTTTCTTCTGTCCAAGCAGCAGAAATTAACATCTAAACTCATCTTTCAGAGCAGAAACCTGACTCTGCCATCAGATGCCTTCTTCCACCACAACACGATCGAGGAACAAAAGGAGGAGAAGCAGGAGGAGACGCAGAAGGAGAAGAAGCAGGAGGGCATGGAGGAGAACCTGAAGGAGCCGCAGCAGCGTCTTGTGTGTCGAGCTTCTCCTCAGATGAACCTCCTCACCTCCGTGTTCAGGCTGAGGAGAGAACTCCACAAAGCTGAGGAGCAGAAGACCAAGGTGAGGAGCAGCAGGAGCTGGAGGAGGTGCAGACCGAGCACAAGATGAGAGGAGGTTCATGGAGCTCAGAGGAGTGAGATTCACTCAACTACTACAAGCTTTTATTGTGAAAATCCTACAGGAAGTCTTGAGGCTGATTTATAAGAAAGTGTGATGCATTCAGGGGTACATGGAGTTTCAGGAAGTCTCACATGTGTTCCACTCAGGGTTACTTTTGATTTTCTACATGTGATGCCTTCAAGGACACGTGTAATTTTGGTTTCTGTTACAGTTATTTTAAAGTGTGTGTAGTTTAAGGACATTGCAGCTGTTTTAGGTGGTTTCAGGCATGAAACGTTCAAAGGCATGAGAAGTTTCAGGACATTTAATTTGTGGTGAGTTCAGGAGCATGTGTTCCTTTTTTGATGCATTCAAAGGTGTGTTAAATTTAAGGATATTTTAACTGTGATAGTTGATGAGGAGGTGTAGTTTTGGGACAGTTCATCTGTGATGCATTCAGGTTCCTGCAGTGTTTTCAGGATGTTTGATCTCTGATGCGTTTAGGGACTCATGTTGCTTCTGGGGCCATGTTAAGTTTTATGATGTTATTTATGTATTTATGTGATGCATTCAGGAACATGTGTAATTTAACATTTTAAATGCAATGCAGCCATTTTCTTTTCAGTTTCAGGACATTCCAGTGGTTAGTTTAAGGTTGTTTCAGGCATGATGCATTCAAAGGTATGCCAAATAATGGCGGAAGTTTAGTTTAAGAACATTTCATCCGTTATGTTTAGGGACACATATTGCTTTAGAATGTTTTCACATGATGCTTTCAGGGCCGTGTAGAGTTTTGTTATTCATGTGATGCCTTCAAGAACATGTAAGTATGAATGCATGTGATGCGTTCAGGGCCCGGTTTCTGAGACCAGCTGTTTGTTCCCAGAGTGTGCAGGAGAAGGAGGAGCTGGATCTGCGCTGCGCTCAGCTGAAAGGAGACGTCAAGATGTACTGCCAGCAGAACAAACAGATGCTGCAGCAGCTGGAGGAGGTGGTCAGAGAGAGGGACAAGGTAAGGAGCAGGGGAGCAGGAGGATGGAGGTGTTTGTGACCTCTGACCTCTGACCCCTTGTGGGTGTTTCAGGCTCTGGTGTCCCAGGCGCGGCAGCAGGAGGAGGCGCGGCTGCTCCTGCAGGAGAAGGATCAGTACAGGGAGCGCGTCAGGCAGCTCGCCGAGAAATCCGACAAGCTGGAGCTCCTCCTGCTGAGGTCGCAGGGGGAGGAGCTCCAGCTGAGGACACGCCTCCGCAAGATGACCTACAACTCCCAACAGGTGAGGAAGAGGAGGAGGAGGAGGAGGTTGTGGTAATAAGGATTTAATTATGATGCTTTCTCCTTCAGTGTGAGAGGAGTGTGAGCAGCGAGGAAGAGGAGGAGCCCACTGAGAGCGCTGCTAAAGGTCAGTTAATAAAGGTTTTATCATGTCATGTGACATGTGCAAAGATCCGACCAATCAGAGATGAGCTGGAGTCGTTTATGGAAGCAGAGTCACAACCTGAAGTAAAATTAGCAGTTGATGAATCTGATCGAAACTCCGGATCTGATTCTGTTCAGACTGAACTCTCCCACCTGAAGGTGTATTTATTATATTTCTGCTGCAGCTTCATCACCGACAGCCTCCGTCTCTGAGTTTACCTGCAGTCTTTGGTGTCATGTGACCTGACTCATGCACTGACGCCATCTTTAATGGACATGACCTGGTTTCATGGGATTTGTGTCTTCCAGGCAGCAGTGAGGAGGTCCGCAGCGGGACGTCAGGAGAGAACGAGGAGGTCCGCAGCGGAACGTCAGGAGAGAACGAGGAGGTCCGCAGCGGGACGTCAGGAGAGAACGAGGAGGTGGTCGCTCAGCAGCAGGAGAACAGTTCTCCTGTAGGAGGAGCCGAGCACAGGTCCAGCAACACTGCATCATGGGTAATATTCCATATGAAAACCACACAGACTGCTGCCTCCTTTAAAGACTCTGAAGGCTGGTAAAAATAAACCTGAGGAGCTGATATCATGAGCATCAACCTGATCAGGAGAAAGGTTTAAACTTTGACTCTTAATTTTAGTTTCCTGATGAGAACCAGCTGCGCCGCAGCTGATTGGTTGAAACCATGACTGGAGCATGATTGGCTGAATGTATCCAGTTCAGTTTATTCATATATTTCACAACAAAACTCTCAAAAATCTCATGGAACCACACACACAAAAACATCAACATACAGAGCAGTCCTAATCAGAACGAAACTGATCCAGGCTCAGATCCAGTTGTATGAACTTCACCTTGAAACCCTTGGGTCCAAAAAGAAAATTATAGATTTTGGAAAAAAAAAGATGGAGGAAAGAACCAACAGTGAGTCACAAACTCTCAGAGATTCTTAGAATCTTCTGTTTGATCATCAGGATGAAGAAAACAGTCCAGTTAACAGAAACTCCTAAAAGTAATAAAACATGGTACTGACAGGTACACACCTGGTACACGCTCAGTACGTACTTGGTCCACACCTGGTCCACACCTCGTGTATGGACCTGACGGACGTCTCGGTCCGGGAACAGAAGGATCAGTTTGTGGTCCACAAGGATGCAGCTGCTCTGACGTGTAGTGAACCTGTGTTTCAGGAGACGTCTGTGACCCGACAGGTAAACAGGAACTCCTCCTCTTCCTCCTCCTCCTCTTCATCATCATGTTGTGGTTTTTCTCTGCAGGACAAGCAGATGGACAACTTCCTTTCCACGAGTCGTCCAAACTTTTTTCACCGCAGGTGAGCATCAGCTTCTGCAAACTTCATTTAAACCCTTTTGGTCCCGCTGTGACCCACCTGAGGATGTGTGTGTGTGTTCTTGTTTCCATGACAACAGGAAGCGAGCCCTGAGGTCAAAGTTCAACAGTACGGAGTACGCGGGCAGTACCCTCGACGACAGCAGCTGCAGCGAGATCACCGAGTCCGACTGAGGTCACATGATGAGCCTGAAGGTTCAGCCTGGAATCGGAGGAGTCCAAACTCCCATGAGCCTTTGCTCCGGTCTGAGGCGTGCTGCAGATTTAGAAACCAACAGTTCTTTATGTTTCTGTCAAGGTTAAAAGGTTGCATCTTTTTGTTCCTGTTATAAAATCAGCTTTATTTTGTTTTCTGCTTCCAACAGCTTTGTTTGTTCGGATTCAGAAGGAGGTTGTTGTTGTTGTTGTTGTTGTTTTAGCTGCTTCCTCCTGCAGGCGTCGCCACAGCAAACCTTCAGGAAAGATCTGATTATTGTTTTGTGTTTTATGCTGTTCCTGACTCAACCTGAGCTCGAACCTGCAGCCGATCTGATTCAGAAGAATTAATGTGTTTATTTCCTTTAAAAACAACATTTTCAGTTTTTATTAATGAACAAAGTTTTTTATCACAGCTGAGAGCCTCAAGACCTCAGGTGCTTCGTGGACATTTAGTGGATTTATGAGTTTAAAACAAACTAAAAACAGAAGCAGAAAGAGAAATAACAAAAAGCAAAGTGACTCCTTAGATTTTCTTCAGTTTATGGCAAAATTGTAAAACAAATATTTCATGTTTTTATTTTATTCAGCTTATTTTTGTTTGTTTGTTTATATCTATTTTGAAATTTCAGGTTTCAACACAAAAAAACTAAACGTCTCTCTGTAAATACAGCTTCTTCAACAGAATGACAGCCGAAGGACCTGAAACTGAGCTGAAAGCTAAATTTAGCTAAATGTTGTTAAAATGCCTTAACTAAAATTAGCATTAGTGGGATTAGCTGAATTAAGTTAAAAAAAACAACAGTTTTTTAACAATTGAAGTGATTTCAATGTATTTTAATAGGAAACAAAATTGTACGTTAAGTTATATATATTTCTGAAAAATATAAGTTACAAAAACCAGAAGTCCCAGGAATGATTGCCTGAACGAGCCGAAGGTTCTGATGAATGAACGGCTGAAATAAATAAAAACAGGAAAACAGCAGAAACTCAGTGTTCAGAGAATAAAGCTTGGACCACATGTTGCTGTTATTTCTCAGAACATATTTACCTTAAAGAGTTTATTTTTCTGTAAAAACAAAAGAATCTGTTTGTCAGACATCTCGTCTGCACAAACATTTGGCTTGAAAGTGGAAAAATAAATGAAAATAAAATAATTAAAACTAGTTTTGGTGAATCTTTTGTGAAATAAATGTTTCGTTTCAGCAGCTTCACTAGAAGCAGTGTCTTTGAGTGTCTGCGCCCCCAGCTGGTGGATTCATGTAACTACACATAAAACAGCAGGAAGTTCTTCTTCTGTGGTTTATCACCAAGCAGCCAATCAGCTGCTGTCAGGTGTTTGTGTGACGGATGTGTGTCAGAGTGTGTATCTGTTGTCTCCAGTAGGAGTTCCAGCTTTCTTCTTCACTCAGGTGTCTCCGTCTGTCCTCATCTGAACGAGACGTCTCCGTCTGGAGCAGCTGCAGGAACCGCTGAGACACACACACACACACACACACACAGACACACACACATATGAATCACGTTGTTCACTGTGTTTTCTATCTGTGTCTGTGTGTGTGTGTGTGTGTGTGTGTGTGTGTGTGTGTGTGTGTGTGTGTGTGTGTGCGTACCTTCACAGCAGCGTCTCTCTGTTCGATAACCTCCTCGTGCTTCAGGCTGCTCGTGGCTGTAGTGATGGTCGCTGTTGCCATGGTAACAGATGATGACGGGTCAGCAGAGTCGTTGGTGGGTGGGAACAGGAGCGAGATACCAGACCAGGTCCTGACACACACACACACACACACACACGTTACAGAGTTCTGCAGGAGGTTCCTCTGGTGTTCAGAGTTTCCTCAGAAGTTACCTGCTTCCTCTGCTGGGCTCACTTCCTGTTTCAGCTCCTGTCTCCATGATAACAGAGCTGTGTTCGGTATGTTGGTGCATCACTGCTGCGTCAGTTTCTACAGAAACAGGAGAAACATGAACAACATCTCCCATCAGTTTGACTCAGCGTTCAGACAGTAACGCTGACCCGGCGTTCAGACAGTAACAAGAAGTCCTATCAGGTCCAGGTGAGTGAAGGTTACCTGCAGGTGTGAACAGCTCGTCCAGCTGAAGCAGCAGCTTCTCTGTCAGAGAGGCCAGAGACGAAACGAACTGCTTCGCTCTGACTCGCACACACTCCTGCAAAAACACACACACACACCTGCATGAAACACACACACTACTGCTTTAAACACACACTCCTGCATAAAACACACACAGTCAGAGTGAGGCAGCAGGTGTACTAGAAGGTGAGAGTTGACTCCGCCCCCACCTACCTGCAGCTCCAGGTGTGTCCTGATGATGGCGCTGGTCAGCTGCTGCTGTCTGAGCTCCTCTCTGGAGTTCAGCATCTGCAGCTCGTCATCTCTGAGAGAAACTCGCAGCTGACGGACGTTCAGACTCTGAAAACATAAACCCGTCAGGACCAGGTCCAGGTCCAGGTCCAGGATCAGGTCCAGGATCAGGTCCAGGATCAGGACAAGGACCAGGACCAGGACCAGGACCAGGATCAGGATCAGGATCAGGACTATCTCTGGTTCTCAGTTTCATACCTTCTCCTCGTTGCTGGCAGCCATCATTTCTTCCAGCTTCTTCCTGACTCCGCCCACCTCCTCTCCTAGCCACGCCCCTTGCTGTCGCTCATGGTTACTAATTAAAATTGGAGGCAACGAACTCAGGAGCTCCCTGAACACAGACAGCTGCTTCACCACCTCTGAGACAGGAGGGCATGAGGACAGACAGGAGGACATGAGGATAGACAGGAGCACAGATGGACAGACAGGGGGACAGATGGACAGACAGGGGAACAGATGGACAAACAGGAGTACAGAGAGACAGACAGGGGACAGATGGACAGACAGGAGAACAGATGGACGTGGTTCAGGTTGGGACTAACGACCTCCTGTCTCTGTGAATCATGAACATGTGATCTCGTACCCTGTTTGCTTTCGCTCAGAAACCTCCTGGCCTGTTCCTGGTATCCCAGAAGCCTTTGCTGCGCGCTGTCAGCCCATTGGTCCAAAGAGTCAGGAAGCAGGAAGAAGCTGCTGAGACGTTTGCTGCGGTAAAAGTCCTGATGGACGGACAGAAGATCAGGGTTAGGGTCAGTAGATTTAAACTTTAACGGTTCAGTCTGAAAGACTCCAGCAGTAAAATAATTACATTAAAAATATTAATGTTCTGAAATGCAGGTACGCACTCAATGTAAACAAAGCCCTTTTCTCTGCATACTTTCAGAAATCTGATACAACACACCATCCAAACGGCTCCTCCACAGACGGCACTGTTGTTGACCTGTTTTCAGTTTGCACAGGTAAACAAACACACCTGGTAGCTTCTGTCTTTATTTAAGGACACAAAAACCATCAATATGAGAAAACGTTTGCAGATTTTCTCTTTTATGACATGATTTCTTTTCTTAAATTATTTCAGGGTTTCCACACATTTTCCTTCATAAAATTCCAGACTAAAAGTTTTAATTTCTGTGAACTTTTGAGTCTTTTTTCAACATTAAAGCATCAGTTAACTTCTTGTGAGTGTTTATATCCTGATGCTTTTCTCAGAACCGTACAGTGAGAATAAATAAAGTAAAAAGCTAAAACCAACAAATAAAAGGCTACTGTTGGAAATATCTGGAGTTCACGTCTCGTCGTTTAATTTCCAGAGGTTTATAAACCAATCAAAAAGCAGCATTTTAAAAAATATTCTTCTGTTTCCAGACTTTTTTCTTCCATTTCCTGTTTGGAGCTCGTTGAATTTTCTGTTGGAATATCAGACAGACTTTCTGGAAACTGGCGCCTGTGATTAAATATCTGTGGTGTAAAATATGAGAAATTTAGGTTTAAGGGGTGTGTAGCCCTCAGGTGTTAATGTGTGTGTAGGACCCAGGTGTTCAGGTGTGTGTAGTCCCCAGGTGTTCAGGTGTGTGTGTCCCAGGTACCTCGGCCAGCTGCAGGATGGTGTCGTTGGTTCTCCACAGGACCGACTGCAGAGATGAGCTGAAAGAGCTGAGAGAAAATCAGCCGAAGGAAACATTTTAACTTCAGATCAGCGGCTCTGAAGCATCGTTTTAAGACGGGCTCGGCCGTCCAATCAGGAAACATTAGATCCTGTCCAAGTTTCTGCCTCGCTTTGATGTTTAAAGACTGATTTCCCATCATGCTCAGCGTCGGATCAGAACCAAACATCATCAGACTCGGACTCACTGTGGGCTCAGCTCTGCTTCCTGTTTGGATCCAAAGATCTGGAACTTTCTCTCAGCTCTGATGTCGGTTCTGACGGGCCTGCAGCCTTTCCTGGTGCTGACAACAGAACAAACAAACAAACAAACAAACAGAAATAAACAAATAAAAAACAAACATGCTGTCTTACTTCAGCTATCCTGATCAACACATTTCTCTGTTTTCTGTCAGTCACTACAATCAGAACCCCCGGGTCGGCGTCAGCGGGGTGAGCGGTTCTGACACCAGGTCCTGGTTCTGACACCAGGTGGGTTTACCTCAGCGAGCTGACCGACTCGCTGCTCCTCTGCTGATGTTGGACCAAACTCGGACCTGAAAACACACAAGCAGGGAACCTTTTCAGCCACAGAATGAAGGACGACAGAACCAGAAGCTGCTTGTTGTTTACCAGCAGACGTTCTTCTTCTCTGCATGTTTTCTGCTCCAGAATCCTGGACCACAGAGAACCTGGAGGGTTTTCAGAAACATGTGAGGAAGAACAGCTCAGACTCATCTCCGTTCTTCAGAACTTTAACAAACCTGACGACTCCAACTACAGGCTCTTCATGAAACTCCACCCCGGTTCTGTTCAGATGCAGGGACCCGGTCTGGGTGGAGAGTCTGACCTGCTTCCTGGATTTAGGACGAGCCGTCAGAACCATGCTGTCCTTCATCGCAGAGTCCTGAACACACAAACACATCCAGGACGTCAGAGAGGTTCTGAAAGCTCAGAAGGAGTTCAGGAAGACGAGGAGAAGAACCGAAGCTGGATCTGAGAGGAAGACAGGAAGTGACCCACCAGACTTAAGTCCAGGTACCGACAGCGCTTTGAGATTTCTTCATGGGTGGAGGACAGGAGACCACAAACCTCGTCTGGAGACACCTGCAGGAAGACAGAACCAGAAACTGGAGACACCTACGGAGGGACAGTGGCTAATTTAAACATCCAGCAGAAGATTCTCAACCTTCTGCTGGATTCTTGCAATCCTTACCTGTTTGTTGTCCATCGTCCTCCTGATGTCCTCCAACCTGCTGCTGATCACAGACTGCTGCTGGTTACTGCTGGCTGCCTGCAGGACAGAAACTGGGTAATGTGGACAGAGACAGGGACAGGCAGAGACAGGGACAGACAGACATGGACATGGACAGACAGACATGTACCTCAGCTTTGATCTGGATTTGGGAGCTCCTGATGGTTTTCTGGATCTCTGCGGTGAATTCCGTCTCAGACTTCAGGACAGAAAGTTTTTCTTCTAGACAAGCCGACGCCTCCCTCACCTGCAGCAGGTAAACAAACAAGTTTGTTTCTGTTACCGGAGTTTGTCTTTGAGTTTCCATCTGTCAGCGTCACAGTTTGGCCTGAAAGGCGGCGGGCGATATGCATTCCTTGAAGGAACCTTAGGTCACCTGCTGCAGACTCCTGGACTCAAAGTCCTCCAGCTGGGCGTAGATGGACTCCTCGGCCTCACGGATCCGTTTGGTTTCCTCCTTCAGTTTCCTCTGAAACATCTTGACCTCATGAGGAGAAAAGTCTCCTCCTTCACTGAACATCCTGCAGGAGGACAACTCGAGTCAGGAGGAAAACCTCGGGTCAGGAGGACAACACGGGTCAGGAGGACAACCTCGGGTCAGGAGGAAAACCTCGGGTCAGGAGGACAACTCGGGTCAGGAGGACTTCAGCTGAAGCTGCACCTGTGTGAGCTGCAGGTGGACTCACCTGAAGGAGCCGAGGAGCTCTGCCGTTCTTCTTCTGCTGTCCTCCAGTCTGGACCGGACCGTCTGTCTGAAACCGGTCCGATGGCGCTGAGTGTCTTCGGCGTGTCGATCCAGACAATCCTGCAGGGCGGAGCCAACAGCCTCCAGACTGAACGCAGACCACAGGAGGTCAAAGGTCAGACTCTCTGCGCTGCAGTCAGCTGATCACAGGTCAGTTCTTACCGTTCCACGCTGCTCGCCGTCTGGACCTCGTCCTCCATGTTGAACAGAGTCAGGATCAGGTTCTGGTCCTTCTTCCTGATGGACATCTGCAGCTGCTGCAGCTCTGTCCTGCAGGAGGACAGAACGTCCAACATGTCCTGACAGTGGACATCCACACACTGCTGGTGGAGCTGCAGCTCGGCTGCATGCACACACCCACATACACACACGTACGAACACGCCCACCCATGCACACACACACACCAGAAGGTTCTGATAAGTTTCCATTTTGGATCCAACAGGTTCAACAACAGGTTGGTCTGAAAGTTTGTTTTACAGAAACGAGAGCTGCAGGTGCTGAAGTGTGTGTACGTGTGGGTGCGTGTGTTTGTGTGTGTGTGTGGTGTGTGTGTGTGTGTGTTACCCAGGCGGGGCTTATATATGTGCGTCCGGATGTATTCGGGTTTCAGCTGCTGCAGCTGGAGCTCCTGCTCCAAACGAACTGACTCCTTCCTGTCTGTTACCATGGCAACCGATGAGCTGAGGAGGTCCTGGAAGCTCTGCTCCAGGTGGTCCAGAACCAGAGTCCGGGTCCTGGACATCCAACACGTACAGTCAGGTGTCTGTCCCTGTGAGGACGTTACTGAGTCCAAGGCTACAAATGTGTGTGTGTGTACCTGCTCAGCGTGTGTGTGAGCACATCTGCAGGAAATGGGCTCAGGTGTGTTTCCTGATGAAGGCTACCTGACAGGTTGAGGGCGGGGCAACAGAAGGCGGGGCCTGTATAGACCACGCCCTCTGTGGATGTAAAGGTGATGATGGTGCTGATGTCACAGAGCTGGAGCAGAGAGGAGTCTGCCTAAACACACACACACGCACACACACTGTGTTCTGTTTTCTCTGGACCCAAACAAACTGATAACAGATCAGTGATCAGTTTTACCTCAGGCAGGCGTTTCTGGGTCGGTTCTGTTTTGTTCTGACATCTGACCGGGTTTTTCTCAGCCATCTGGCCTGGTTTTAGAGTTCCAGTCCCACCACTGGGTCCTACACAAACAAACAAACAAACAATCAAACTAACCCAGTCCGGATCAGAGCAAACCAGCGGAGGTCTTTCAGTGTGTTTGGACTCAGACTGACCCAGGACCGGCCCGGTGGTTCTGCTGGACGATGGATTCTGAGGAGAAACAGAGACAGAAACTTGTCTGTGTGGACAAACTGGAGGGGTTTCCACAGACACCAGGTGCCTGGGTACCGGTCTGTAGGTGTGTGTTGGTTTCCATAGTTACTGGTTGGTGGGCGTGGCTAAGTCGGAAAAAGGAGCAGATGCTGCTGCTGTAGGAGATGAGATCCTCCATGAAGAGAGCAGGGAGATGATCCAGAACCTCCCACTGATCAGAGACACACTGTCTGCAGCTGCACACATCCACACACACACACACACACACAACAATATTATCTGAGTCAAATAAACTTTATTGAAACAGCAGCAGCTGTCAGTGAAACAGAGACTGAACTGAAGCTCAGCAGATGTCCTACCTGTTCTCAATGTCTTCCAAAGACTGGACGGTTTTATCCAGAGACGTCTTCAGAGTGTCCTTACTGCTCTCCTGACGGAGTCCCCCCAGCAGGATGTCCACACGAACCTTCTTCTTCTGGAACACAGCAAAGCATCATGGGACTGAAGACCACCTGTCACCTGTGTGTGACCCAACTTTGACGTACCTGGAGTTTAGTCACCTGTATGACTCGTTACTGAGACTCAGGCGTATATGACTCACCTGTATGCGTTGTTGATGGGACTGCCTGATGTCATCCAGGTGTTGCTGCAGCTCTTCTTCTCTCATCTCCAACCTGCAGCGGTGCGTCTCCCATAGCAACACGACCGCTCGCAACACATCAAAAACACACCTGCTGACGCTGAGAGAGTGAAGGGCCACAGAGTCATTGCACACCTGCAGACAGGTGGACAGGTGGACAGACATGTAAACAGGTAGACAGACAGGTGGACAGACAGGTAAGCAGGTGGACAGACAGGTGGACAGACAGGTAAGCAGGTGGACAGACAGGTGGACAGACAGGTAAGCAGGTGGACAGACAGGTGGACAGACAGGTAAGCAGGTGGACAGACAGTTAAGCAGGTGGACAGACAGGTGGACATTTAGATAAAACTCTGACTTTCAGACAAGTTAGATACTGACATCTAAAGCAGCCAATCGCTCTTCGTCCTGACTCTGCTGTCGTCCAATCAGAGGGAGGAGCTGAGAGTTGATGATGTCATTCACCTGTTGATCTGAAATCTGCAGAGCTGAGAGCGCCTTCTGCAGGACAGCAGGTGAAACACTCAGGTATCTGTGTTTAGATTAACTGTGTGACAGATAATCATACGATAGAAGCAGCTCACATCACCTGACCTGAGTGCAGGTACATCACCCTCCTCCTCCCAACATGAACTGTAAACTGATCTGAGGTCAGCTCTGTACCTTACAGCGCTCCACAGCAGCCAGGCGTTTCTGCCACGTCTGCTCAGAGAAACATCTCATCTGATGGAGGACGTCCACATGAAGACGGTCTGAAGACACAGAGTTCGTAGAATCAGACCTTCAGCCTATCAGAAACACCAAGAACAGGAAGTCAGGAAGACAGGAAGTCGATCTGCTGCTGGGGGTCGGAACGCACACACGGGAACTGATCCCGGATCAGATTCCAACACCAGCAGCATGACCACAGGTTTGTAAGACAGATACCAATCTGCTGATTGACAGCTGTCAGCTGGGCGAACCAGTCAGAAACCACTGCAGACGAACAGGTGGGCGGGGCCAAAGAGCTGAAACAGAGAGAGAAAAGATGTGATTGGACAGACAGAACAGTGGGTGGAGCCTGTAAACTGTGACTCAGCCAAAGAAAACAACATGTTTTTATTGTTACCAGATCTTGTGGATGAGGTCCCGGCGTTGTTCTGTCAGATCTGTTTGTTTCTGCTGAACTGAGATCAGCTGCTGGTCTTCATCACTGCTGCAGAGAGCCCTGCGAAACAAGCCCTGCTGATCCTGAACCAGTTTAAAGACAAAACTGATCCTGGACCAGGTTAGACATGAAAGTGAACCTGGATCTTTAAACACCTGGTTCTGATCCGGTCCAGACTAGGCAAAGACCAGGACCTCCACCCACCTGAAGTGGTCTACAGTTTCATGGATCCTGCTGCTCGTCCACAGCTGCAGACTGTCCTCCCACTGCTGATGGAGGAGGGACTCCTGCTGCAGGTTCTCCTCCTGCAGGCGCAGCAGCAGGCGGGCGACGCTGCAACCGTTCACCAGCAGAGACTGATTCAGCATCTGAAACACACCGAGGAGGAGGAGGAGGAAGAGTGTAAGCATCAGAGGGGTGAGGGGAGAGGAAGGTCAGAGGTGACAGGAAGTTACCATGGCCTTAGCGTGGATCAGTCTGTGGACGTCAGGTGGAGGCAGGAAGCTGATCTCCTCCAGCAGGTGGCAGTGTTTCCTGAGAAGAACCCTGATCTGTGACAGGAAGTAAACAAACATCTGACCTCAGATCAGCTGACTGTAAATATAAAATGAACCTGCAGAGCTCTGTGGTACTCCACAGGTTAAAAGGATTTAATTTCTTCAACATTTGGTTCTGATTTAAAATCTTCTGACTGATGAAGAGTTCAGATAATAAACCTTCTTCATAAAAAGCCTCTTAGAGAACTTCTGCAGAAGTTTGGTTCTGCATCTGCATCTTCAGACACTCCTGATAGAAGAGTGAGCTGACACTGCCCCCATCAGGTCACACTGCGAACTACACCTTTCACCTCCTCCAGCAGGTTTAACCTCCTGACCTGAGATCAGCTGATTGACTGTAAATATAAAAACATCCTGCTGACCTGAGATCAACTGCCACAGAGTGAACTCAGCAGCTTTAGGACAAACATCAAACACTGAATCAAGTCAAATCTGACCGAGTCGCTCCGACGTTTTTCATTTTCCCTCAGTTTGACATCCAGCTCCGAGACTCTGGTCTTCTTCACCTTCATCTCCTCCTGGACCTCCTTCCAGAGACTGAACACCTCCTGACACACACACACACACACACACACACAATCCATCACTTTATATCTGAATCTAAATATTAAAATCTTCATCTCTCCAGAGCATAAATATGAACAAACAGAACTACAGTCCTGATGTTCCTCGTGTGTAGTTGTGTGTTGCTGTGTGCAGTTGTTGTGAACCTGAAGACTGACAGGTCCTATATGTCCCACTCTGTCCCTCAGGGTGTCCAATCTGAGGTCCGCCTCACGCAGAGAGGACAGCAGCTGCTCACTGACGGTCCTCACCTCCGTCTCACACACCTGACAGAAAGACACCATCCATCCATCCATCATCCAGGGTCTGTTTGTCTTTATGAGCTTTAAAATCAGTGATTTATAATTTATTTGTTCCCCTGGTTGAGCTGTAAGAAGTTCTGTGACATCTGGAGCTTTAAATTTAAAATAATAATAATATTAAAAGTCTGTCAGCCATTGAAGGGAAGCAGGTTACCTGGGCCAGGTGAGTCAGGTGGGCCTCCAGCTGCCTCAGAGCCTCGTTGTGTTTCTGACTCTTTTTCTTCTTCAGATCATCAAAGATGTTGGAGCGTGGCTGATTATTGACTGAGGAGCAGAGGGAGGAAACATCAGTGTTATCCTCATAAAACCACCAGTGAATTTATTCAACCTGTGGCAGATTTAAGATCCGCTCAGTAAAAGTCCAACTGTTCATCATTTAAAGGTTTCAGATAAAAACTCCAGTCATGTCCTAATAATTATTAACAGTTAAAGGTAAAAGACTGAGCTCTCTGGCTGAGTTTAGGTTATTTATTTATGGGCTGCTGCCACGCTGGCAGGAACTGAGGACGCACACGTAGCACCTAGCAAGATGGCGGCACGACTCCTTTCATTAGCATGAGCTTCACCGTGGGGGGCCGTTCCAGTGTTTCTCTGTTTGATGATACAAACCCACTGAGTCAGGAAGCCTGATGACGTCAGCGATGACATCACCATCATCATCATCAGCCACCTGCTGCTTCCTGCAGGAGGAAGAACAGAACCTGAGACACCTGGACAGGTTGGACTAATGAGACAAACATGATGACGTGAGTGTGTGTCCACCTGCTGCTGCTTCTGTCCCCGTCCACTGAAGACACACAGACTGTCCTCATGTCTCTGCGTCCAGACAGCAGAGACTTGGACATCTGAGCCTTAAAGAGTCAGACATAAAGACAGAAAGACAGACAGGAAGTTCTGCTTCAAACAAACCGTGATCCTCTGCTGACCAATCAGAACTCAGAGATCTGTAAGCAGCTGGCTCTGAATGCATGTCGCCCGCCGCCCTTCATGCCAGAGTTTGGGGATGACTCTCAGCTACTACCACACCACATCTTAGCTCAGTTTCTGTTAAACTGACTGAGCTGGAGCCATTTTTGTGTTGGATAATGTTGATTAGCTCTGGCGGCCATCTTGGATCAGGCTGACTCCTAAACTCAGTCAGGTGTAGATGTTCATCCAATCATTACTTTTTGAGAGTTTCATTAAAATCCGGCCTGTCGTTCAGGAGATATTTTGCTAACAGACAAACAAAAACACGGTCGCCCACCCTCGCCGGCGGGTGATAAAAACCGGGCCTGGATCAGAACTTTTGACTAAAACGAACCAAAAGTTCGTTTGTTTCCTTCAGCAGCTTTGAACCAGCGGTCTGACCTCTGGGTTCTGACCCGGTTCTGACCCACCTGAGCTTCGAACACCTGTCGGGAAGCCTTCCCGCTCGGAACCATTCTGCTGACGGTGGGTCCGCGGTCCGGAAGGGCGAGCTGACCCGGTCAGCGGTTCGTGTCCGTGTCTCGGTCCGGCTGTTGGACCGTCGGGACCGTTTCTGTTAACGGCTCTGAGCTGTACTTGGTCACTATGGCAACGGACGTCCGCAAGAACGTCGCGTTGCGTTCAGGGTCCGCTGAGAGAGTCGGACATTCTGAGGTCAGAGTTTGTTTTTGTCTTTTAGCAAAATATCTCAGGAACCAGTGGGCGGTTTTTAATGAAACTTCCAGAAAGTAACCCCTGGATGAAGATCTACAACTGATTAGGTTTTAAAGTCAATCCAATTCAAGATGGCTGCCACAGCTAATTAAAATGACCAAACACAAAAAATGGCTATAAGCCAGCCAATAAAATGAGGTGGTAGCTGAGAGTTATTTTACCAACACAGACTGAGCTGAAGAAATCATAGATCTGTTTGCCCTCAGAGGACGAGTCGAGGACGACTCTCAGCTACTACAACCAATTCACCAAGTTCTTCTGCTTCTTGACCAGCTGAGTTCAGCCACGTTCCTTCTTCCTCCATCAGGAACCTTAAAACAAACTCCATGGTTCACAGATTAAATTTACCTGATGAGAAACGAGACAACAAACTTCTCCATCGTTCAGGTGATTTAATGAGATCAACGGAAACAGAGAAACAAAACCTTCTGATACAGAAAATACAGTTCATGGAAAGAAAAAGGATTTACAGAAACACAAGTTCCTCCGTGAGGAGGAATGGCCGAGATCGATTCAGGAACATCTGAGATCGATTCAGGAACGTCTGAGGTTGAATCAGGAACATCTGATCAATTCAGGAACGTCTGATCAATTCAGGAACGTCTGATCAATTCAGGAACGTCTGAGATCGATTCAGGAACGTCTGATCAATTCAGGAACGTCTGAGATCGATTCAGGAACGTCTGAGATCGAATCAGGAACGTCTGAGATCGAATCAGAAACGTCTGAGATCGAATCAGGAACGTCTGATTGATTCAAGAACATCTAAAATCGATTCAGGAACGTTCTAGATCGAGTCAGGAACGCTTGAAATCAATTTAGGAACATCAGATCGATTCAGGAACATCTGAGATCGATGCAGGAACGTTTGAGAACAAAAAAGAGGTCATATAAACTCTGAGTCCTGGTCGGATTCAAAAAGCTGAAAACTCAAATAAAAAATGAAAATATCTGGACGTGAGGAATAAATACGAGCTACATGAGACAAAGTTCAGACAAACACCAACAAAAAGGAATGGTTTTTTTTTTTGGAAACACTTAAATCCTAAAGAATCCGTCAACAACTAATGAAGGAAAAGTTTTTGAACAGTTTGGCTCAAAAATAAAAATAAAGAATTTAACAAACTGTGGAGAGTTTTAAAGCTGAAACAATCTGTTGACTTTATTTCTGGGCTCTTTTGTTTGTAGTTTTTTTTAAAGTAAAAATGGTCATATTCCTGCAGCTGGTTGAGAAATCAAAGCTAAATTATAACTTAAAAAAAAAGATTAGATTTTTTATTTTAAGCTTTATTTTTAATTCAAGCTAATAAAAACCTCTAAATGAAAAGTTAAATCATCATCAGCATCTTAAAAACTGTTCACGATGTTCTTTAAACACATTCTGCTTGTTCTAGTTTTAACTCCTGGAGAACAGATGCAGAGTGGGCGGAGCCTGAGACGACCAATCAGGAGCTTTAAATATTAAAAATAAACAAACAAAGAAAGGAAGGAACAGCTGATCAGATTTAGATTCAACAACAGAACTCATTCAGGAACTTTTAAGGTTTTAAGTTTTAAACCTTAAATTAATTTAATCAGCTTTTAATTCGACCAATCAGAACCGAGCTTTCATCAGATTCTTCTCTGCAGGGATTAAATGTTCCATTTGTCGTCAAACTGAACATTATTTCAACCAATCAGCTTTGAGTCCTGTAGAGTCTCCACTTCCTGCTCGATCCTCCGTCAGTGGATCAGAAAAACGAACCTTTTTAAAACTGTGGTTTCCATGACAACGAGTTCTTCCTTCGGTACCTGCTTTCTGTGGAATCAAGTCACAAAATAAGAGAAAAATCTGATTTTAACGTTTAACGGCGCCGTTTCGTCCAGAGACTCCAAAGAATTCCACAGACAGAAAGATCCGGTTCTGAAATGAAACGGGTCGGTCCAGTTCTGCTGTGAAGAGCCCTCATTTCATAAAACCTGGTTCAGAAGTTCCCACAGTGTTGCACCTGAAGCATCCTGGTTCTGGACCGTCCTCTCGTCTGACATCATCATCATCATCATCATCATTTATACGTTAAATCGGAGTTCAGCCGAGCTGCGGTTCTGCCAGGTCAAAGGTTCTGATGCCAGAGACGAGGAAACAGGAAACCAAACCCTGAAGCTGATGAAGGTTTAACAGTTCAGTTCTTGAAGGTTCTGATCACATGGGACACATTAGAATTCCTGCAGAGCAGAACCGGACTCTGATAAAGGACCAGCAGGGGGCGACAGCTTCAGAGCTGCTTCCTGAACCAAACCCACGAGTCAGAAAACATCTGTTCTCGATCCGTGAAGTTTCCCTCAGAAGAACATCCAGTTCTCCAGAACGTGAGACCCGGAAACACAAACATCAGGTGTGACCTCCACACCAGGTGTAGGGGTCACACAGGGCGCGACCTCCACGCCGGATGTTTGTGTTGAAGTTTTAGATTTGATTCCTCTTCCTGACTGAAGAGATTTTACTTTAGTCACCATCATCCAATTTGAAATACCTCCACAGATTCTTCTTCTTCTGTGGTTTCTTGGCAGTGAATTACGCCACCAGCTGGTAAACCGTGTGAACTTCTACACTCCTGTACAGGTATCAGTATCAGTACACGTGTATAAGTACAAGTACCTGATATTCTCCCTACTTTGATGTTTATCAGATGTTTTTAATCATTTGAAGCAGATCTTCTCATTCTGCATGTTTTTGTTTCTACAGGAGATAAATAAATTATACTGGTTATATTTTTATGCATAAATTAACATCATTTTAAAGCCACAGATTGAACATCTGTAGAAGCTGCACCAGCTGCTGGTTTGTGTCACTCTGATCCTTTAAGCCTCATTTCTTGGTTTTTGTGAATAAATGAACTCTTTCTCTGCTCTGAGGGTTTAAATCGGTCAGAAAACTGTTCCCATGTGATCCAGACCTGCAGGGGGAAGTCCTCGTCTCGTTAACACCAACTGAACCGTTTGTCTGCGGCGGGGGGGGTTCTGGGTTCTGACAGAACCGGGCTGAGCGGCTCGTTTCATCCCGACAGGAAGTTAAAGCTTCTGTTGAGGACTTTCACAGTAAAAGTTTCATTAGTTTCAGTCTGAACGTGACAAACATGAAGCTTCGGTTTGGATCCACAGTGAAATGGAGCTGGGGGGGCGTGGTCAGGTGATCAGACAGGTGAGGGAGTGGGCGGGACCATGTGATCAGACAGGTGGGGCAGGGGGCGGGGTCACCGTCTCTGCTGGCTGTAGACAGGGAAGGCCAGCGTGACGTTGAGCGAGTCGTTGTGTTGGACCAGCGAGGTGTGCTGGTAGTGCAGAACCAGCTCCTTCAGAGACCCGTACAGGTTGTACGGCTCGGCGAACCCGTAACCGGTGCCCGTCTTGTTGATGACGCAGTGCTTCACCTCGCCGTCGACCCTGAAGGGGGAGACAGAGACACGGGTGAGATGGACAGGAAGTACAAACTGAGGAGTCTTTCAGGTTTTCCTTCCTGTTTAAAAGCAGCCTCGTTAGGTTCAGGCACACATTAGGAGCTAAAACCCCCTGCAGGTGAGCTGACAGGTGAGTGAACATGAACAGGTAAGTGGGCGGGGTCTTACACCACGGAGCAGGCGTAGCAGCCCGGTTTGCTGCTGTCCCGGACCAGGAAGGTCCCGTCTCTCTTCCCTCGCAGCAGAGCTTCGGCCTGAGTGCGGTTGATGTTTCCCAGGCGCCACAGACGCTCGTCGTGATGAGGAAGGTCCTCCTCATCCTCCACCATGCTGTACTCACTGCGGAACACACAGGTGAGGGGTTAGAACCTGACAGAACCAGGATCAGTTGATTCTGACGGTGGTGTTTGAGAGGCTTACTCCTCGGTGGTTTCGTTCTTCAGGCCGAGCCACTCGTTCAGTTTTCTCTGTCGAACTCCTTTCTGCGTCAGCCACCTGGAAAACATCATTTATTAGACTTCATGTTCTGACCCGCAGTGTCCTCCTGATCCGAGACTGGGTTCCACCTACATGAGGTACTGGTCCCTGGTCTTGCGGAGCTGGATCAGGTCCGGTTTGATGCTGTTCATCTTCTTGTCGATCTCTCGGTTGTCGGCGGCCTGTTTCTTCAGATCCACCTCCAGGTGCCGCTTGCTGTCCACGATCTCACTGATCCGAGACTTCAGCTTGTCGTAGTTCTCCATGATCCTTCAGCAAAAACCGGAAAATACAGGATTAATGTTTCACTGTCAGCCGTCTTACAGAGGACTGATTCACTCTGTCACAGGTTCTACGTCTGACAACCGATCCGAGCTTTATTTATTCTTTAGTTTTAACTAAATTAAATTAAAATAAAAACAGTAAAAACAAAGTACAAGAATATTAACAGAATTTTTACTGTTTTTACAATAATCCAGATTCCAAATAAATCAGATAACGAGTTTGAAAATAACCAACTTTTAATCCAATAAACTCCCACAAAAAACTAACAGATTTAGGACTGATTCATTTTATTTAAATGAAACAAAGTTGTGATTTAAAAAAATGTGTTTTTTTTTGTTTTATTATTTGCTATAAAACTGATTAAAATCCACGCTAGAATGATCACAAAACGAAGCGATCTGATTGGCTGACGAACCCTTGAAGATAAATCTACCAGCAGGTGGTTTCTTCCTGCCTGCTCTGCTGCCATGGCAACCAGGCAGCCTGTGTGTGTGTGTGTGTGTTTTCCTCTCTTTTTTTAACGTCTGAAAGGTCTCGGACACGGTTGCCGTGGTAACAGCCTACCTCTGGATCTCCTTTTCGTTGCCATCGCGGCGGAACTTCTCGATGTACTCTTTGCTGAAGCGCTCCTGAGTCTGACACTGCTCCTCGAAGATCTTGATGGTCTCATTGAACGCCTCGATGGCCGTCCTCTTCATCTGGATCTCCTGCGGGACGAAGAGGAGGACGTTTCAGCTGCGGTTCCGTCTCAGACGGGTCCTGCCTGCTGCCAGTGGACGTACCTGTGAGGTTCTGGTGTACTCCTCGTACAGCCGGTCGTACTCGCGGTTCTTCTCCTGGTACTGCAGGTGGTACTCGTGCAGCTTCTTGCCCACAGCTTCGATGCTGTCCTCCTTCACCACCTGATCCTGAACGACAAACGGACCCAACACATCAGTGCCCGCAGCTCTCAGAACCATCAGCTGATGGGCGGGCGGCGGGGACGGACCTGCTGGTGTTTGGAGACCGGGTACAGCAGCTTCACGTCCAGCTTGGGGTTGTACTGGGCCAGAGACTCGTGGCGGTAATGATTGATCAGCTCCACCACCGAGCTGAAGGTCAACGGGTCGGAGAAGCCGTACTTCCCCTCCCGGTGGAAGATCTTTATCAGTTTGTTGTTGCCTCCTTTCCTGAAGCCGAGCAGAGAACCAACAACTCATCAACACAGGAAACAGCTGGTAAACATCTGGAAGGAACCTGAAATGAACCTCAGATTGAAACTTCATCCACTGAAATCAGGTCAGACTAACATGACGGATAAACCTGTTTCATCTGGTCGCTTAAATAAAACAGACTTTAATTCTCTGGTTTCACTTTCTGATCCTCCAACATCGTGTCTGACCTGAGAGCAGGAAGAACGTTTGTTCTGTGACTTTCACCTGAAACTTCACCAACTACTCAAGTTTAAAACAACCAGGGATTATTGAACGCAGCTCAGCGTGATGAAGAGTTTATTAAACATTAACAGGAGAAAGAAACACTAAACTTCAGGAAACAGGAAGCTGATCGTTAGTTTGATCAAACGGATTCAGGAAAACGTCTGGAAACATTTAAAGAACTTAATAAGTTAAAAACAACTTTTTATCAGACTACAATAAATAAGTTTTATTATTAGTTCAAACTGAATTAATCACGACCTGCTTTAATAAGAGGAACATTTTTTAAATCCAATCACTTGAATTTAAACGTTTTTTAATGACCACTTTTTGAAAACTTTTATAAAAACTGCACATTTGAGATGTTTTCAGGTTTATTTTTTCTGCTCTGTGCTGATTTCTGATGTGTTCAATGTGACAAAAACTACATTTGGACCCTCAGAACCCGTCTGACCCGGCTGTGATCAGATCAGTTTACCTCAGAGTCAGGGTGTAATCTCCGTGCATCTTGGTGGAGGCGTCTCGGACCAGAAACGTACCGTCAGCCGTGTCCCTCAGCTTCTCGTTCACCTCCTCTCTGCAGCACAAACACAGGGCTGTGAGTTCGGACCCGCTCCGACCCGTTCCGACCCCCTCCGACCCGCTTCTCCCAGCGTCTTACCTGGAGATGTCCCCCCAGTACCACTCGGCGTCCTGCAGAGACATGCTGTTGTTGAAGCTGCTGGAAGCTGCAGGAGTCGACGGCTTCACAGGTTTAGGAGGTAAAGCTGAAAGAGACGGAGGAAAACACTGAAAACTGAGCAGATCTGAAGGAATCAAAGATATTCCTTCAGGAATGAGCCTTTTATTTAATACTAACAGGAGATTTATATGTTCATGACCAAAAAAACATTAATATAAAATGAGCTACACACAGAAAATGTTCTGGAGCATGAGACAGAACCAGTCCCAGGTCCAAACTCACAAACATTCAGTTTATTTCATCTAAATAAATGACAGGAGATTCTAGCAGGTGTGAAACTAACCCCAGTCCTCTGAAATGCTAAATTATATTCCTTAAAGCTTCTACTGAATGACATCGTTCTGCACAAAAACATGAGAAAATCTCCTTTTCATCAGCAAAGTGAAAAGATTCAGACACGTCTGTGGAAACGTCAGTCAGAAGATGTGATGAGGAGCAGCAGGAGACTGAAACACCACCAGCTCGTCTCAGATTAAAGCACTGAAGGCCTGACGACACGTTCAGGAACCCCCCGTGAGGAAACCAGTGCATCTGAAACCCAACAACTCTCAACAAGCAACAGTTTGTGGGAATTACTGCTGATGTAAAGGAGGAAACGTGAAGGAGCTGCTGGAGATGAGACTGCGTCATGTTTGTCAGCTTGTGGGAAAAATTCCTCTCCGTCACCCAACCCCGAGTTTTAAATCATTTTAAATCATCCGGTCCTGATTCCTGTTGGAGCTCAGGAGCTGACTGAACTACAGGAAAGGCTGGGAACAATGGCAGCGAGCTCCTCAGGTGTTCGGTCTCAGGTCCTACCTGGACTCTGCATGTTAATGTAGCACAGGATCTTCTCTCGGCCCCTCACAGACTCGGACCTGGACCTGCCCCCCTCCTCTCGCTCCATGACCGCCTCAAACCGTCTCAAACCTCAGCGGCGACTCAGATGAAACGAGAAGGCTTTTCTTTGGATCTCATGTTGTCCTGCCATCAGTCGATCGGCCTCATTCTGCTCTGGAAAAACTGACGTCATCTCAGTTGGAGCTACATCTTCTTCCTTCTGACTGCCCATCAGGTTTTACTGAGAGGAAATCTGCAGCTGGTGCTCATCTGCAGCCGAACTACCGGCTCATTCTGTAGGAGTCGACTGTCTGCAGTGCAGAGACGCTTCAAAACGACATAACTTCCCCTCCATCTGTCTTCTTCTCTCCCAGCCTCAGTTCAAAGCTCCGGAGAGCAGCTTGGAGATGTGTGACATCAACGCTGCTCTCAGCCAATCCCACAGAGGCAGTGATGTCACCGAGGCAACACCCCCCTCCTCCTGTCCTCCTCCTCCGCAGCATCTCTCAGCCGGTGGATGGATGATGTCAGTGTTTCAGCTGCTGCTCGCGCTGACCGCCTGACTCAGAACCTCCGAACACCTGAAGAAGAAGCAGGCTGACCCACATCAGACACGGGGAAGCTGGACGGTGGCTCAGCGTGCTGAGCTCGCAGTCACACACAGATCTGACGTGTTTTCACTCAGTCAAAAAACAAAAACAAAGGCTTCCAGCCGCTGGACGACACGGTGGTGAGGCGGTTTGAGCTGTCGTCTCACAGGAAGAAGGTCTGCTGATAGAGGCCACATGTTGTCCAACAGAAAGATGAGCATGAAGGGACTGCAGAAACAGACTGAGCAGATATGGTGCTCAGAGTCTGTGCTGAGGACGACCCTCAGCTACTACCACACCAGCTTCAGCTCCATATGACTGAGTTACAGCCACGTGTGTGCTGACGGATGTCGATTAGCTGTGGCGGCCATCTTGAACTGGACTGACTCCAAAGCTTATTCATTAGTAGAAGCACAGCCTCTCATTAAAATCTGTGCAGCGCTTCAGGAGATATTTTACTAACAGACACACAAACAGGCAACATCATAACTGTTTGCCTTTCAGTGGAGGGTGATAAATATTCTCCAGGCTGGATTCCATCAGCTGCTTTGGACCCAGTGAAGCGGTCAGCAGGTGGCGCTACAGTCCAGGTTTGGGCTCAGAAAAAGTCCTAAAACCTGCAGCCTGGCCTGGTTTGTGGCCTGGAGGCAGAAACAGCTGATCGATCATGTGATCAATCATGAGTAACGTGTTTGTGACGTCAGAGCTGAGTCCGGATTTTCCACCTCCTCTTCTGATGAGGTTAAAAAAACAAAAAACAAAAAAACACCTCCGTCCAGGGGAAGATTTCTTTATCAAATCAGAGAAACTTCTTGTTTCCATGACGTTTCTGGAAACTCAGCTTCTCGTTGTGTTTCACAACATTTATATAATCTAAAAACAGTTACAGATCTAAACCAAAACCAAGAGAAATGTTTTTAATAACAAGTTTAAATCGGACTTTTAGCCTCGAGCAGCAGCAGAACAACAGTCTAAATAAAAAGGTTGATAAAATGATTTAAATCTATAAAATATAAAATGTGAAGCCGAACCAAAGACGGAGTTTCTGCAAGTTTCACTTTACAGAAACTCATCATGAACTTAGAAACAGCTTTAATCTAATTTAGGTTTAATTCTGATAGAAACTGAAGACAGAATGTTGGCACTTTCTGACTCTCAGCACCAGAAGTGATGAAGATCAGACCTTCATCACATCTGGGTGACAGCTGAGACTCAGGTGTTCCTGTTACCTGGTGCTGCTTGGTTCATGTTGAGCTCACTGGTTATCAGAACCTCCAGGACCTGAACCAGAGGATCCAGACCGGACTCGGACCTGAACACAGACAGAGACTCCGTCAGACAATAAGAGACTTTCTTCTTTTAATCGGAGCTAAAAGTCATCAAAGAGTCAGAGTCATGAGATCCTGAGCAGAAAAAAGGAACAAGAACTGAACCGGTTCTATGATTAATCTGAAGTCTTCATCCTCCCTGATTGTTTAAACAGTTCCCGGACTTTCCTGGAATCTCTTAAAATAATTGTTTAAAATAAAGTAATCGTTTAAAATGATTCTTTAAAAAGGTTTTTCTCTGGCTGTATTTTTACAGTTTTTATAGTTCTTTTAATTTACGTCACAAAAAAACTTCTGTTTGTACTGAAGGTATTAATGTAATCTGTAATCTGTTCAGTGATCCATGTGTAAACATTCCTGATCTGTAATGCTTTCAATTTAATGTGTGTGTATGTGTGTGTCTGTCTGTGTGTGTGTCTCTCTCTCTGAGTGTGTGTGTGTGGTTCTGACCCTCCAGCCTGTCTGAACAGCACCGGGCTGAAGTTCTCGGCTGCGATCCGGGGGCTCAGCTGGTTTCTGGCACCGTGCAGACACAGACGGGCCAGGTGTCGGACCACGCTGAGCAGGGTCAGACCGTACTGGGCGGGACAGGAGGGAGAACTGGCCACGCCCATCAGCACCTGGGCGCAGTCCTCCGGGTCTCGGACCTCTGCAGACAGAAACCCAGAGAACAGAATAAATCTCTTCTTCCTTTGGGCTTTAACCCGGTGAGTATAAACTGTACAGACGAAGGTTTTAATCCAGATTATCATCTGATAATCACAGAGAATTATTCTAATTAGCTTTAATGATTCATTCCTGCAGTGAAAGGTTCTGTTTGTTGTTTCCAGCAGTTTACTGCCACCTTGTGGTGGCAGGAAGTGATAAATCATTAAAAAGTAGCATTAACTATTTAACTAAACATGTAAATTTAATGACTGTTCTAAATATGTCACTTATTCATAACAAACTCAGTCTTTTATTGGCTGAAATTACTGCATATTTTAATACAATCATTTAAACTGATGTGCTAAAAACTGTCAAAATAACCTGTTTTTATGAACTTAGTTAAAATAAATATATTTATATTGTTTGTTAACTTATGTGCCTTAAGCATTTTAAACTCCACTCTTTTATCAGTTTGTATAAAAACAGAAGAACGAGTTTCTTATTTGTGGGAACAAACTGGACCCGGAGGAGTCTGGTTTCTGCTGACCTTGGACTGCGTGGATCATGTCGGTCTGCAGCGACGGGGGCAGGACGGGACCAGGCAGATCCTGCAGGAACCGGACCACCGCGTCACACAGAGAGGGGACGTCCAGCTGCTCCAGGTCTGAAAACAAACGCACCTCAGTTTAACGTACGAGGACTGGCTGCAGCCAGAATCACGTTCAGATGCTTCCAGAACCCTCACCGGTGTCGGACAGATGCCGGGTGTCCAGAACTCCTCCACTCATGCTGCGGTACACACCGGGACTGTCCAGACCTGCACAGACAACAAAAACAACAAAAATCAAACAATAATCAGCTGAAGTAGCCATCAACAGTAACCTGAGAAGGAAATAAGGGCTGGTTCAGAACCAAACAGTAAATAATAGAGGTGCAACGAGACACTTTTCTCACAAAAACAGATGATGTTTCAACTTTAAAATAAGCTTTTTTCCACAAAGACTCAGGACTGAGTGAAGAAACTCGTCTGTGTGGTTTTATTTAACTGATGAACATGCAGATGCATGTAAGTAGGAGGAGCTTCAGAGAACGGTTCCTTGAAGTTTGATCGATTCTTTCCTCTCACCTCAGATTACAGAAAGGGTTAAACTTTAATTATAAATCCCCATGTGAACTGTGCATTAAGACTCTCAGCACGTAGCTGCAGAGGCTGCCTCCATAACGCAGCTTGACCGCCTGAAACTGCTGCCACACACAGTTTAAAGTGGTGGAGACTTCTTCAAACAGAACTTCAAAATAAAAGTTTCAGACCTCCTTCCACTGCAGAAAGGTTAGCCTAAAGCATCAGTCAACAGTCAGATACAGAAAATCTGAATCAGAAGAAACTTAAAGAAATAAAGAGTGACGGGTGCAGCTTTAAGGACAGCAGTGAGTCAGGAAGTCATGTTGCTCCTGTTTGATACCTTTGGTTTCTAGGAGCTCCATCAGTCTGCTGAGGACAGGGGGGGCCGTGTCCGGGGGTCCGAACTGCTCCGGGAGGTCCGGTAACACAAAGCCTGAAGAACCAACAAACAAACAAAGGAGCGTTCATCATGAAGCTTCAGACTGAATCAACAACACAGACGAGGAGAAACTGATAAACAACAGATGCCACTGCTGAAACCCAACATTCAGAGAAGTCTGCCTTCCACACCGCAGCAGTGACGCCGAGGATTATGGGTAATGTAGTATTTATAGGCACAAGGAAGTAACAAGTTTCACACAAACCGGAGGAAGAAAAAGGTGCACTTCTGTGAAACATGCAGGCAAGAACAGTAATCAGAACTCTGCTGCAACCACACACACACACACACTTCCTGTGCTCCGGTGAAGCTGATGGCAGCAGAACAGACCTGAGATCTGTTCAGTCAGCAGCCACAGCCCTGACTAAAAGCAGCTGAGTTCATGTGAACGCCTGCAGCTCGTCTGGACTCTGACGGTTCGGAATCAGGCTCATCTGGACTCTGGTTCTGAGGGAACAGGAAAGTTCTGACCCGATTGTCCTCACAGAGACAGAATGTGTTTTTATGAAGAGAGGAAGCAGCTGAAGGAAACTGACACTGAGTCAGAGCGAGCAAGTTTTCAGACTAAAGAAAAGTGACAACTTAAGCTTTTAGAATAATGAACAGAAACTCTTCAGCTTGTGGCTCTGGGGCCCCATGAGGCTCTTCGCAGCTTATTAAAGTTATGACTGCAGCAGGGAATGCAGAAATTATGCTTTAAACTCTGTAACAGAGAGAGCCTGATCGGCTTCATTCATTCCAGCCATAAAGGGTGTTTTGTTCTGAGAAAATTAAACATTTTTAACCCATCTGAGGCGAGATGATGAGGAGAAATCAAACTGTCAGTTTGTAAACAGATTACTGTTACAAGGCTCTGAAATAAGGAGTAATAAGGCGGCTCGTTTTGATTTGAAATAAAGACCTTGGGAAATAAAGTTTGGCTTTTTTTCTTTGTCTTAACATGAAAAATACTAATAAATGTCAACAATTTATTAAAGTTATATTAAAAAATTAAAGAAACTAGTGTTTTTATTTAAAATTTAATGAGTTTTGTCAATCTTTGAGCTCTGGATGTTATTTAAGTGAGAGGAAATAGCAGAAATGTCTCTTTAATGAAAGGTTTCAGACATCAGCAGTTCTGTGAGGCTGAAGTAATAAAACCACCATGATGAAGATGATGCTTCACATGATAACAGCGTTTCTATGGAAACGTTCTGCTGCTGCGATGGAACCACGACCCATTGATCTGAGTCAGGACTATTTCTTACTCTCTGACTCCGAGTCGGTCCGCACCGACGCTGCCGACGGCGGTCTGGGTGGGCGGGGCTTTGGAGTGGGCGGGGACATCCTCTTCCTCCCCACAAACTCCACGTACGTGCCCGGGAAGTCTCCTTTTTCCTGTCGGACACAAAAACACGTTACTCAGAGACTTGGGGAAGAAATAAAAGTACTTGAGAGTGAATAAATTCATTCTGCCGAGTTCTGTGAATCCCTCCAGGCTTCTGCCTCCTGACTCTGTCGCTCGCTGGTTGTTGGGTCAACTTTCCTCCCGTTAGGAGCATCAGAACTGATCGAACACACCGACCCAGCTTCGGTTTGTTTTTAGGCCACGATGTGAAGCCACCGTGTGATCTTAGGAATATTTTAGAACAATCTGCAGCCTGTTCTGTCTCCACGCAGGAAAAACTCAGGGTTTAATGAGCAGGTTTCGATTTACAGCCAGGAGTCACATTTCAGCTGATCTCATCCCTGCAGGGTGGACTGTGTTGGTTGGGATTCAGGCTGTGTTCGCACTCTCTCATTAAGTTTTTTACGCAGAACCACAAAGTGGTCATTATGGTTCTGAAGGAAACAGAAACGCAGATGTAAACAGAGTTCAAACAGACATGTAGTCACACCAAGCTGCTGAGATTTGATTCAGTCAAAGATTGGATGTTTTATGATGTTTGCACACCTTCAGACCTCTGATGGAGCTGACCACACTTCAGCAGGATGAACAAAGAATCCACATCTCATGACTCTCATATCAAAATCACAAACTGAGCTGGACTTTCTCTGCTCGACAGAACGATGGAACCAATGATACGACCTTCTCTCCATAACAACTCTACTGTGTCCAAACTCTGAAGACTGAAGTCCAACATGGCTGCAGCGTTTCATTCAACATGGATGGTTAGTTTTGTCAACGTTAATCTGTGCCGACACTTTAGGAGGGTCAGCAGAGAAGTTTGTCCCTGTAGAGTTACCGTAGTTTCCTGTTGTAGAAACATGTTGCAGTAAATGTTTTTACATCTTTTCTTTCTGTCTGTAAATGGCTGAAGTTTCAGAACATGGCTGCCTGTAGTAATCACTGAAATGTTTGTGTATAAATATCTGATGATAAACACGGTGCATTAGCTTTAGCTTTTCTAAGCTGTTTTCTATATTAAGTTAGCATCTATGCTAATTGTTGATCACCAGCCTGTGATTAACTGTGTTTTTTAATATATCTTATTGTTCACTCTTTATTAGACACAAAAATATTTAAATGAGTGTTTATTTAGATAAAATAAGTCAGTCACTGAAGATTAAAGATAACTAAATGCATCAATAATCGTTTTAATAATCGAATCGCAGCCCTCTGAACCATAATCATCTCATGAGATCCCTGAAGACTCCCACCCTGCTCCGAGGACAGTCTCTGTCTCTCTGTGTCTCTGGAAACGGACTCTAAGGCTGGACCGGTTCTGAACTGGATCCTCAGACTGGTTCTACAGGTAAACCATCATCAGGTCTACATGTTCCTCTATCAGGCAGCGACAGCCCGCAGCATCTTCACAGACAGCACCCAGATAAGAAGAAAGTGGACGGGACAACCACGACAGCAGGACTACCTGCGTCCTCAGTGACCTTCTGTGGGTCCAACAGAGCAGGACAAAGAGCTGCAGAGGTGTTGGGTCGTACCTGTGTGGTCTCATTGAAGCCCGGCAGCCAGCCGATCTCGGACGGCCGCTCTTCGGCTCCGTTGCTGCAGCCGAGCGCCAGCAGAGCTCCTTTACTGACCAGCAGCATGTCTCCAACGTGCAGGTCGATGTCCTCCTCCCGCTCCTTCTTGTACTCGTACAGAGCTCGGTACTGAAAACCCTCGGAGCTCATCCTGATGTCTCTTTGAGTATGGCTTCACAGTCAGTAACAAAAACAACAGATCTGAGTAGAAAATACTACAAAAATATTTTTTCTCTAGTCCTGAGGAGGTTTAATGTGGAGAATCGTGGCTGTGGAAATATGGCGTGTCCATCGGTTTGTGCGTCTCTCCTGTCTCCATGTCTGCTAAAGTCCTGTCATCCCTCCAGGCAGATCCACAGGCGGCGAGTCACAGAAACATCTTCAGGCTTCATGAACGGGAGTCTGAGAGGAGGTGGAGGCCACATCTGTGGAGGCCACGGCTCGACCTGAGAGACGAAGGAGACGCAGCAGCTGCAGAGATTAGATGTAAAACAACATGGCTGCCACGTTCAGCACCAGATTATCTGCTTACTGACAGATCTCATACAGAAGATGTCAAAGAAGGAAGGACTGACTTCCTGCTTGTATATTTGGCAGTTATGTCGGGTTTCCCCAGGAAATCGCTCAGCAGCAGCGATGAGTTGACCAGATTAAAGACAGATTATGACAATTTAATCAGTTATTTCAGGCCCGAACGCAACTATTAAAGAACTGTTTCTTAGTTTGTTTGATGAAAGGGCGTTAATATTTATGCTCTTGGTTAAGAAGGTCTCAGTCAAAACTTTCATCAGTCACAGAAAAATGTTGCCACGATGTAAAGTTAATGTTGAGTTTTCAGAAAAATCAAACAGATCTTTTTTTACTAAAGGTTTAAAATACAAAAAGGAAATTTCATGTTTACTCTAATTCATAAAAGTCCAGTGAAAATAATGTTTTGATAATTTATATAATTTAGAATCCGTACAGTTTATAAACAGATCTGTTCATTAAGATTATTTCTGTTCCTCTAAAGTTTTCCACTGATTTTATTTAAAGTATTAATCATAATGTTTACGGCTGTTGTCTTCAATTCCTCCCAACATTTACTGAGAAACATTTAACAAAAAAAACAACTAAATCTTCATAATTAAAGTAAAGTTTATCCTTAGTTTGCCTGGTTTATAAAAGCATAAACAATAAACTACAAATTATAAATGTAAAAAAAGAAAAGAAATAGGTTTAATTATTTCAGCAAATGGTTCAAGAAAATATTGCATTTTTTTCCAGATGTCTCTGTTAATTAAAAAAATCAGCAGCTTAATTACATGCAATGTGTTTATTATTCTAAACATTAGAACATGCAAAACGTCTAATTTACATCGGTTTTTAAGAGGAATTATTATGATTTAATTTATTTTAAATGTGCAGAAGGTCCTGAGACAAAGAATGCAAATCAAATTAGAACAAAAAGCCAAAAATACACAAAGATGCATCAGGTTTTTACAGAGTCCTGTGAAAAGCATGATGGAAAATAAACATTTGTGCGTTTCCTCAGACAGTCTGATAAAATCTGTTTGTTTGATGACGGTAATGAAGGAACATGTTCTTTCTTCATGATCACACAGCTCCGATGTGTCTGTGATGAAAGATTAATGTGTTTTTTTCCTCATAGACAGAGGGCACAGAATATAGCTTTTGTTTCTATTTTATCAGATTTGTGTCCTCCTCTAGTTTCATGAACTTGTTCTTCAGTGACCTGCCTGTCTACCTGCAGCTGTGTACAACATTATAAGAAAACTCACTGCTGTGTAATAATGCAGAAGGTTAAAGTAAATTTGAAGGAACTAAACTGTGTGTTTGTGTCATGTAGCATGTAACTGTTTTAAGCACTAAAACTGAATCCTAACAAACATTTTGGAGGAAATGAGTGGAAGGACTCAGACTGTCAACAGAAGCTTCCTGCAGGCTGAGAGTACGGTCGGTAGAGAAAGTCTGATAAAGAAAAGCATTTATTTGGTCACAAAGCACAAACAGTAAGTTTTTAAACCCATCTGCTCACAGAACAACAGTCATAAAACTCATTTAGAGACGTTCAGTTTGATTTCACTGCGTTTACTGAGAGAAACAGACATTTTGTGAGCAGCTCTGTCCGGAGAGCGCCCCCTCTGGTGAGGAAGCAGATCGCTTCAGGGAGAACTACCTTAAAACTAAATCTGTCAAAAACATGATTATTGTAAAGGAACCCGAGAACGACGGAACACAAAACTATAGTACGAACACGCAAAAACTAATCTCAGGGAACGCGATAAAAATTATGAGGCCCCGTGAGTTTTAAACAAACGGAGAAGGAAAACCTGCAGACTCCGGTATTTAAAGGGACTTTCCGGTGGACAAAGTTCGTTTGTTTAAAATGAAACATGTTTTATTAAATTGTTTGCTTTTTAATTTTATTTACGTCATCATTTTGAGAAACATCGTTCAATTTCAAAACCCGACAAAGCTGCAAACCAGCGGTGTAAAAGATTTCTGCCGAGAGTCCCTTCAGGAAACGGGAACTACAACGGCTGCTAGCCCCTCCGTGCTAGCGTTAGCCGCTTAGCTCGTGCCGTTCGCTCGAGCGCCACTCACCTTTTAATCCGTAAACTTTTTCACCAGCGGAGGCCTCCAGCGGAGCAAACAGCCGACATCATCGTGGACACGACCTCCAGAAGTTCTCCAGAACCGAGGCGTTCCGTTATTTTTCCGAATATCCACGATGGAGACGCTCACGGATCGTCCGTTCGGGGTTTCGACGGGCTGACGTAAAGCTCGCGAAGCGCTCACAGCCACTTCCGATGGAGCCTGTCAAAATAAAGCGGGCTTGATTCAAAAACCGTAAAATATTTAAACGATAGTCAGCTTTTTATGAGAAATCTTGTCATCTGCTTGACAACCCGTGCAACTATGAGAATACTGTTCGTGTATAAAAGCATTATAATCGATGTAATTTGTTATTGGAGACGGAACATATGATCAGAACTGGAAGATTCCGACTGGACTTTCAAAATAAAACAAGGGCGGAGATGTGATGAAAGTACTCAAAACACAATCAAATGAACTTTTGAGATGAGACGGTACAATCAGTCTTGATATATAAGGTGAATGCATTAATTATCTTTTCACAACTGTTGCATAAAAATGGAATAAAAATAGATTCAAGATCAAGAGGGAGGCAGGGCACTGACGTCACATCCGGTAACCTAGATATTAATGCAGGATTGTCAGGGCAGGTTTCCATAGCAACAAAGGAGAGTGTGGGGGAATTCATGCTGTCCTCATTCACTCAGCTCTCATAGAAGCAGAGGCTCTGAAACGGCTGTGTGTGTGGGTGAGTGTGTGTGTGTGTGTGTGTCTGTGTGTGAAAAGCTGGGTGACTCCCAAATCATGTGGCTGCTGCTGCTGCAGCTTTTCCAGGACACAATGCAC
Source organism: Kryptolebias marmoratus (assembly GCF_001649575.2). NCBI lineage: Eukaryota > Metazoa > Chordata > Actinopteri > Cyprinodontiformes > Rivulidae > Kryptolebias > Kryptolebias marmoratus. Next base: position 31,177,246 of record NC_051430.1, on the reverse strand, counting down.
ATCACATGCACGGCCGTATGTCCAGTCGTCTATCAGGGAACACGCCATTTATCAAAAATACAAAACTTTTATTTACATCAGAGAGCAAAAAACACAAACATTTGGTATCAAATCCATAAAAACATTAAAAAGTAAACATCGTTCAAATTTTATTAATAGTAAAACAGATCATAAACAGTTATACAGTTCAGTTTTAACAATATGTATGCACATAAAGAATAAATGTTTTTAGATATGCTGAATTGTTTGTCATGTAAAATGTTTCCACTTTAAAAAGGAAAAGTGATTAAAAATGAGGCTAAAGGGTTTTTATATGTTGCTGATTCAGCTCCAGTTTCAGTCTGAAGGGTTGACTGTTTCCAGTTAGCTTTGGCTTAAACCAGAAAAAGACAAATTTAAGATGGCTTTAAACTTTAAAATCACTTCTCTACACGTTTCTGTACGTCCCGTTTATCCAGTTCCCGTGGTTTTCTGGGTAAACTTTATAGCTGTGAATATGGTGTGAAACAGAGACTGAACAGAACCACTGACGTCACATCTGGGTTTCACTCCAATAAAAAAAGAGAACATAAATGATCTGAGGCGTTCTGCCTAGTTTCTGGTGTAGATTCTGTCATCCAGAACACGACAGATTCAAACGGTTTGAACTCAGAACGCTACACTCTCCAGCTTTAAACGGTGACAGCGTCCCAGATGGGAAGCAAAACGTCTTCAGCTACAGAACAGAAAAATCCAGTTTCTTTGTTTAGGAAAACCTTTTGGGTTCTGTCTGGTTCTGTCGGTCTCAGCAGATGAGTGACGTCTGCCGTGCAGCCGATACCTGTTGGAACATGAGCAGCTTCTAATTAAAAAGTAATGTGACAAATCCAGCTCACACACCTTAATCTCAGGTTCTACGTTCCACCCCCAGCAGAACCTGACGACAGCGGCCTCCTGAACACATCTGCAAAGACCCAAAACACACAGCTCCCTCACATTCTGAGGAGACGGGTCAGAGAAACTGAAATCAGGAATATTTGCTGGGTCTTCAGATCTAAACCTAACGTATAGGAGTGGGTTCCTGCCTGATGAAGTTCTGAGGAACGTCTTAGCTCTGAAGTAGGTCAACAGTTTAAACCACTGCAGCTGGAATTCATTAACACAGATAATAGATAATTTATTCACTCAGCACAGCCTCATAAATAAACCAGCAGCACTTCCTCTACACAACCGAAACAAGGAAGACAGTCGTGTGTTTTCATAAAGCCAGCTCCTCTTGTCTTTTTAAAAAAAATGTTTTTAAAAAAAGACAGCATACATTAAAGAGAAATACACTGGAATGATCATTACCAGCACGAGGTGAGATTCAGGTCAGCCATCCTGTTTGGTGCTCTCTTTGCACTGTTTACAAGTTGAAGCCACAAATTAACACAATATGTGTCCTGTCTGCTGTCTCTTCAGTCTAAAAACACACATAAATAGCTTTAATTTACCCTTTAATTTTGTAGACTAATAGCTAATATTTAGGACATTATGTTACTAATATTGATGTTATGTTTTCAGTTAGCTGGTACATCCTGACCCTCCTGTTTTACAGTAATCACAGCAGAATAGTCTCGAGAGCGACGACCCCCGGTGCATTAATACAATCTATTAGACTATTATTTCCAGAGGAAAAAAAACAGATAAATAAAACAACATTCTTTGAAGTTTAGGTTCTGATTATTATAACAATTAATGACAAATTATTGAGCTCCTTGGCTGAGTTTAGTTTTTCCTTAGATATTTAAGGCCTGCTGCCATGCTGGCAGAACGTCCATGTAGCACCTTCCAAGATGGTGGCACAAACTCTCTCCTGGTTAGCTTAGTGGTTGTGCTGCAGTTCCAGCATATTTCTCTTTCAGTGCATCAACCTACATATAAATAAGTTAAATGTTCTTCAGTTAAACAACAGGATCATTTCTGTTGGAAGAACACAAAAAGTTGAATTTAACACTAAAAATAATAAAACTCTGTAAACAAACTGTCAGGATTGGTCTTTCCTGCCCCCTTCAGGCTCCGCTCCTCATTACGCCACAAAAACCAAACGAGCTCAAACATCTGAAGTTGAGTGAAAGCCGTCAGATTAATCAGCGTGTTTCCAGCTGGAGTTTCTCTACAAGCTGAAGATGTTTCCCAGTTTATGGACCGACAGGCTGATCCTCCCCGACAGCTGCAGCTCGTCCTTCAGGAAACGCCCCACCTGCTCCGAGTACAGAACGTCACAGAACACCCAGATCTCCGCCCGCTCCCTCTGGATGTTGGCGTTACACGTCGGCAGGCTGGAGCTCCGGACGGAGCGGCTCAGAGAGCGCCACACCTGGAGAGGAGGAGGGACCCCAGGTGAGCAGTGGAATACTGACATTTATATACTAAAACAGACTTTTCACAACCACAATCAAGTTTTACTCCAAAGGAAAACTTCACAGATGTTTCCAGATACACAACTAAATTCATTTATTAAATAATGTTGTTGATGTTCTTCAGCATCTTTAAAAAGAACACCAACATGTGGTTTAAAACTTTACTAAAATAGAATAAATTCAGGCCTGCAGCTCTAATTTTAATTATCCTTACAGAAAAATACTAGATTTAAAATTAGCAGTTTGACTTACACATTGAAAGATTATCTTTAAATAGGTAAAAAAGTAAATATTAACTGTAATAAAATTCATAAGCAGCTTATCTGATGATCAAATATTTGTTGATAACTTTTTTAAAAGTTGGGTTTGTTTTATATGATGATAAAAAATAGAAAGTTTATAAGTCTGAACCTGTTGGTTTCATCAAAACCAGCAACATAAAGATTTTATGTTTGTCTCTGAGAAAATCTGGGACATTCAGACTTTTTCAGCATTAATTAATTAATTAATCACCAGGCTCCGTCAGAGCTAAACACACACACACACACACACACACACACACACACACACTCTTATTGTTTCTGTTCCGCTGTCGTCCCTGGAGTTAAACCTGAGGAGCTGTTGAGTTAAATGACTGAAGTCAGTGGAAAAATGAGCCGAAGGATGGAGGCTGAGATAAAGATCCACGATCCCAGCAGAAAAACACAAAAACAAACCACGAGTCGTGCCGTCAGCTTTCAGGTTCAGCCCAGCTGTTTCCAGATGTTAAACTCTAAAAGCTGCAGCTGTGCTCAGAGTGTGACTGCTGGATAAGAAGTCTTTAACAGGTGGGTCACACACCTGTCCTGCTCTCTGTCGTCCTCCTGGTTTACCTGCAGAGTGTTTGAGACGCCGTAAATCTTTGTTTTCTCTGGAATCAACTGATCCTCAGGAGTTTGAGTTAACTCTGAACAGACAGTGGTTCAGGACGGAGCTGGTTTTATTTTCAGGGATCAGTTTGTATGTCGTGTAATTAGTCTCATTATTAATCCATTTATTAAATCTTCTTTAAAAGCAACAAGTGTTACATTCTGCGTCATGCTCCTGGATGACATCTTTAAAGTTTGTCTCTTTGCCTTTCAGGCTGTTAGACGATACTCTGCCGGTCAAATACGTCCCCTCCCAGCTGAGGACAGGGACACAAACTGAAGACATCATTTAAAGGAAGTAAAACTTTAACAACTTGGTAAAAATGTTGCAAAAACATATGTGGAATTAAGCCAGTTGTTGCATATTAATTTGTTGAATAACTGATTATTCATGTTGTTGTCTGAGTTTGGATTTTCCTCTTTTTAGACCCGAGGAAGACCAAATGAGATTTTATTATCTCCTGATAAGTAAAACTTTAAGCTTTAAAAAGTGGAGTTTCTGTTCATCATTTCGGTCATTTAAAGCAGCTGTTGGCACAAACAGTGTGACCAACCTTTTCGATGTCCCTGCAGTTGTCCTCGGTGATCACCCACTTGGCCCTCTGGCGGAGGTGGAGGCCCTGGACGGACACCACGTGTCGGAACCGTTTGGACAGAGACAGTGAGCTCTGCAGCAGAACTCGTCTCTGCGTGAAGACGCTCCAGGACCGTCTGACGGGGGACACATCTGTGTCTGTCTGAGGCTGTGTTGTCGGTGAAGGTGCTGTGGTTTCTCTCTCTGTTTTTTCAGGAGGACTTTCTGCACAGGCTCTGTAAACTTCAGCTGCCGAGCCGGCGCTGATGTCTCTCTGTGGTTTGTTTTCTGTCTGACACGTCGTCACTGTGAGGAGATCGGCTGCGGAGGTGATACGAGGAGCAGGTTTGGCGGGTCTGAGGGGCAGCCGGTGGTCTCCTGGAGAGGTGGGGAACCAGGGCTTGAAGACCGGGGGAGGCCGGCGGGTGAAAGGCTCCAGGAGCCTCTCTGTCGTCTGTAACAGAGAGCTGAGCCCATCTGCTGATCCAGGCTGATAATGAAGAATCACATCCTCCATCCAGACGTTCAGCAGTCAGAGGCCTGATGGGACCAGCTTCCTCCTCCTCTTCATCATAGTCCTCATGATATCAGTCCAGTCTGTGGAATCATACAAACATATGTTCCTTTAAATGTCTAGATTTAAAGTCCTCTGCTTTAAGAGCTAGATAAATATAGAAAAATAAGTAAGAAAACTGTGATTCCGGCTTCTAAAATGAACAATTTTACACTACTACATGCCAGTGCCACAAATTGAGCTTGCTGTCTCTCCAATTTTTTCGACTTTTCTTCTTAATATAAGGAACTTTAACTATCAGTCAAAACATTTTAAAAAATAAAATCTGTAACACATTCTTCAACATTCCTGCTTTTACTCTTTTCTTTAAATGTAAACAACAAACAAAGACCTGTTAATATGATAAACTCAGGCAGAAGCTAATGTTTTTAGCTTGATGCTAACACGTCAACAACAAGTTTCTGACCAATAAACAAGACCGACGTGTTCTGTAAACAAACAAAAGGTAAATCAACAGTTTATATTTCAGTTACAGAAACAAAACAGACATATTTAATGTTCTAATTAACGACACAAACCTCCGAACGGTCCAAACTGTCGAAGTACAGTCGCCTTAGCCCGGAGCGCACGTCTCGAAAACTCTCGCGATATTTGACAGAACTTCAAAATATTCAGTTAATTTTCACGTCTGCGAGTTTCATTCATATAAAAACGCAAGATAAGAAAAAAATTGTAAATTTTATGACCACAATCTTCGATGGATAACCTTAAAAACAGCTGGAAAGTAACCGGAGACATCATCATCAGCAGTACGGAGGCCCTTAAGGGTCATGCCGGAAGAAAAATGTTGTCGCGTAAAAACTGGGGTTTTTCCGGGTTACAAACATTAAGGAGCCATTTAAAGAAGTCTGTTTAAGTTTCATTGAAGCTGCTTAAGAGGTTAAAGCCTTCACTGGTGTTATTAGGTAAAAGGTAAACCTTTAAGCATCTGAAGCCTTTATGATGGTTGAAGCAGAGAGAAGCTGAATTCTCCGAAATACCATGAAGGGGGCAGCACCGGACCGGAAATGTTGAAACGGAAGCTCTTCAGTGATTTGTGTTGGAATAAAACTCAAACCTGAGGACAGAAACCAAATGAGTGCAGGGAGCAGCTCTGAAGACAAACAGAACCTCAGCAGAGCTCATCATCATCAGCTGGACCGCAGAGAATCAGATCTGAAGGGAAACATGTTTTCATCAGAAACAAACAGGAATCATCCTGAGGAGAAACATTTCTTTACTGTAAACATCAGCTGAACACCTGAGTCCAAACTACACAGCTGGCCCACCCAGACATGTAACACTTAAATAAATAATCCAAAAAACAACTGTATGTGTACTTAAACCTACATGTATGTTCAATAAGTACAACAATAAATCATCTGATAATATAGTTACTGGAGGGAACGATAATAGGGATATGCACAGGGATTTATATATAACTTCTCACAATTACAACAATAAAAAACATGATATTGTTGCCAGTTTTGGCAAAAATATAAATTTACAAAACTGGGGAATATCAAAGTAATCACAAAAACAGAAAAATAAATAACTTGAATAAAAAAAGAGAAACTGCAGAGACAGCTACAATTAGCCAAAGGAAATGTGTTTAATTCATCTGAGCTGTTCTGGTGACGGAGACAAGACACACATTCAGTCTTCATCATCGTCGGGCCACATGAAGACAAAAACAACTCAGGCTTCAACGCCAAACCATAATACTTCCACCTCTGTGCTTCAGTTAGAGGTTCTTCTCCAGATGTTTTCAGTCTGCATTGTTTCTTATGGTGCTTAAATAATCTGCTGCTTTGTTATTTAAACGTTTACTAACTGCCAACCGATGAGTCTTAGTTTCTCAGCGCCGGAGCGCAGAGAGCAGAGATCACAGATCACAGATCAGAGCTCAGACTCTCTGAACTTTAATGACGCACCTGAATCAGGTGAGGTCAGCTGACTGAACTGAGCCTCAGAACCAAACAGCTCAAACCTGAATCATCTTTGGACATCTGACCTGAAGAACATCTGAGAATGAAATACCTGAGCCAGAAGGTCAAATTAGACCCAAATGGATCCAGGGGTCCTAAAGTTGGGATCAGGACCCCACCGTGGGCTGCAAACAATGAGTGAGGGGTCCTGAGAACACCTACAGAAACTAAATTAACTTTAAATGAGGAAAATCAGCAGAATCGGGTTTTGTTACAAGTTGTAAACAAAGAGGAATATTTGCTGTTTTATAATAAGTTTTTACAAAAATCCAGAGTTTAAATCAAATAACCATTTAATGATGCAGTGATTTTGTTAAAAGAATAAAAATTTAAACCCAACACTGAAAAGATTGCATATTTTAACAGCTTTAAATTTACTAAATTTGATGCAGAAGCAGCTGAGAGTCGTCCACAACATTCTTGCAAAACTGCAAAAGAGCAAACGTTGTTTTCTAAAATGGTTCCGACTGTCATCTCTGAACAATCCAGTAAAACTGGAAAAAAAACACAGATTAGCATCGTGAACTCATTCTGAAAGGTTCAGGACTTTCTCCCCGGGTGAAAAAGTTTGTTTCCTTAAAGCCTCGAGGTTCTTAGAATTACTGAGGTTTTAAAACACTGAAATCACACTCAGTGAGGAGGACAGAACGCCTGCAGCTGAAGAAAAGAGACCGCTCCCAGGGTTTTTGTCAATAAGACATTTTATTTCATACGTCTGTTGTCTTGGATCAAATTACAGTAATATACTTGCTGAGATGACCACCGGCTGCAGCCTGGACACCGAAAACTGACAGCTGTACTACTTGAAGCAACTTTTTTGTCCTAGTTTTTAAATTGTTTTTATCTTTTAAAACGATCTTGCAACAGAAAAAAGAAAAAAAAAAAAAAAAGCACATTTGCCATCAGATGTGTGGTGTGGTGACGGTTTGGGTTATAGTGTGGTCTTAAAAAAGAAAAAGGAACAGAAAACCTGGCGTGTTGTAAAAGGATCAGAATATGGCACATTTGGTCCACGTCGGTAGTTTTATTATCTCGTTTTTTCCAGACATGTAAGAAAGAAAAAGAAAACCTAAAACAGATCAGTTTACGTGTCATCTTGTCTCCAGGAGCACAGCATTAATGACAGCATATCGACAACACGACTGTAGAGAGGACGTCGCTTAGTTCTCATAAAATCTGAAATTCAGCCAATCGTTTGTCTCCCTGGTACACAAACATCATCATCATCAATATTAACTTCTTTCCATCCAAAATGAGAAGGGGGAGGGGGTGTGATTGTGAGGGAGGGGGCGGAGCTTTGTGGTTGACTGACAGGGTCGGGACATTCACAGGAAGTAGTCAGGAGTGCGTCTGGTCACGTGAGGCTCGCCACGGCGGGGGGCGGGGTCAAACTGCAGGCTGTGGAGAGAGAAAGGTTCATCAGTGACCACTTCCTGTTAGAGTGATGATGTCACAATAAAGGCTGCAGAGAAGATGGCGGATGTTCAGCACAGCAGCTTTCAGGAGGAAATAAACTATCAGAAATAAATTCAGGGTTTCAGCGAGTTTCACTTTTAAAGACTAAGGTTTGTTTCAACAGAAAGTCCTCCTGAAGGCACTGATGCATGATGGCAGTTGTAGTTCTGTTCCATCTGAAACCCTCAGACAGAACTACAGACCCACAGAACCAATGAAAACCGACAGCACATTCAGTAAAAAACTGATGAAAGCAGCAACAAATCAACAGACAACTTTAAGACGTAAATAAAAATATGGACTTTTTAAGTCCTAAAATTCAGAATATTAAACCCTAAAACTGTTTAAACAGAAACAACTTTAATTAACATTTTGTCTTTTCTTAATTTAAGCCAAACCCCACGACTCATAAATATTAGTTGATTCTGTATTTTTGCAGCGTGACAGCGAGGAACAGCGACGGGCTCGACCTTTAAACACAATAACTCTCGACCCGTTTACTCACAAAGAGTATTTCAGAGTGTCGTCCAGTTCCATGATGGCCGCCTGGTTTCCACAGCGATAGCAGTAGTTTGGAGCACTAAAGATGGTCACCACGTTCTTGTCATGGCCCCAGTTGTAGCCCTGAGAAACAGAAACCAGTCAGAAGCTCTTCAGGTACCAGGTCCACCCTAGCGGAGGCTACAGCTCGTTAAAACTATCCGCCCTCTGATTGGACGGTTTGATTTACTTGTTTTTCATGCGTTCTCTTTTTAAACGCGTGTTATTTATCGTGGACACGGTGTCCACCTCTCGACCCGTTGTCCCTGTGAGGCTTACCTCCATGACCAGCTGATGGGCGCGGGACACCAGCGTGAGGCCGTTGGCGTGGTTGAAGGTTTCAGAGATGTCCTGTCCGAAGGTGTAGCCGGCACCTCGGGGGGAGATGCCCCACCCACCGCGGTCGTCAGGATCGGACCACAGCAGGTCGCACATGGGGCCCTGATGGACAGGTAACAGGCGTTTGTTTTACACATCGAGTCGTTTCATGAGGGAACGGCGAGTTTCACCAGGTTTACAGAGCAAAATAAACCAAATCAGGAAGAAACGATGGAGCTGCTGTTCATTCCCAGCATGGAAATGTTTTTAACCACGTATACTTTTAGTGAAAGTCACAGGTGGAAGCAACGATGAGAAAACTTGTCGTACCTCGTGTGGGACTTCTTGCAAGCGGTCCAGAGCTCGTATGTGATCCAGGGTGTCTATGGAAGGAGACAAGCCTCCGTGGAGACAGAAGATCTGAAACCAGAGCAGGCTGGAGTTATAAACATGTCAGCGTAAGCCAGGTAAAGATGGCGTCCTCCCGGTGGCTGACCCACCTGCCCGTCGACCAGCGCGGTGAGCGGCAGGTAGTCGAACAGGTCTGTGAAGTACTTCCAGACGTTGGCGTTACCGTATTTCCTCAGGCACTCGTCGTAGAAGCCGTAAACCTGTGTGATCTGCCGCGACTCGTGGTTCCCTCGCAGGATGGTGATTCGCTCCGGGAAACGGACCTGAACCAAACAAACATCTCTCTTTTATTGTGAAGGAGGCAGAAAGGGACTTATTTGAGCAAAACTAAACACATTTATCGAATATGAAGCAATAATAATTTTATTGTTCACTGATAAAACATTTCATGTTGGAACCGACTCGACTGGCTTTACTTTGTGTCATTTTTAATTTAATCAAAAGACGAATCTGAACTCCTCCACTGTTGATCTTTGTTCTGATTCCTTTCTTTACAAACAATCAGCAGAGATCTTTAAGACCATGAAAACCTGAGGCCACTCGGATTAACATGACTCTGCATTTTCTGCAGCCATCAGCTGATCCAAAACACCTGAGTCAAGTGAAAACAGTCAACATTTCAGAGAAGGATCAGCTGATTGTTAAACATTAAATATAAAAATACACCCCAGCCGTCTTTAAAGCAGATTAAAGAATCATTTTCAGTGAACTCGTCTCTGATCTGCTGCAGAACAAACAGTCCTGTCGGCTGAGAAACGGCACAGATTCATGTTCTCACAAGCCTTCATTACACAAGAAAACATAAATCTATAAACACACAGGCTGAGCGAAGACGAGCCACTTCCTTCAGTTTCTAACCTCCGAACGGACCAGGAGCTGCTGTTTGGCTTCACCCAGAGTCAGACTCATACTGAGTCTGAGTGAATTACACACACACACTCAGAGCGACACGCACACACTCAGAGTTAAACAGAAACATGTCTGCTGCTCATTCAACAGCAGTTCCAAAGAAGAACCTGTTGAAGAACCTGTCCTCCATGTTTGACTGTATTTAAGGTAAACTCGATTGGACCAACATCTCAGGAGCAGATTCACCGCCTCAAGCTTCAAAGGAAAATTTAATTATCTTTAATTTAATAATTATTTAAAGCTTTGATTGAACCAGGGTTTAAATGTTTCCTGACAGTTAAACCAAGTAAATTTGATCAGAAACTCAACGATCAGCTGTTTAAAAGGATTTGATCTGAAGCACCAGAATGTGATGAAAGACAGTGTTAAGTTAAGACAGTGTTGAGTTTCCCTGGGTTCGACTTACAGCTGAATCTCACTTCATGTTTGCGGATCAGGTTGTTCATTTCCCTCCGCCCCCAGCCCCGCCCCCTCCCCGAGGCGCTCACCTTTAACGTGACGAGCAGAGTGACCGTCTCCACGGAGTAGTAGCCTCTATCAACGTAGTCTCCCATGAACAGGTAGTTGGTGTCGGGAGACTTCCCTCCGATCTTGAAGAGCTCCATCAGGTCGTGGAACTGACCGTGGACGTCTCCGCACACCGTCACCGGGCATCGCACCTGAGGGCAAAGGTCACACCGCCAAACGGTCACATCTGACAGATACAGCAGCAGCAGCGAGTCGCACAGAAGAAATGCCTCTTATTTTAACTCTACTTCCTGTTTGGGTGTCACATAAATAGCTTCCTTCAGGTTTGTATTTTTAGACATTTTCAAGAGTTAGACTTCAATTAGAGAAAACAGCTTCATCAGAAATATGAGAAACTCAGAATCAAATGTTATTTTCTAAAATCTTTTTTTTTTTTTTTTTTTTTTAATGGCAGAGCTGAGGGCCGATGGTTGAGCCAAAAACACAATGTTTCCACGTTCCTATAAAATAAAAAAACTAATGAAATTAATCTGTTTAAAGTCTTCACTGACTGTGGATCACAGATGCATTCTGCTTGTTCAATAAAAGCTCTTATTTTATCATAGCATCCGTCTTTTCTGGCTCTTATTTTGGAAAACATCTGTATGTGAAGCGACTTTGAACTCAGAACATTTAATCAGACTTCTGTCCCGGTGCGCCAACGGTCGATTTATTGATCTGACTCCAGATGTGCCGACCTTGTCAGTTTGACAGAACCGACCCGTTTCTGTTTGAGCTTCAGGCCACAGAGCAGAACGACCTGTTCCCTCCACACCTGGTTGGTGCTGAGAGAAAACAACCTTTACCTGCAGCAGTTCGGGCGGCTAAACTCGCAGAAACCCAAAACATTTAGGGACAAAAACAAGATTTATTTATTTAACAAAGGCTTTTTATTTTAACATGTAATGAATTTATCTGTGCCGCAGAACTTTAAACAGATCTAAATCAGGTCAAATCCATTTTTCTTGTCTTAATTTAAAGAAAGGAGCATCTTTAGACATCAGGACTTTTGTCCATGAACACCTGGGCAGATGGTGAGACAAACCTGAATAACCTCAGATACAAACAGAAAACGTTCCTCAAACCAGAAACTATCGAAATAAACAGAAATTCAGACTTTGTTTCTTGATCTTAGTTTTAGTTTATCTACATAATTCACCCTTTCTGAGCTGCTTGGTTAAATTAATGTTTTTTTATTTTTATATAGCTTTTATTACCTGACAGCTTTCTCACTTTCCCACCTGTTCAAACTCTTCTTTATGTGATGTTGAGAAAAATGTCTCTGTGTTAAAATAACTAAAAACTCACCTCCTGGACGTTGGACTCCTTGGTCAGGATCTCCTTTGCCTAAAGAAAAACAAACCGAAGATTTATTCAACTTCAGAAGCCACAGTTTCAGCCTTCAGTCTGTTTATTCTGAGACTCGTTTAGTGTTTAAATACTTTTAACTCATTCCTCCTCAGAAACTTTTTAAAGGACAGAACTTCTCCCAGCTGACAGAAAGAACTCCTGCAGGTTTATAACACCTGACTTTTCACCCGTTTGGTTGTTTAATTTCATGCTGTACATTTTATATGTTGTTATTTTGTCTACAGATCCAGGCATGTTTTAGGGTTCTCCCACCTGGAACCATTTAAACAGTAGAACAACTATCAGCCGTTTAATAACTCTGTTAAAGTCAGGCAGCAGGATGGCCACAAACCATGAAACTGAAATAAAAGACATCAGGAGTTTGATTTCTGGAGATGATCTGAAGTCTCAGGTCACATTTGGTACGGACGGGTTCTGACCCAAACTTCAGGAACCAACAAACCGCCCTGTGACCCGGAGAGTAAACAACAGAACAAAAACAAACAACAGGTTCTTGTTGCCAAACTGAAGAACACTTTCAAAGCAAAACCAACTTTCTGATTGTCAGAAGCAATAAAAACCTTTTTTCAGAAGTGAAAAATGATTCTGCAGTAATAAAACCATAAAATACTAAACTTTGTGCCAATAATCCTGCAGACTTTAACAAAGATAAAGTTATTAGTCTACAGTTTATTTGTGGAGATTTAATGTGAGAAACAAACTAATGTGAACACGAGTTGTTTAAAGGATTTTAAATACAAAAGAGCTCTTAATTTAATATATTTAGTGATCTACATGTCAGAAAGCTCCACGTGGAAGCCTGACTTTAATTTGGACTCAATGTTTGCCCTAAAATCAGCAGGAAAACTTCTCCAGAGATATCCCAACTAAAGCTGCAGGACTTTACCACCACAGCATGGTGTCAAAAAACACATTTTGTTACTAATAACAGCCTCAGGTTCTCTGTCTACAGCCTGTGGAGAACACAATCTGACAAAAATACACATTATTCTTCTTTAAACGACAGTATGCATACAGACTAAGTCCACAGAACCCTAAACATTTTGAGTTTGAAGTCATTTCCAGGATTCTGCTGATCTGTTTATTTCCGTTCATCCGGTCTCAATCCAGCCTGCAGTCATTTATTTTAAAGTTTATCACAGAGTCCTGAAGCAGAAAAGCAACGGAGCACATTTCATACATGCAGCAGCAAACCTGCGGTGCCGTCTAATGACTGGAGGCCGGACAAGTCTATGCACTGAAACGATTGATCAATAAAGGGTGCGGTGCAAATAACTGCACATATACAGAGTCAACCTAATCCCTAGATAAATGAAAAGATCACATTATTCGTTGTATTGATCAACTATTGGGACTGAGCAAAATAAAGTCGGGTTAAAAAATGGATGGTAACAGCCGGGGGCTGCATCTATTTTCTGGTTACATACGGTGCGAATTCTCGGCCTGTCGGTGCTCTAATGACGTCTGAAACCCGCCCTCACTGACTAAACTTATCCTGGGGTCTAAAAATAAAAAAAACAGGTGAGTAACACTTACTTATCTTCAGTGTGCTGATAAACATGGACAAACTGTGGATGACTGCTCAAAAACCGGGCAAGAAAAACCTACCCGGTCGTTACTTAATTTCCAGAAATTAGCCAGAGCCGCTCAGGCGAGCAAGGCCGCACTAAAATCGAGGTCAGCGGAATGAAGATGAAAGCTCCTACCTTTTCACAAAGAGTCCTGACTTGGTTTTCCGTTAGCTGTTTGCACTCGTTGAGCTGTTCGATCCATTGGTCTAATTCTTTAGTAAAAGATTTGTCTTCCATTTCAGCTGTGCTAAAAAAAAAAAAACTCAACTCGAACTGATTCAGCCGTTTAGCTTGTCGTATTGTTAACCCGATCCAGTCCGGTCGGAAAAACACCGTGTAGACCTAAAAATAACGAACCTTTTAAATAACTTCTGTCATGATAAACTATCAAGATTAGGTTACCGACATTAAAACCAGTTTAAATGAGCCAAGGGAGTCGAAAAGATCGAAAGTCTCCGCTGCGGCAGAACGAAGCGGCGTCGCAGAGGCTAAAAGAGCTAGCTGCAATAACATCCGGGCATTTCAGCAGTGCGCAGGCGCGACACCAAGCGGGAAGATGAGGAACTACAAGAAGCAAATTCACTTAATGAGGTCTTATTTATTTTGATCCATTTGTTTCATTAGATATTTAGCTGACCTGGCTGCCAATCCACACATTAAGCAAACTATATAAAATTAGGGCGACACATTGGATCTGTAGCTCTTTTGGGTGGTGGGACATTGGCTGTTTCAGAGCTCAAACTCAAACATCACTACGAGAAAATGCAATAATACTTTTTTTCCTTTCGGGGTTTCGTAGGTATTAATGTTTATGGTCTTGAGATGTTTAAAGATAAAAAATAAAAATAAATAAATTGGTGTATTACCACAGGGCGCCGGTAGGTGGCAGTATGAACACAGGGATCCGCCTAAAGGTTAAAAGAAGAAGATTTTACACTCATTCTGCCTTGTGTTAACCGCAGCTGATATGCAATGGAAAAATAACAACATATATACTTTAACAGTTTAATTTAACACCTTAGACCAAACTTTTGGTAGATTTACCACAGTATTAACTTCATTTATGGCTCATCTTACTGAAAACCCCGCCGACAAAGAGAGGTAAGTTCAGCTAAGCTAAAGCTAACAGGCTAACTCTTCGCTCAGGCGAACCTCTGTTTAGCTCTTGATGCGTTTATGAGAAATAAAGACAACACAACGTTTTAAATGCTAAATAATCGCTTCTGCTGAAACCATATCAATGTAGAAAAGCCACTCTGAAATTCGGCTTATATACACTTGGATTTTATCGCCAAGATAATAAAAAGGTTTAGTATTTTTTACATGAGGTTTGCCTGTCTGTGTTGGTATAAGCATGACGTGTAAGTTGAGCTTGTTGATTTCTGCTTCGATTTATTGTCTTTTACACCGTGAAACAAAAAAATCTGTTTTTAGACACTCTAATATGGAGATATATTTTATGAAACTGGTAACTGTTATAAGTTGAATCTAAATAAAAGGGACAATGGTTAAATCAAAGTCAGTCTCAGAAAATTTATTTTGAGTTTTAAAGGTTCAAATTATTCTGTTATGATGCTACAAACAATCCTCTTTTTCATATTTGAAAACCTTTAAATGCCCTCTCCTGAAATTGCTTTTAAATAAACAATAAAATAAACTTTAAAAGAAAACAAATAAGTTTGTGCAAATTCTGAGTCATTCATTGAAGACAATCCTAAAAGTTTTTAGTTTTATTTTAAATATTAAAGTTGTTTTTATAAAACGCAAGTAGAAGCTAAGCTTAAATTATTTATCAACAAACAGAAAATATTTAGCACAGATTGTTGTTTTAACAACATGTATGGATAAAAAGATCAAAACTATGTTCTCTTTGGATAGAATTTGAAGAAATTTGCGAAGAAAAGTTGAAAAGATTTAATTTTGTGACAGTCTTAAGTTTAACTGATTATTCGAAATATATAAGATTAAATATCTAAACATTAGCTGGTTTAAAATTATTAATCTTAGTGATTTTCATTGTCAAAGTTTAAGGATGTTTTGTTTTTACTGGGATGTTTCTGCAGCTGTGTTTTTATAGAAAATAAGAAACATTCATATCTTTGCAACTAAAATCAGATAACTTTACACATTACAGAGTTACACAGAGACTTTACGGACCTCAGAGGGAAAGCTGAATTTTAAAGAAACGCGGCTAATCTGAGAACCTTTTCAGAACCCAGCAGATGAATAAATGCCAGTCGTTGCTGTAAAGCACAGCTTCATTTATCTGCCGTGTCTTCCAGGTTTATCTGCCTCTATCCCGTCTACATCAACAGCAAGAAGACACTCGCTGAAGGACGCAGGATCCCCTCGGAGAAGGTGAAATGTTCTTCATGCCTTTATCTCATGATCTGAAATGAGTTTAGGCATCTTTCTGCTGCTTTTGTTGCTCTTTAGACACAGACAGGTTAAAAAGGAAGGAATGTCTCAGTGAAATGGACAGAAAGTGTAGCTGGTTTGTGTTCAAACAGGCTGTGATTAAAGCTCAGGTCACACCAGCAGAATCTCATTTATTCATGAATGTTTTGGCCTGTTGGAGAAAATGATGTGTGTGTGTTCAGGCGGTGGAGAACCCGTCCTGCCCTGAGATCCGAGATGTTCTGACAGCTGCAGGGATGAACGTCTACGTGGAGGTAAGACCTGAAGGTGAAGCTCTGTGAATCCTCGTCGGGGATTCCAGACGCAGCGGCGATCATGTTGGGCTGTGTTTTTGTTGTGTGTTTCAGAACAAGATGCACCCCAGGGAGTGGAACAGGGACGTCCAGTTCAGAGGCCGGGTCAGAGTTCAGTTAAAGCAGGCCGACGGCAGCCTCTGCCAGGACAAATTCACATCCCGTAAGTTCAGGAGAAACATGAGAAACACCAGCTGTGAACACAGAGAACATTCAGGAAGAACACAGACAGATTAGGGATTTAATGATCACCTTAAACAGATTCTTACTTTTCTCAACATCAGTGATATTTAGGAATGCAACTCTGGACTGCAGAACCCGACAAAGGTTTCATGAAGTTCTCCCTGGTCGGTTCTTAGTGTGGTTCCGTCGGAGGGATCGGTCCAGCTCAGACTGGATCCCTGAAATTCATCCAGTGTTCTTGAAGGATTTCATGATTGTTCTTTTTCTTTTAGTTCCAGATGTTTGCAGGTTTTAGCTGTTTGGTTGCATATCTTTAAAAATAAAATCCTTCACCATGACTCTTCCACTGCCGTGCTTCACAGCTGCATCACAGAAATTCCTCCAGACTCTCTGGTTTCATGATGTTCTGCTCTGTGGAGGAAGATCCTCTGAACTCTTTCTGTTTAAAATCACTCAGCTGTTCCATTGAGGCTCATGTTGAAAGTTTGGATGTTTGTGTTTCGTCAGGTAAAGATGTGATGTTCTACGTCGCTGAGATGATTCCCAAACTGAAGACTCGGACCCAGAAGAGCGGAGGAGGCGACACCAGCTCCCAGCAGGGAGAGGGAGGCAAGAAGAGCAAGAAGAAGAAGAAATAAACTCGTTAAGATGATCCAAACTAAAGACGAGCGTTGGACTGAATCAAATCCTGAAGGTTTCTTCTCCACAGGATTTTCTGTAGATTGCCTCAGTAAAAACATCTGTGTTAAATAGTCTTTATTTCCAGCTGATATTATAAATTTAATGTTTTTCTTCAGGAGAATTTAAGTTCTGAGAAGTGTTGATGATAAAGAGGCCGATCCTTTTTCCTCAACATTTTATTAACGTCCCTGTTTCTAAAGAAGAACATTAAATGGTTTGTTTCTCGTTTAGTTTGAACCCGTCAGCAGCAGCAGGACGTTCAGATTAATGTTAGTAATAAAAACTTTATATAAACTTTAGAAAAGTTGGTTTCTCTGTTCTTGTTTGTGAACCAGTGACTGTCCCGTTGTCTGTTAGGTCAGCGTCCAACTTATTTCTGTTTTTGTCTTTTAACACAGCGTGACGAGGGGAGAAGAGTTGGTTTCATGACTTTTAGGATTAGTTGTTTCACGATGAAACATTTAATTTACTTCTGCAGCTGTTTCCTTCTGATAAAAACTCTGTTTTCGAAATGAGTCTTATGAAGCTCTGAGGTCATTTTCAGATCAGATCTGAGGTGACAAAGGTCAGCAGGGAGGTGGAGAACATCCACAGCTGCTGTGGTAGTAGCTGAGAGTCATCCCCGACATGCTGCAGGTGGAGGTGGATGTTCAGCTGCTTTCCTGATTTTATTCAAACCAGAGGGAGGAGCTTAAAGTCCACCAACAGGAAGACGATGTTTATTAAACCTCTGAAGATCTGAAAATCAGCTGAAATAACCAGAATCAGCAGCTTAATGTGGCTCCAACACACGACACGTCATTATTTTATTTCTTTCAGCTGCTGGCGGTCTCTGTATGAAAACAAATAAAATCCAACTTCCTGTTCAAATCTGGATAAAGATCTTTCAGTTTTAAAATAAATCTTTTCACACAGGTAAGAATTAGTCATTCAAAGAACAAGTCAAAGCTTCATTAAATGATTCTTTATTATGATGCAGAAACAGAAAAGGTTACAGGAACTTTGCTCCTCTGAAACATTTAAAAGATTAAATAATTCAAAGAAAGAAATAAGAATGTAAGCCATTTCTTTTAAGCAACTGCAAAGTTATTGTAAATGGGTTATTTTGTAATTAGACTTATTTCTGTGAATTATAATTGGCAGAGGAGGGAGCAGAGGAGGAGCAGGGAGGGAGCAGAGAGGAGTTTAATCACCTGGGAGAGAAGGAGCAGAGGGAGGAGCAGGTAGGAGCAGAGAGGAGCAGGAGGACCAGAGGGAGGAGCAGAGGAACAGAAGGAGCAGAGGGAGGAGCAGGGAGGAGCAGAGACGAGCAGGGAGGGAGCACAGGGGAGAAGAGGAACAGGGAGAAGCAGTGAGTGGTCAATGAGGGCGTTCCTTCAATCGGTCGTTTTATGTTCCAGATGCTGAAGGTTTCTTTCCAGATGCTGAAGGTTTCTTTCCAGATGCTGAAGGTTTCTTTCCAGATGCTGAAGGTTCATTTCCAGATGCTGAAGGTTCATTTCCAGATGCTGTTTCAGTTTTTTGGTAAGGCATTGCTGTGTTTTTAAAATTTTCGCAGTCTGCTACAAAGTTACTTACAACATTATACTCTGTTGCAATCTCAGCCATTCTTTCAAATTCATTCCCAGCATTCTTCCATTTGCTGAAGTTGGTCTCTTCTCGTTCAAGGACTTCCTTGAGGTTGTCTATGTTTCCTTGATCTGCAGAGCCACTGAATCCTCGGCTGCTTTTGTTAATCCAGCTGCCTCCTCGGGCCATCGAATGTTGATTAAACCAAAAATCTGGTCTCCCTTCAATATGGTTGTCATCCATCCACAGAGCCATAAGAACCAGAGGAAAAGTCCGGAAGTTTCTGGCAGATTCGGCGATACACGAGGCGGTGAAATACCAGGTATAAAAGAATTCAGTCCGAAGGAATTTGCTGCGCTCAGGTTCAGTTGCAGGGAGTTTTCTGCTCACAGGTTGTCCCTGAAAAATATTTTTCACATAAAAACCATAACTCTTCCTGTCATTTCCTTGAATATTTCCTTGAAGACTTCTGTAACTTTCACTCCCTTCTCCCTGGCTTTCAATCATTTCCCTTAATTGCTGCGGATCCTCCTCACCTACAAGCAGTTTCCCAGCAGGAAACACGTACAGATTTAAATGATCAATCAGAAATATCCAGCTGTTGACCATCAGGTATGTGTCTCCATTTTCTCCATCCTTGGCGTAGTGACGGATGATGTTCCTGATGTCTCTTCCTGAATTGATCACGAAACACTTGCTAAGTTCGTCTTTTACTTTTTGCTCCTCATTTATCCATGTGAATTTGATATTATTTCCACTTCCTGATCTTTGTCTTAATATAAAGTGTCCTGGCATGTTGACATCGACTCTCTGTGGTGTTGGTTGTTCTGGGTGAAACAGTCCCCAAGACAGACTTTCAAGAATCTTAAAAGCTTCTTTTATTTGCTCCACTTTGTTTTGGTCGATGTATCTACCAATTTCTGGGTCAATAAATGTTCTCGGTTCTGCTGGCCAGCAGTTTCTGTAGTTCTGACGATCTGTAGGAGGTTTTAGAAAGTTGGTGCTGTTGGTAAAAACCGCCTCTCCTTTCCAGGCCGACTGGGTTCTTCTTGTCACCTCTCCGTTCCTCCCGACGGTCACCACCACCTTCTTGGTAGAGTCTTCATGTCTCCACTGTGGTCCATCTGGAGACACTTCCTGACTGATGATCTGTCCGCTCTCTGTGACCTGGACTACAGTTTTCCACAGGTGTAACTCGGTCTGGATGCCGGCTTCATGGAGCTTCTGCAGCAGATCTTCTACAAACTGTTCATCTGATCCCACGTCACAGGCCACAAGTGTAGTTGTTCTGATCCGATGAGCCGTCCTGGAGCAGCTTCCGATGATCCTGGCCACGTCTCTGTAGGTGAACCCTGATATTCTCATCTGTCCTGAAGTATCTCTGGCTCCGTGACCCACCAGAACCAGGCTGCTGTTTTCTGACAGAGCCGCTGCTTCACCTTTAACCTGTTCAGGCGTGTGGTTCTTCTGGAGAACATGGAGCGAACTAACTGATGGATGTTTGTCGTGAAGATAAGCAGCAGCTGATTGGACCACGGGGTCGTCTTGTAACATGAGGATCTGCTGATGGTCAAACTGTGGGATGGGATCGGCTGCTCTTTGTGGGCTTCTGGACCCAGGATACTGCGGACCGCTTCTGTAATCCTGTCTAATTCTTTCATTCATTGACTTTTTATTTGTGTCCAGAAGGTTTAGTTTCAGGTAACGGGAGATCTCTGAGGAAGTTGGTAACTTTTCCTCCATCTGATGATTCTCAGCATTTGTCCAGATGGCGTCAAAATTCTGTAAAATAAACAATTAGAGGATGTTAAGCTCTGACAGTTTCTTCCAACTTTGTTTGACTCAGCAGATACGCTTTAAACAGCCCCTTCCTCACCTGCTGCTTTTCTGAGATGGAAGCTGTGAAGTTTCCATCCTGACGACTCAGGGGGTTCTGGTCGAGCCTGACGAAACGGGAACATGTTAGAATGACAAGCAACTAAAAAAGCTGCATTGTGAACCCTGACCTCTGAAGGACTTTGCTGAAACTTGCCAGAGAAGCTGAAAGCTAAAGGTAGCAAAATGCTAGCTAGAACTTAAAAGTAGCAAAAACTTGCTAAATGCTAAAAGCAACTAACTAAAAGTTAAAAACAGCAAAAGCCTGGCTCCATTTAGCAGAACATTAGCTTTCAGCTGAAATTAGCATTAGCAGAATTAGCTGCATGTTCATCTCATTCAGGGGAGGGGTGCTATGACTTCTTTTGTTTGTTTGTTTGTTTGTTTTTAATTTACAAAATATTTTCAAGACAGCTTCCCACAGAAACAAACTGAGATCTGCTCAGTTCCTTTTAAAAGCTTGTTCTCTTTAAAATCGACTTTATGGCTCTGTATTTGTCTTAATATGCTCCTTTTAGCTTTTACCTATTGTTTTTAGATTTTAGCTGGTGTTCTTGTGCTTTTAGCTTCTGTTCTGCTGGTTTTTAGGGGGCGCCGTTTGTAAAGGAGCTTGTGCTCAAAATTCATGCCTAAATTTTGTCACATTTAGCTTCAAACACTTTTTAAAAATGTAGTGTTGATTTTCTGATGTCACTTTTTACAACATTTAGCTAGTTACATGTAAATGTTACAGCTAAATGCTAAATATAAATCTAAATGCTATTAAATCTAAATGTTATATGTTAAATCTAAATCCTAAATGTTATATCTATATCTAAATGTTGGAACTAAATGTTTAGCTAATATGCAAATTTTTAATGCCTGAAACAGGAAGTACCAAAATAAAAGCTTGACACTAGGCTGAAGTTTGCTGAAATACTTTAGTAAACTAAACATTTTACAGTTACATATTACGTAATATCGGTGTTTATCTTCCACTCATTGGGAAAGCTAGCGGGAGTTTTTATAACAATAACAATAATTTGTCGCTCTTCACCACCATTGCCCCTTTGCTTAAAGGGGCAATGGACCCGCAGATTCTTGAAAGTATGTCTTGGGGACTGTTTCACCCAGAACAACCAACACCACAGAGAGTCGATGTCAACATGCCAGGATTCTAATCTTCGTTTGGACCCGCAATGAATTATGGGATTTGGTGAGCTAGCCGCCGCCGCTAGCGCTAGGTGCTGGTTACCCAGGAGCGCGCAGAGGACGGCGGTGCGCGGAGGATCACGTCGAGGGGCGCCGCGCGCCCGGCCGCTCTCGGTCCGCACCCGGACCTTGGAACCTCAGCCTCTCTGCGGAGCAGCGGCCCCCGCCCGGCCCCCGCCCGGCCCCCGCACGGCCGACAAATTATTTTGCTATATTACGTTTTAAGTGACACAACATGACTTTTTACAACATTTTTAGGCGAGAATGTG
This sequence comes from Kryptolebias marmoratus, assembly GCF_001649575.2. Classification (NCBI taxonomy): domain Eukaryota; kingdom Metazoa; phylum Chordata; class Actinopteri; order Cyprinodontiformes; family Rivulidae; genus Kryptolebias; species Kryptolebias marmoratus. The sequence goes on along the minus strand of NC_051430.1, from coordinate 31,155,281 downwards.
GCTTTGAAAGTCTCAAATATCTGCTCGGTTCATCAGTACATGACCTTATTACAATATTGTTTTGACACTTTCGGACATGCCTGCTCCGCTCGCCAGCTGACAGCTGGCGAGCGTTTCACGTTCGGCACACCGGGGGAGAACGCCTGACTCCCGGCACATTGTTATAAAAACTCCCGCTAGCTTTCCCAATGAGTGGAAGATAAACACAGATATTACGTAATATCTAACTGTAAAATGTTTAGTTTACTAAAGTATTTCAGCAAACTTCAGCCTAGTGTCAAGCTTTTATTTTGGTACTTCCTGTTTCAGGCATTAAAAATTTGTATATTAGCTAAACATTTAGTTCCAACATTTAGATATAGATATAACATTTAGGATTTATATTTAACATATAACATTTAGATTTAACATATAACATTTAGATTTAACATTTAACATTTAGATTTAGATTTAGCATGTAGCTGTAACATTTACATGTAACTAGCTAAATGTTGTAAAAAGTGACATCAGAAAATCAACACTACATTTTTAAACAGTGTTTGAAGCTAAATGTGACAAAATTTAGGCATGAATTTTGAGCTCAAGCTCGTTTACAAACGGCGCCCCATAGGTTTTAGCCTCTTTTCTGCTCATGCTAGCTTGTGTTTTGCTGATTTCATCCTTTGTTCTGCCTTTTTTTAGCTTTAACAGCTAAGTTTTAGCTTCTTCAACAAATTTCAGCGGTTGTTCAGCTCTCAGAATTACGCTGCGTTTTCACAAAACCTTCATTTTTTCTAGTTTTAACACTTCTCTTTATCACTTCTGCATGAAATATCAAAATGTTGTATCTTTAGAGCACAGGCTTTTTTTTCATATCTCTGACAATTTTATTTGTTTCAAGAACTTGAACGTGGTTGCTGTGAAAACATGACCACATGTGTTTATTTAAATCATTTCTGCGCCACATTTTTCAGACAGGAAGTGAATCACCTCTGCCATCTTTTCCTCAGAGGACATAAAACCTGCACTTTGGACAGTTTTTGACTTTCAATCCTAAATTTGTATTTTCTTCTCAAAAGCAACAGAGCAGGTGTTTCATAATAAAAAGTAAAGTCAGTTCAGGACTGTGACCCGCTCTTACTGGAGTCAGATTTCAACCTTTTTAGTGAAATATTACCAATGAAAACGAGGTCTAACAGCTTTGAACCAACAGCTTTGGGTCCAGTTTGGACTACCTGGGGTCCGGACGGTTCTGGAGTCGTCCGTGAGGAAAACTGGGTTCAGTCGGTCCTCGGAGGCGATGGAGTCTGCCAACATCAGGACTGAAGCTCCTCCACTCCTCTGCATCAGGACTGAAGCTCCTCCACTCCTCTGTCTTCACCTCTGGAATTATAAAACAGAGTTTCTTCTGAGAAAAAGAAGAGCAGAAAAAACTCAGACTTTATCAGTTTAAATCCTTTCTTTTACAAAGAGAATCCAGGATTTTTTGACCAGATTTCATCTCTTTAAGTGTAAAAAAAAACCCAAACAGGCACAAAAATGTTTAAACTTTGCTCCAAACTGAGTGAGAACGCCCCGTGATGCTGAATGACTGTGTGAAGCCTTCAGATCCACAATGATGATCTGCTTAAACTGTAACATTATTCTGAACAAATTACTTTATTTTGTTCACAATAACATCATAAAGTTGAATTGCTTTGATGGTTTAACCTTTTTTCTTAGATGTTTTAGCCTTTTTAGCCAATTAAGTTACTCATATTTACATCTGACTGATGAAAAATATTCCAATTCTCTCTGTTGAGCTTGATAAAAATATTGAATTTAGTCACGTTTAAAGAAACTAGTTATTCCTACAAAGTGATGAGGAGAATGTAGACGACAAAGGACACTGGAAAGATGATTCTCCCAACTCCACCAGCAGAAACTCACCTGAGAAAAGCTGGAAGAGGTTAGAAAAATACATTTTGTTTGTTTGGTTGATGCGTTTGAGGCCAATAAATTATTAGATTATTTGCTGAAAACTGTTAACGAGAAGTCAGAAGAGATTGGCCCAAATGTTTTAGATACAATTAGTGAAAAGTTGAAGCATGAAAAAACAAATCTAGAGGAAAAATATTTAATTCAGGTGTAAAAGTTAGTAAAGACCAGCTGAATGCAGTCCGCTGCTTTTTTTAGTTTAAAGTGAACAGATGTTTTATTTCAGCCAGAGGATGTCTGGCTGGAAAAATGTTCAGCGTTTTCATATTTTACACATAAAGTAAAAACAGGGCAAAGGTTTACATAACTTCAGAAAGTCTCATACCAAACTCCTCTGTGAGGATGAGGAGGCTGACGAGGAGCAGGTGCTGAAGAGTTTTCATTTTCTCCTTCTGTGCTGCCGTCATGCTGAAAACAAACACAGACACACAATAACGGACACATTTATCAGATGTGACAGAAAACAGTTTAATGGCTCAGAAAGGTTTCCTTAAATTAGAGCAACACGTTTTTATTTTGATGCAGTCTGACATGAAAACCTGTTTCTATTTTAAACAAAGTAAAAAATACATTTCTTCTAAAACAGCAAGTGGTCTACAAAGACAATCAGCAGGAACACTACAGTCCAAAAATGTTTAAAATGCATTTAACTTATTTTAGTGCTGCCATAAAAGAAAGGCATCCAGAAACAGGTCAGGAGGACACATTCAACTGAGGCATTCTGTCAAATTGTCTTTAAACACAAGTTAAAAAGTTACTTTGCACTACAGAAAAGTAAAAGTTGGCGTGTTCGAGTATAGAAACAGTCAGATCACAATGTAATACAGCAGAAAACAAGGGCTTACACTTACCCAGGGAGAGGAAAAGACACCTCGGAGTGTGAATCTGGAGTTGGAAGCACCGTGGTGAAATACCAGCTCGGCTGGGAGATAAGCTCATTTGAATAGATTAAATGGCAGCTTGAGAGCTGCTTAAAATTTACATTAAATGGTTTTTATAGCAGTCAGAACAAATAGCTGAAGATAAAAAGTTGAGTGTGTTGCATTGTGTCAGAAGTGTCCGTTGATAGATAATATGTTTGAGTATTGTTGTATTGAAGGAGAAAACAGTATATCTATCAGTAATATAAAGTTGAATTAATGTTGAATTTAAAATCTGTTCAAATGCTTTGATTGTCAAATGTTTTCTGGCTGAAGTAAAACTGAAGATGCTTTCAGGTACAGCCATAATGTGAAGCTGCAACAATTTCGTTTCAGTTAGGTAATCAGGTCTATGGTTCCGCTGATAGAGATAAAAACAATTCACTTTTATAAGACAGCCTTTAAATAAACTGTAAAGAAGCAAACTAAATGCAAAGTAGTTGATAAAGTCTAAATGTTCAGTCAAAATAGTCCGTGGGGACGTTTCTTTACTCCAAGACAACATGAAACAGAGATATTCTGTTTCTTTGAAACAAAGAAAACTTTTCTGTAACCAAACATTGTTTAGTAATAATAAATAATAAAACGTGGATTGAGAAAATATCTCCACAGATAAAGAAGAATAATACACGGAACTCATAAACTGGTTGTGAAATACACTAAAGTCAGCAGAAATTATTATTATTCATTAAAAATGAGTTGGTTGTTGATGTTTGATGCAGTCAGACGCACCTGCGGCTAACTTCCTTCAGGTAAAAGGTTCAACAACACAAAGAGGAGCTGAGGCTGAGCTCGGCTCGCCACATGTTGGAATGGTTGTCATCAGAAAAGAAATGTTTTCAGAAAAAGCTGCAGTTTTGTCCTACAGGATCTCGAGGTGCCGTCGTGGAGAGGAGTGTCTGCTTTGGGACCCTCCAAGTCTCCTCTCTGGGGTTCTGTTGGCGTCTTCAGCGTGCTCTGGGCCCGTTCCCGGCCGAGTGTGAAGTGGTTGGGACAGCAGTCAGTTCCTGTCAGTCCGAGGCCATGGCTGTCCACTGCAAACGGCTGGAACGCTCCCTCCGGGTCAGGAATGAGTTCACGAATCTGGGAGTCTTGTTCCTGAGTGAACAAAACTCAGCAAGGAGCAGAGATGGGACCATGTTTCTGGGAACATAGGCTGGCCTGGGACCGCCTTAGCATTCCTCAGGAGGCGCTGGCCCAAGTGTCTTTTAGGTCAGCGTCCAACTTATTTCTGTTTTTGTCTTTTAACACAGCGTGACGAGGGGAGAAGAGTTGGTTTCATGACTTTTAGGATTAGTTGTTTCACGATTTAATTTACTTCTGCAGCTGTTTCCTTCTGATAAAAACTCTGTTTTTGAAATCAGTCGTATGAAGCTCTGAGGTCATTTTCCGATCAGATCTGAGGTGACAAAGGTCAGCAGGGAGGTGGAGAACATCCACCATTCAGCTTTGATGTTTTCAGTTTGTTCTCCAACAGAACGTTTGGGTCAGACTGAGTCGTCCGGTTTTAGACCCAAACATGAGCGAGAACATGTTCCTCTCCTCACATGACTTTTATCACCTGCTGCTTTCTGCTGAAAGGTGAAGACGGACAATAAGATGGTTCTCGTGTCTGTTAGCAAAATATCCTAAGAACCACTGGACTGATTTGAATAAAACCTGCAGAAAGTTTTCATTTAATTTACATCTACAGCTTTTAGAGGCAACATGATTTAAGATGTCTGCCATAACTGACCTTCAAAAGCACCAAAATGTCTCTGAGTTTTACAGACACTGAGCTAAAATCTGCTGTGGAAGTAGCTGAGAGGAGGTGGGAGTTCAGCTGCTTTCCTGATTTTATTCAAAGGAGGAGGAGCTTAAAGTCCACCAACAGGAAGACAGACGGGACTTCCTGTGATGCGTTCAGGTCTCGACAGCAGCCGAACTGGACAACAATTTTATCTCTTGTTCCTCTAAATGTGAGAACATTTTAAATTCTGACTGGTTTCTTGTTTAAAGTCAGACTTTTTAATTTTAAATTTAACTTTTATTTATCAGCTGTGAGGAAATCTGTGAAGAGACGTGTTTAATGTCAACCAAACTGAAGGCGTTTCACCATCTTTGCTGCTAACGGCACCCAGCAGGAAACAAACTCACAGATTTTAGTGAAATTTTAGGAAAAAATACCTAAAAAGAGAAAATCCAGCTGAAATAACCAGAATCAGCAGCTTAATGTTGCTCCAACATAAAACAAATCTTTATTTCTTTCAGCTGCTTCTCTTCTCTTTATGGAAAACAAAAAAAACATTTCCTTATTTCTGAAGGCGGCCTTTCAGTTTTAGAAGAAATGATTCCACACAATGAAGAGTTAGTACGGTCATTTAAAGATGAGTCTTTATTATGATGATGCAGGTGAAAGAACTGAAGTATTTCAATCAAAGCACAACATTTACTGCAGGTTGTTACAGGCGTAGGATCTGAATAAAACATACAGAATTGTCTAAAAACCTGAGAGATTCAGAGGTTTTAGAGTCTGAGGCCTCATTTGATCTGTTTAGACAGATTGTTTTTATTTACAGTAACAGGAATAATAGAGGCAATGAAGAAAGAAAAGGGGTTTTTAAGAAGTCTGAAGGGTCAAAGTAGAGTAGCTGATTCAAATGACAAACTCTGTATTTTTCAACCTGAGAAGATTTGTTTTTCTTTGCAGTGAAGACAGGTCGAAGGTTCACGTCCGGCTGGTCATTTCTTAACGTTTCCCAGGAAGGTTTTGCAGTTTGCTATAAAAGTTTTTATGTCTGCTTCTTCTGATATTTGGTATTTAACTGACATTTTTGCCATTGCTTTCAGTTCAATAAACTCAAGGTTCGTGCACCCGTAGGTTTCACAGTGCTTTAAAACAGCTTCTTTCCATTTGTGGAACTCTAAGTATTCAACGCGAAGAACTTCAACGAGCTTCTCTCTCTGAGCGGCAGACAGATCTTTGATAGATGGAGCTGCAGAACCACTGAATCCTCGGCTGCATTCGTTACTCCAGCTGCCTCCTCGGGCCATCGGATGTTGATTGAACCAAAAATCTGGTCTCCCTTCAATATGGTTGTCATCCATCCACAGAGCCATAAGAACCAGAGGAAAAGTCCGGAAGTTTCTGGCAGATTCGGCGATACACGAGGCGGTGAAATACCAGGTATAAAAGAATTCAGTCCGAAGGAATTTGCTGCGCTCAGGTTCAGTTGCAGGGAGTTTTCTGCTCACAGGTTGTCCCTGAAAAATATTTTTCACATAAAAACCATAATTATTCCTGTCATTTCCTTGAATATTTCCTCGAAGATTTGCATAACTTTCACTCCCTTCTCCCTGGCTTTCAATCATTTCCCTTAATTGCTGCGGATCCTCCTCACCTACAAGCTGTTTCCCAGCAGGAAACACGTACAGATTTAAATAATCAATCAGAAATATCCAGCTGTTGACCATCAGGTATGTGTCTCCATTTTCTCCATCCTTGGCGTAGTGACGGATGATGTTCCTGATGTCTCTTCCTGAATTGATCACGAAACACTTGCTAAGTTCGTCTTTTACTTTTTGCTCCACATTTATCCATGTGAATTTGATATTATTTCCACTTCCTGATCTTTGTCTTAATATAAAGTGTCCTGGCATGTTGACATCGACTCTCTGTGGTGTTGGTTGTTCTGGGTGAAACAGTCCCCAAGACAGACTTTCAAGTATCTTAAAAGCTTCTTTTATTTGCTCCACTTTGTTTTGGTCGATGTATCTACCAATTTCTGGGTCAATAAATGTTCTCGGTTCTGCTGGCCAGCAGTTTCTGTAGTTCTGACGATCTGTAGGAGGTTTTAGAAAGTTGGTGCTGTTGGTAAAAACCGCCTCTCCTTTCCAGGCCGACTGGGTTCTTCTTGTCACCTCTCCGTTCCTCCCGACGGTCACCACCACCTTCTTGGTAGAGTCTTCATGTCTCCACTGTGGTCCATCTGGAGACACTTCCTGACTGATGATCTGTCCGCTCTCTGTGACCTGGACTACAGTTTTCCACAGGTGTAACTCGGTCTGGATGCCGGCTTCATGGAGCTTCTGCAGCAGATCTTCTACAAACTGTTCATCTGATCCCACGTCACAGGCCACAAGTGTAGTTGTTCTGATCCGATGAGCCGTCCTGGAGCAGCTTCCGATGATCCTGGCCACGTCTCTGTAGGTGAACCCTGATATTCTCATCTGTCCTGAAGTATCTCTGGCTCCGTGACCCACCAGAACCAGGCTGCTGTTTTCTGACAGAGCCGCTGCTTCACCTTTAACCTGTTCAGGCGTGTGGTTCTTCTGGAGAACATGGAGCGAACTAACTGATGGATGTTTGTCGTGAAGATAAGCAGCAGCTGATTGGACCACGGGGTCGTCTTGTAACATGAGGATCTGCTGATGGTCAAACTGTGGGATGGGATCGGCTGCTCTTTGTGGGCTTCTGGACCCAGGATACTGCGGACCGCTTCTGTAATCCTGTCTAATTCTTTCATTCATTGACTTTTTATTTGTGTCCAGAAGGTTTAGTTTCAGGTAACGGGAGATCTCTGAGGAAGTTGGTAACTTTTCCTCCATCTGATGATTCTCAGCATTTGTCCAGATGGCGTCAAAATTCTGTAAAATAAACAATTAGAGGATGTTAAGCTCTGACAGTTTCTTCCAACTTTGTTTGACTCAGCAGATACGCTTTAAACAGCCCCTTCCTCACCTGCTGCTTTTCTGAGATGGAAGCTGTGAAGTTTCCATCCTGACGACTCAGGGGGTTCTGGTCGAGCCTGACGAAACGGGAACATGTTAGAATGACAAGCAACTAAAAAAGCTGCATTGTGAACCCTGACCTCTGAAGGACTTTGCTGAAACTTGCCAGAGAAGCTGAAAGCTAAAGGTAGCAAAATGCTAGCTAGAACTTAAAAGTAGCAAAAACTTGCTAAATGCTAAAAGCAACTAACTAAAAGTTAAAAACAGCAAAAGCCTGGCTCCATTTAGCAGAACATTAGCTTTCAGCTGAAATTAGCATTAGCAGAATTAGCTGCATGTTCATCTCATTCAGGGGAGGGGTGCTATGACTTCTTTTGTTTGTTTGTTTGTTTGTTTTTAATTTACAAAATATTTTCAAGACAGCTTCCCACAGAAACAAACTGAGATCTGCTCAGTTCCTTTTAAAAGCTTGTTCTCTTTAAAATCGACTTTATGGCTCTGTATTTGTCTTAATATGCTCCTTTTAGCTTTTACCTATTGTTTTTAGATTTTAGCTGGTGTTCTTGTGCTTTTAGCTTCTGTTCTGCTGGTTTTTAGGGGGCGCCGTTTGTAAAGGAGCTTGTGCTCAAAATTCATGCCTAAATTTTGTCACATTTAGCTTCAAACACTTTTTAAAAATGTAGTGTTGATTTTCTGATGTCACTTTTTACAACATTTAGCTAGTTACATGTAAATGTTACAGCTAAATGCTAAATATAAATCTAAATGCTATTAAATCTAAATGTTATATGTTAAATCTAAATCCTAAATGTTATATCTATATCTAAATGTTGGAACTAAATGTTTAGCTAATATGCAAATTTTTAATGCCTGAAACAGGAAGTACCAAAATAAAAGCTTGACACTAGGCTGAAGTTTGCTGAAATACTTTAGTAAACTAAACATTTTACAGTTACATATTACGTAATATCGGTGTTTATCTTCCACTCATTGGGAAAGCTAGCGGGAGTTTTTATAACAATGACAATAATTTGTCGCTCTTCACCACCATTGCCCCTTTGCTTAAAGGGGCAATGGACCCGCAGATTCTTGAAAGTATGTCTTGGGGACTGTTTCACCCAGAACAACCAACACCACAGAGAGTCGATGTCAACATGCCAGGATTCTAATCTTCGTTTGGACCCGCAATGAATTATGGGATTTGGTGAGCTAGCCGCCGCCGCTAGCGCTAGGTGCTGGTTACCCAGGAGCGCGCAGAGGACGGCGGTGCGCGGAGGATCACGTCGAGGGGCGCCGCGCGCCCGGCCGCTCTCGGTCCGCACCCGGACCTTGGAACCTCAGCCTCTCTGCGGAGCAGCGGCCCCCGCCCGGCCCCCGCCCGGCCCCCGCACGGCCGACAAATTATTTTGCTATATTACGTTTTAAGTGACACAACATGACTTTTTACAACATTTTTAGGCGAGAATGTGGCTTTGAAAGTCTCAAATATCTGCTCGGTTCATCAGTACATGACCTTATTACAATATTGTTTTGACACTTTCGGACATGCCTGCTCCGCTCGCCAGCTGACAGCTGGCGAGCGTTTCACGTTCGGCACACCGGGGGAGAACGCCTGACTCCCGGCACATTGTTATAAAAACTCCCGCTAGCTTTCCCAATGAGTGGAAGATAAACACAGATATTACGTAATATCTAACTGTAAAATGTTTAGTTTACTAAAGTATTTCAGCAAACTTCAGCCTAGTGTCAAGCTTTTATTTTGGTACTTCCTGTTTCAGGCATTAAAAATTTGTATATTAGCTAAACATTTAGTTCCAACATTTAGATATAGATATAACATTTAGGATTTATATTTAACATATAACATTTAGATTTAACATATAACATTTAGATTTAACATTTAACATTTAGATTTAGATTTAGCATGTAGCTGTAACATTTACATGTAACTAGCTAAATGTTGTAAAAAGTGACATCAGAAAATCAACACTACATTTTTAAACAGTGTTTGAAGCTAAATGTGACAAAATTTAGGCATGAATTTTGAGCTCAAGCTCGTTTACAAACGGCGCCCCATAGGTTTTAGCCTCTTTTCTGCTCATGCTAGCTTGTGTTTTGCTGATTTCATCCTTTGTTCTGCCTTTTTTTAGCTTTAACAGCTAAGTTTTAGCTTCTTCAACAAATTTCAGCGGTTGTTCAGCTCTCAGAATTACGCTGCGTTTTCACAAAACCTTCATTTTTTCTAGTTTTAACACTTCTCTTTATCACTTCTGCATGAAATATCAAAATGTTGTATCTTTAGAGCACAGGCTTTTTTTTCATATCTCTGACAATTTTATTTGTTTCAAGAACTTGAACGTGGTTGCTGTGAAAACATGACCACATGTGTTTATTTAAATCATTTCTGCGCCACATTTTTCAGACAGGAAGTGAATCACCTCTGCCATCTTTTCCTCAGAGGACATAAAACCTGCACTTTGGACAGTTTTTGACTTTCAATCCTAAATTTGTATTTTCTTCTCAAAAGCAACAGAGCAGGTGTTTCATAATAAAAAGTAAAGTCAGTTCAGGACTGTGACCCGCTCTTACTGGAGTCAGATTTCAACCTTTTTAGTGAAATATTACCAATGAAAACGAGGTCTAACAGCTTTGAACCAACAGCTTTGGGTCCAGTTTGGACTACCTGGGGTCCGGACGGTTCTGGAGTCGTCCGTGAGGAAAACTGGGTTCAGTCGGTCCTCGGAGGCGATGGAGTCTGCCAACATCAGGACTGAAGCTCCTCCACTCCTCTGCATCAGGACTGAAGCTCCTCCACTCCTCTGTCTTCACCTCTGGAATTATAAAACAGAGTTTCTTCTGAGAAAAAGAAGAGCAGAAAAAACTCAGACTTTATCAGTTTAAATCCTTTCTTTTACAAAGAGAATCCAGGATTTTTTGACCAGATTTCATCTCTTTAAGTGTAAAAAAAAACCCAAACAGGCACAAAAATGTTTAAACTTTGCTCCAAACTGAGTGAGAACGCCCCGTGATGCTGAATGACTGTGTGAAGCCTTCAGATCCACAATGATGATCTGCTTAAACTGTAACATTATTCTGAACAAATTACTTTATTTTGTTCACAATAACATCATAAAGTTGAATTGCTTTGATGGTTTAACCTTTTTTCTTAGATGTTTTAGCCTTTTTAGCCAATTAAGTTACTCATATTTACATCTGACTGATGAAAAATATTCCAATTCTCTCTGTTGAGCTTGATAAAAATATTGAATTTAGTCACGTTTAAAGAAACTAGTTATTCCTACAAAGTGATGAGGAGAATGTAGACGACAAAGGACACTGGAAAGATGATTCTCCCAACTCCACCAGCAGAAACTCACCTGAGAAAAGCTGGAAGAGGTTAGAAAAATACATTTTGTTTGTTTGGTTGATGCGTTTGAGGCCAATAAATTATTAGATTATTTGCTGAAAACTGTTAACGAGAAGTCAGAAGAGATTGGCCCAAATGTTTTAGATACAATTAGTGAAAAGTTGAAGCATGAAAAAACAAATCTAGAGGAAAAATATTTAATTCAGGTGTAAAAGTTAGTAAAGACCAGCTGAATGCAGTCCGCTGCTTTTTTTAGTTTAAAGTGAACAGATGTTTTATTTCAGCCAGAGGATGTCTGGCTGGAAAAATGTTCAGCGTTTTCATATTTTACACATAAAGTAAAAACAGGGCAAAGGTTTACATAACTTCAGAAAGTCTCATACCAAACTCCTCTGTGAGGATGAGGAGGCTGACGAGGAGCAGGTGCTGAAGAGTTTTCATTTTCTCCTTCTGTGCTGCCGTCATGCTGAAAACAAACACAGACACACAATAACGGACACATTTATCAGATGTGACAGAAAACAGTTTAATGGCTCAGAAAGGTTTCCTTAAATTAGAGCAACACGTTTTTATTTTGATGCAGTCTGACATGAAAACCTGTTTCTATTTTAAACAAAGTAAAAAATACATTTCTTCTAAAACAGCAAGTGGTCTACAAAGACAATCAGCAGGAACACTACAGTCCAAAAATGTTTAAAATGCATTTAACTTATTTTAGTGCTGCCATAAAAGAAAGGCATCCAGAAACAGGTCAGGAGGACACATTCAACTGAGGCATTCTGTCAAATTGTCTTTAAACACAAGTTAAAAAGTTACTTTGCACTACAGAAAAGTAAAAGTTGGCGTGTTCGAGTATAGAAACAGTCAGATCACAATGTAATACAGCAGAAAACAAGGGCTTACACTTACCCAGGGAGAGGAAAAGACACCTCGGAGTGTGAATCTGGAGTTGGAAGCACCGTGGTGAAATACCAGCTCGGCTGGGAGATAAGCTCATTTGAATAGATTAAATGGCAGCTTGAGAGCTGCTTAAAATTTACATTAAATGGTTTTTATAGCAGTCAGAACAAATAGCTGAAGATAAAAAGTTGAGTGTGTTGCATTGTGTCAGAAGTGTCCGTTGATAGATAATATGTTTGAGTATTGTTGTATTGAAGGAGAAAACAGTATATCTATCAGTAATATAAAGTTGAATTAATGTTGAATTTAAAATCTGTTCAAATGCTTTGATTGTCAAATGTTTTCTGGCTGAAGTAAAACTGAAGATGCTTTCAGGTACAGCCATAATGTGAAGCTGCAACAATTTCGTTTCAGTTAGGTAATCAGGTCTATGGTTCCGCTGATAGAGATAAAAACAATTCACTTTTATAAGACAGCCTTTAAATAAACTGTAAAGAAGCAAACTAAATGCAAAGTAGTTGATAAAGTCTAAATGTTCAGTCAAAATAGTCCGTGGGGACGTTTCTTTACTCCAAGACAACATGAAACAGAGATATTCTGTTTCTTTGAAACAAAGAAAACTTTTCTGTAACCAAACATTGTTTAGTAATAATAAATAATAAAACGTGGATTGAGAAAATATCTCCACAGATAAAGAAGAATAATACACGGAACTCATAAACTGGTTGTGAAATACACTAAAGTCAGCAGAAATTATTATTATTCATTAAAAATGAGTTGGTTGTTGATGTTTGATGCAGTCAGACGCACCTGCGGCTAACTTCCTTCAGGTAAAAGGTTCAACAACACAAAGAGGAGCTGAGGCTGAGCTCGGCTCGCCACATGTTGGAATGGTTGTCATCAGAAAAGAAATGTTTTCAGAAAAAGCTGCAGTTTTGTCCTACAGGATCTCGAGGTGCCGTCGTGGAGAGGAGTGTCTGCTTTGGGACCCTCCAAGTCTCCTCTCTGGGGTTCTGTTGGCGTCTTCAGCGTGCTCTGGGCCCGTTCCCGGCCGAGTGTGAAGTGGTTGGGACAGCAGTCAGTTCCTGTCAGTCCGAGGCCATGGCTGTCCACTGCAAACGGCTGGAACGCTCCCTCCGGGTCAGGAATGAGTTCACGAATCTGGGAGTCTTGTTCCTGAGTGAACAAAACTCAGCAAGGAGCAGAGATGGGACCATGTTTCTGGGAACATAGGCTGGCCTGGGACCGCCTTAGCATTCCTCAGGAGGCGCTGGCCCAAGTGTCTTTTAGGTCAGCGTCCAACTTATTTCTGTTTTTGTCTTTTAACACAGCGTGACGAGGGGAGAAGAGTTGGTTTCATGACTTTTAGGATTAGTTGTTTCACGATTTAATTTACTTCTGCAGCTGTTTCCTTCTGATAAAAACTCTGTTTTTGAAATCAGTCGTATGAAGCTCTGAGGTCATTTTCCGATCAGATCTGAGGTGACAAAGGTCAGCAGGGAGGTGGAGAACATCCACCATTCAGCTTTGATGTTTTCAGTTTGTTCTCCAACAGAACGTTTGGGTCAGACTGAGTCGTCCGGTTTTAGACCCAAACATGAGCGAGAACATGTTCCTCTCCTCACATGACTTTTATCACCTGCTGCTTTCTGCTGAAAGGTGAAGACGGACAATAAGATGGTTCTCGTGTCTGTTAGCAAAATATCCTAAGAACCACTGGACTGATTTGAATAAAACCTGCAGAAAGTTTTCATTTAATTTACATCTACAGCTTTTAGAGGCAACATGATTTAAGATGTCTGCCATAACTGACCTTCAAAAGCACCAAAATGTCTCTGAGTTTTACAGACACTGAGCTAAAATCTGCTGTGGAAGTAGCTGAGAGGAGGTGGGAGTTCAGCTGCTTTCCTGATTTTATTCAAAGGAGGAGGAGCTTAAAGTCCACCAACAGGAAGACAGACGGGACTTCCTGTGATGCGTTCAGGTCTCGACAGCAGCCGAACTGGACAACAATTTTATCTCTTGTTCCTCTAAATGTGAGAACATTTTAAATTCTGACTGGTTTCTTGTTTAAAGTCAGACTTTTTAATTTTAAATTTAACTTTTATTTATCAGCTGTGAGGAAATCTGTGAAGAGACGTGTTTAATGTCAACCAAACTGAAGGCGTTTCACCATCTTTGCTGCTAACGGCACCCAGCAGGAAACAAACTCACAGATTTTAGTGAAATTTTAGGAAAAAATACCTAAAAAGAGAAAATCCAGCTGAAATAACCAGAATCAGCAGCTTAATGTTGCTCCAACATAAAACAAATCTTTATTTCTTTCAGCTGCTTCTCTTCTCTTTATGGAAAACAAAAAAAACATTTCCTTATTTCTGAAGGCGGCCTTTCAGTTTTAGAAGAAATGATTCCACACAATGAAGAGTTAGTACGGTCATTTAAAGATGAGTCTTTATTATGATGATGCAGGTGAAAGAACTGAAGTATTTCAATCAAAGCACAACATTTACTGCAGGTTGTTACAGGCGTAGGATCTGAATAAAACATACAGAATTGTCTAAAAACCTGAGAGATTCAGAGGTTTTAGAGTCTGAGGCCTCATTTGATCTGTTTAGACAGATTGTTTTTATTTACAGTAACAGGAATAATAGAGGCAATGAAGAAAGAAAAGGGGTTTTTAAGAAGTCTGAAGGGTCAAAGTAGAGTAGCTGATTCAAATGACAAACTCTGTATTTTTCAACCTGAGAAGATTTGTTTTTCTTTGCAGTGAAGACAGGTCGAAGGTTCACGTCCGGCTGGTCATTTCTTAACGTTTCCCAGGAAGGTTTTGCAGTTTGCTATAAAAGTTTTTATGTCTGCTTCTTCTGATATTTGGTATTTAACTGACATTTTTGCCATTGCTTTCAGTTCAATAAACTCAAGGTTCGTGCACCCGTAGGTTTCACAGTGCTTTAAAACAGCTTCTTTCCATTTGTGGAACTCTAAGTATTCAACGCGAAGAACTTCAACGAGCTTCTCTCTCTGAGCGGCAGACAGATCTTTGATAGATGGAGCTGCAGAACCACTGAATCCTCGGCTGCATTCGTTACTCCAGCTGCCTCCTCGGGCCATCGGATGTTGATTGAACCAAAAATCTGGTCTCCCTTCAATATGGTTGTCATCCATCCACAGAGCCATAAGAACCAGAGGAAAAGTCCGGAAGTTTCTGGCAGATTCGGCGATACACGAGGCGGTGAAATACCAGGTATAAAAGAATTCAGTCCGAAGGAATTTGCTGCGCTCAGGTTCAGTTGCAGGGAGTTTTCTGCTCACAGGTTGTCCCTGAAAAATATTTTTCACATAAAAACCATAATTATTCCTGTCATTTCCTTGAATATTTCCTCGAAGATTTGCATAACTTTCACTCCCTTCTCCCTGGCTTTCAATCATTTCCCTTAATTGCTGCGGATCCTCCTCACCTACAAGCTGTTTCCCAGCAGGAAACACGTACAGATTTAAATAATCAATCAGAAATATCCAGCTGTTGACCATCAGGTATGTGTCTCCATTTTCTCCATCCTTGGCGTAGTGACGGATGATGTTCCTGATGTCTCTTCCTGAATTGATCACGAAACACTTGCTAAGTTCGTCTTTTACTTTTTGCTCCACATTTATCCATGTGAATTTGATATTATTTCCACTTCCTGATCTTTGTCTTAATATAAAGTGTCCTGGCATGTTGACATCGACTCTCTGTGGTGTTGGTTGTTCTGGGTGAAACAGTCCCCAAGACAGACTTTCAAGTATCTTAAAAGCTTCTTTTATTTGCTCCACTTTGTTTTGGTCAAATTTCTCATAAACCTCTGGGTCAATAAATGTTCTCGGTTCTTCTGGCCAGCAGTTTCTGTAGTTCTGAAGATCTGTAGGAGGTTTTAGAAAGTTGGTGCTGTTGGTAAAAACCGCCTCTCCTTTCCAGGCCGACTGGGTTCTTCTTGTCACCTCTCCGTTCCTCCTGACGGTCACCACCACCTTCTTGGTAGAGTCTTCATGTCTCCACTGTGGTCCATCTGGAGACACTTCCTGACTGATGATCTGTCCGCTCTCTGTGACCTGGACTACAGTTTTCCACAGGTGTAACTCGGTCTGGATGCCGGCTTCATGGAGCTTCTGCAGCAGATCTTCTACAAACTGTTCATCTGATCCCACGTCACAGGCCACAAGTGTAGTTGTTCTGATCCGATGAGCCGTCCTGGAGCAGCTTCCGATGATCCTGGCCACGTCTCTGTAGGTGAACCCTGATATTCTCATCTGTCCTGAAGTATCTCTGGCTCCGTGACCCACCAGAACCAGGCTGCTGTTTTCTGACAGAGCCGCTGCTTCACCTTTAACCTGTTCAGGCGTGTGGTTCTTCTGGAGAACATGGAGCGAACTAACTGATGGATGTTTGTCGTGAAGATAAGCAGCAGCTGATTGGACCACGGGGTCGTCTTGTAACATGAGGATCTGCTGATGGTCAAACTGGAAAAAAACATGGTTCAGTTCTTCAGCTGATTTAAAACTTCACGAGGAAACGTTGGTTGTGTCGGTGCTGAGTCAGCATTCACACCGTCCTCTTCCTCCTGATAGTTTCTAACAATCAGGTTTTTATGATTGAGTTTCACAAACTTTGTGCTTTTTTAACTGTTCATATATCAAAACATTCAGCTTGATTTTTATAGCTTTTATATTTATTCAACTGTATTTAAAGTAAAGCTCTCCAAAGAAACAACTTAAATGTCTTCATTCAAACACTTTGGTTTTATTTTTTAACCTGGTTCACATATCGGCTCTATTCTTGTCTTCTTTTGCTGCTTTTAGCTACTGTTCAGCTGCGGGTTTCTAACAGCTAAGGAGATCATTTAGTCTTCTTTGATCATTTTAGCTTCAGCATCTTTTGTCCTATAAGTCACTGTTTTAATAATGTTTTAATTTGTTTAACTAATTTAACCTTTAACTTCTGTTTTGCTAATTTTAGCATTTGTTCAGCTAATTTCGGCTACAGTTTTGCTCGTTTTAGCCTAAGTTTTGTCAGTTTTTATTTTTACAACCTGTTTTAAGAACAACCAGGTTGACCAACGGGCTTTACAAGTTGGTTAAAAATAATAATAAATGCAATAAAACTAATGAATAAAATAAAAGAGCCTAAAAACAAACTAAAACACGGAAAGACGACATCATAAAGACCTGATGGGACTCACTGAAGTAAAAAAGGCTGCAGAGACTCTGAATATCAGGAGTCAGGTTAATATTAATAATATTGTCATTAAAAGATCTAAATCAGCTGTGGGAGGGTTTTAGTTCTGATTTGGGTCTGGACATTTGGTTCTGAGAGGAATCTGCTGGTAAAGATGGTGGACCTGGGCTCTTTTATGGCAGATATTTGAAGTTGACCTCAGCGGGCTGCTCTGTAAATGAGAGGAACTCCTAAATGGAATGTGGCCCTCGTTAACGGCCCCGTGCCTTCTTCTTCTCCTTCAGGTCAAAATGTCTGCAGTGAAATCAGCCTGTCAGCCAGAATCAACAGGAAATGATGTCACAGCCTTTTTACCTGAACGTCTAAGTTGGGAAGTTCAGCTGCAGAGGTTTATTTTGTTTTCCTGCTCAACAGGTTCAATCTAAGGCAGAAAACTTCAGCTGAGTTTTTAACAGATGGGACTTAGCTGAAGACAAACTGATGAACTCGTGGTTTTTACCTCGTCACTGTGCAGAAACAGCTGATCGCTCATCCGGCTGGAAGAAAAGAAAAAAACAAATGCATGGGAGAAGGATTTTAAATCTGAACAGTAAATTCCTCTCTGCTGTCCTCCTCAGGAATGTCCCATTAACTGCAGAATAACCAACTTCTCTGATATAATTACAATCAAATGTAAATCAATCAGAACAAATCAACAATAAAATAGTGTTTTATGTCTCTGTCTTATTTGATTCTAGGTTCAACTAAAACTATCTGTCTTTGAACACAAAGCAATAAATACATGAAGTCTGGATCAAAAGAATAAATTTACTGATCTGTTTAATGTTAATAGTTATGTTTAAATTAGATTTTGTTAAAAACTCTTGATTGTTTAAACTTCAGCATCATGTGTTTAACACTGAGCCTCGTCGTTTGAAGAAGATAAATTTAGTTCCTCGTGCGCTCAGATCGATGACAAACATCAACGTTCTGAACCAGCAACAGTCAGAACCGTTTACTGATCGGAGATAAACGTAGAAAATAAAAACTCCTGAACAATAAATCAGAGCTGAGCTCTAAAGCTTCCTGTGGGAACGTTAGCTTTTCATTCTGGTACCTGGGTTCTGCAGGGAACTCCCAGCCAGACCGTCCTCTGAGGCGATGAAGAGCAGTGGACTCATCCTCCTGACCTCTGACCTCTGCAGTGTTCAGACACAGTTTGGTCAACAGACATGTCGTCAAAGATGAGACAGAATATTTAATAATCAGACCCAAACAGACTCAAACTGATCTCAGATCTGAAGACGTCTGCAGATTCTTTACGTCTGACCCGTTTGGGACTTTTAGGAACGTTAGAACGTCTCATACCCAACTCTTTGGTGAGGATGAGGAGGCCGAGGAGGATGAAGAGCTGCAGGGGTTTCCTCCTGTCCTTCGGTCGCGCCGTCATCCTGCAGAACATTATGACCACAGAGACGAAGAATCTGATGAGCGTTCTGGAAACCATCAAACCTCCGAGCTGCTGTCTGTCTTCGACTCACCTGAAAACTGGAAATCAGCCGCGGTGATGAAGATGATGGTGATGAAGAGTCTCTGAGACTGAGCTGACGTTCTGTGACTTCAGTTTTTAAAGCAAAGATTAGATCCTCCCCTCAGAGGAGGAGCTTTTCAGGAACCAGAAATGATGCAGACTTTTTTTAAATAAATGATCAGTTTTTGGAAACAAACTAAATTTTCTACATTTAGTTTGTTTTTAACAGGTTTAAACTTGTCTCTGTTCTAATTCATCCTTTCCTGCTCTATACTTCACTTACAGCAGGTGTTCATTTTATTTCAGCTACAAATAAGCTTCTAAATCTAATTAAAATCATCTCATGTTTCTTTCAGCGTGGCGTTCCACAGGGTTCTGTTCTCGGCTCCGTCTTTGCTGCAGACACAAAAACTTGTGTGTGGAGGACTTCAGAGAGGCCATGGAGGACCTTTGGTTTAACCTGAGCAGGTTCTGGAAACCAGAAGATCATTAAATGGTTTGTTTCTGGTTTAGTTTGAACCCGTCAGCAGCAGCAGGACATTCAGATTAATGTTAGTAATAAAAACTTTTTATAAACTTTAGAAAAGTTGGTTTCTTTGTTCTTGTTTGTGAACCAGTGACTGTCCTGTTGTCTGTTAGGTCAGCGTCCAACTTATTTCTGTTTTTGTCTTTTAACACAGCGTGACGAGGGGAGAAGAGTTGGTTTCCTGACTTTTAGGATTAGTTGTTTCACGATGAAACATTTAATTTACTTCTGCAGCTGTTTCCTTCTGATAAAAACTTCTTCTTTCTTCTTCTTCTTTTTCTTTCAGCTGTTCTCTTTTCAGGTCCTCCTCCTCCATCTAACTCTGTCCTCTGTGTCCTCTGTCCTCCATGTCCTAACTGCATCCATATCTGTCCTCTTTGTCTCTAACATCCCTCTGTCCCTCCTCTGGACATGTCCAAACCATCTCAGTCTTTATCTCCCAGTCCTTCAACCTGTGCTGGACCTCTGATGTCCTCATTCCTGATCCTGTCCATCCTCGTCCCTCCCAAGGAGAACCTCAACATCTTCAGTATATGTCGAGAAAATAAAATGGTAAAATGCAGCAGAATAAAGGATTAAACTCACCCAGAGTTTAAGACAAAGATGTGAAGTGTTCTGATAGATGAAGACCTGGAATCTTCCGCTGAAGTTCTGATGTTCAGCTGCGTCCTCCCTCTGTATTTAAACCCTCTCAGCCCTCTCAGCTTTAGATTTTATTTCCTGGTTGTTTTTATGGTTCCTTCTTGTGTTCTGTTTGTTCTCCTCAGTTGTTTTACTTTTAGTGTTTTTGTTCAAATAAAACTTTATTTACTTGCTCTTCATGCAGTCGACCTCCTGACTCTACTTCGGGTTTCCTCCTTCAACAAACAAGACTTTCCAAGCAATATTTAATCAGTTTTTAACGTTACGATGGTTATATTTTTATCTGAAGGACGCAGCAGTCGAAGATGACAACCGCTGAAGTCAGTTTTAGGATCTAAAACATCAAAACAGTTTAAACTCGAAGCACTCCGAGACCAAAACCAAGCGTGATCCGGATCATAATCTGGATCAGAACCAGAATTTAATCCATTGTTTTTTGCTTCAGGTTGAACATTTCAACCTGATCTTTGCCGACAGACAGACGGAACCGGAACCAGAACCAGAACCAGAACCAGAACCAGAACCTCCTGGGTACAGGGTCACCTGTAGGAGCAGAGAGGAGCTTTTAACAAAGGGCTTACCTGTGAGCTTGACCTTTGACCCCTGAGGTGTCCAGCTGTGCAGTTTGACGTTCCTGTTAAACAGCTGCAGAGTTAGAGCATGACCTTTGACCTTTGACCAGATCACCAAAATGTAATGACTTGCTCCTTCTTCCGTGTTTCCTGAACATTTCATGAAAATCGGTTCATAACTTTTGAAGTCATCTTGTCCGCAGACAGACAGAAGCTCCTTGGCTGTGGTAATAAACAACAAATTCAAGGATTTTTAATGTTAATTCACTTCAGTCTGGATTGTTGTTGTATTAGGTTTATTGTTTCTGTTTAGTTTTTGCTGCCCTCAGTTTGTCATCACTCACCTGTTACATTCTGCCTTTAAAACCTGTTAATCTTCTTCACACTCCTGACTGCTCATCGTTTGCTCTCATGCTCTGCCTGGATTTCCTCGTGTCGCCTTTCCTTGTATCCTGCATGTGGAAGGTTGTTTAGTTTTTGCTGCCGTGGCAGCTTTTTGTTTCTGTTATTTCTAAAAGAAATGAGTTTTCTTTGAGCCCTTTTCGGCTGTCTGCGTTTGGGTCCCAAACCTTCAACCACGATCCTGTCAACTTCATGCAAAGAGAATCAAAATGTTGCTTCTGTATTACCTTGATAATAAAATAGAATAGCAGCATTATAAGTTAAATATCAGCCCAGAAAATAATTATCCTGACTAAAGATCCTTGTCAGTCAGAAACAAATGAATATTCTCATCCTTCTCTGACCAGAGAAATTATTTAAAAAATGCTTGCTTTTCAAATTTAGTTCTGTGTTTCTTAGGAAAAATCAAACAACCACTTTTTAAAAATGTTTTAATGGTTTTTTAAACAATCCAACAACCAAAGCATGTCTGGACTCGTGTTTGAAAAGTGATCTTCAGCTTCTGTTTGTTCAAACTGAGAGACTCTCTTCTGTTTTTATCGTTCAGACTTCCTGAAACCGTCGGGGCTTCAGTTCTGTTTAAACAAATGTAATCATGTCTGTTTGATGACTTTGTGTTTTTCTCACCTCCTCCTTCAACACAAACAGATTCCTCGACAGAGAAAACTTTTAAAGTTTTTGTAAGAGCCAAAATTAATGTTTTATTTTGTTTATTTGTTATGGTGGCACAGGTGTTGAAGTTTTTCTACACCCCAGGTGATTGCTGAGGGGCGTGGTCACATGTTATTTATCAGATATGGGCGTACCCAGGAAGTAGTTGGGTGAGGGTTTTTTTTTTTTTTTTTTGCAAACTTTTCTGCTGACCGTCATTCTTAAGCCAGAATGTCATTTTAGATCAGTAATTTGAACGTGATTTCTCATAATTTTTAGTCCTGATCATATGTATTTTTTTGATTAAGCCACAGTTTATTGTCATGACTTTTGAAAATAAATATAAAAACCCAGGTGAGGCTCATCATCATCGTATTGGTGACGTGTCCCGGTACTAAAAACCTACTCAGCCAGCCTATGCTGATGGAACGAAGTCGCTACAGTTCTGTTTCTGAGGTTGAATGGAGAGATCAGTCAGTATCTTACCTGCAGCAGAAGGATCAGTCAGTATCTTACCTGCAGCAAATTGTGTTTTGCCTGTGTGGCATGTCCGTTTTAAGTTAAAAAGTGTTAAAATTAGGACGTTCAACCCGTCTGATGTGCTGAATGCTGGATTTGAAATGAAGACATCTGCTGTCGCTCACAGAGTTGTGAGTCGTTCTTTTCCTCTCAGACATGAAATTGCAGAGCATTATTTTTGTGGAATGCTGTGCAAGATTGAAAAACTGTTGTGATACCTGCACAAAGAAAAGTAAAGTTCACCGTTCAGAAGGCTGTGTGGATTATTGTAAGTACTTCTTCACATCAACAACAAGTGCACAAGAGCATATTAAACAGAAACGCGTCAGCTAAAACCAAGCTAACAAACGTAAACAGAAAGAAATGGCATTAAAATGGAACAGATAAGCAGCCATTACAAATTCAGTTTAAATAAAAAGAAACTCATGAAGCTGTTTGGGGGGAAAACTTTTTTATTTTTAAACAGGCTTTGGAAAATACAACTAATTTACCAGATGTGTGACTTCTTATAGATGTTCTGTTTTACATTTTTTACATTAAAATCATTAAAATGAAGAAGAACAGTAAAAAAGAAAGAAAAAAACTCTTTCCAGGAACATTTTTGCTAACATGAAACCTTCAGGTGTCTGTTTTTACTTTCTATGTAAAAATATTTAAAATAAACCACATTTCTATTAATTTATTCTGAGATTTTACAATAAAAACAACCGAGACTTTCCTACAGGACCCTGAACGCAGCAGTGTTAACCTGCTGTTACCATGGCAACAGCGGCGGCCCCGCGACGCTGACCTGATCGAACCCGGTTCTGTTCTGCCCGGACCCGGTTCTGTTCTGATCTGACCCGGTTCTGCTCTGATCAAACCCGGTTCTGCTCTGATCGACCCGGTTCTGTCGGTCCCGGATGGCCGGTTCTGTCACGCTGCCGGGCCGGGCCGCGGTGGCCTTCGGCCGCTGGTCCGTCCCGCTGCTGTTCGGGCAGCTGGACCGGAAGGAGGGCTGCCTGGTTCCGGTTCTGGCGTCACTCTGCGACCTGATCCACGACCCGGAGAAGCTGTACCAGACCGTCACCGGAGGTAAGGTCCAGAACCTTCAGAACCTGATCTGGTCCGGATGAAACTTCCGGTTTTTAGGACAGAAAAGATGTGAGTGAAAACTGCTCATCACCCGCCGCCTTTCACTTTAGACTAAAATGATGTTAGTGTTGGGACGACTGTCAGCTACTACCACCCTACATCAGACTGATTAGCTGCGGCGGCCATCTTGACTCCAGCTGCAGATCTTCATCCTCTGATCTGCTCATAAAAACATCATCACTCCTCCTCTTCATTGGCTGGAGGTGATAAAACAAAGAAAAAGATGAGAAAAGCAGGTTTAATCCAGGTTTCTGGTTTTATTCATAAATGATTCAGAAAACCAGATAAAAAGAATAAAAGTTTGAAGGAATCAAACAGCAGCTTTAGTTTCTTTGACTTAAATAAAATACTGGATTCAAAGTTCTGTTTGGTTTGTTTAAACAGAACCTCGTTCAGGAGATTATAAGTGAGTTTAAGAAATAAACCAAATCCTGAGGTGTGAGGAAATTAATCCAACATTAGATCAGAATGAAGCTTCAGGAACAGAACCGTGAAGCTGACGGACAACAAAGACGAACTGGAACGTTGGTTCTTCAGGTTCCTTAATGAGGCGTTTGTCCTGCAGGCTTCGTTGAGCAGCTGAAGGTTTGCTTGGAGGACGAGGATCCAGCTGTGAGAAGGAAAACCTGCGAGCTGCTCCAGCTGCTGACGGGCCACAGCACCGGCAGGTAACCCCACCAGAACCCAGGGAAACGGGCCTTCGGGCCGATCAGCAGCTGCTTCTGGATCATCAGCAGACGGAGAAAGAACAAAAGAACCAAAGAACAAAAGAACAAAAGAACCAAAGAACAAAAGAATGAGCTGCAGAAAACAGGACAGACAAACAGGAGAAGTTAGAAGTTTACGGTCCAATCTGGAGAAACTAAAAGGAGAAAAATATGATATATAGACCTGAGAGAGGAACCAAACAACAGTTTTAAAAAAAAAACAAGAAGACACAAAAAAAGACAAAGACCAAAGAAAATGAGCAAAACGAAGAGAAAAAGATTAAAGATCAGGAAAAAGTCAATTTTGTTATATTTTGATTTAGCTTTTTTGTCTTTTTAAAGGTTCTGTTTCACCTGCAGATAAAAAAAATTAAAAGTTTGAAACCAAAATAAAATTTGAAGGATCTTAAATACAGATTTATCTTCGGAAGTCCTCTGATTGATCTGAAATAAGTTTGTTTTGTGAGTCTTTCTGTTCAGTGTTGGTTTGGTCTTCAGATGATGTTTTATCAGCAGTTTATCTCAGATTTTATGGATTTATTTTCTGTTGAATTGTTGTTGTTGTTGTTGTAGTGCTCAGAGTTCACCAGCAGGTGGCAGCAGAGATCAGATCATTCACCCAACCTGCCAGTTAACGACTGAGTTTATAAAAGTTTTAAATTAGTTTTTAATTCAAAGAAGAAAAACAAACACAAGGAAACATGTTTTACTTCATATTTAATCTTTTATAAAAGAAGGCAGTAAACTCTGCAGGTTTTGTTGTTATTATAACTCTGAATGTCCCCGCAGACAGGCCCTGCTCTCCTCCTCTCTCCTGCCTCCTCTCTCTGAGATGCTGGACGACTCCTCGTCCTCCTGCAGGAGAAACGTCCACCTGGTGCTGAACGGCATCGCCCAGCTGCCTGCAGGTGAAAACAGAAAACTGAGCTGCATCATTTTTCTCTTCATGGGTTTAAAAACCTGATGTTTGTCTCGTTTTGTTTTCCTGCAGGAGCTCACGCTCTCCTGCCTCTGGTCCCCAAACTGATGCTGAAGCTCAGCCAGGAGGAGGAGGAGGAGGAGGTGGAGGTGCTGCTCCTCTCCACCCTCAGCTGCTGCTCCCGGGTCGACGCCCTGCCGGCTCTGGCCTCAGACGGCGTCCCACTGCTGGGCCGCAAACTGTCCCACAGCTCCCCGAGCGTCCGCAGAGAGGCGGCTGCAGCCATGATGGCGCTCAGGTTCTGCTGTGTGTGTGTGTGTGTGTGTGTGTGTGTGTGTGTGGGTGTCTGACCAGTTCCTCCTGGTTGCAGTGTTCCTGTGGACGGGAAGCAGCAGGTGTGTGAGGAACAGATCCTTCCTGTCCTGGTGGATCTGCTGCAGGATGACGACCTGGAGGTTCGGACCAACGCTGCAGGAGTCGTCATGAATGCTGCGATCATCACCGCAGGTTGACGTTCAACTTCCTGTTTCCTGTTTCCTGTTTCATCTTCTGGTTGTCCTTCAGTCTGCTCTGAAACATTTACAAATCATCACCTGCATCATGTGACCTGAAGCCCCTCCCCCTGCAGGTAAAAGCCTGAGTCTGGAGCTGAACGTCCTCCCCGTCCTCCTGGACCTGCTGTCTGAGCGCCCGGAGGAGGAGGAGGAGAGGAGGAGGAGGAAGGCTCTGGTCCTGTACTGCCTGCGGGCTCTGACCTCACTGGCTGAAGCTCCGAAGGGCCGGCGCCTCCTGAGGGAGCAGCTCCCCCTGCTGGAGAGGAGGACCGAGGACCGGGACCAGGACATCCTGCGGGCAGCTCAGACCGCCATCAGGGTCGTCACCTGGACTCCCTGAACCCCCCTGACCTTTGACCTCCAGGGTTAAAGTCAGCTGGAGGAATAATAAATAATTCATCTCAGATTTTTAGATGATTTCTGTTCATGAATGTTTTAAAAGATAAAATCTGTTTCTGACTCAATGACCAGCAGCAATCAGTGTCTGCTTTTATTTTGAAATCCTCTCTGAACCAATCCTTTTATTGTGACATCAGTAAACTTTATCATCCAGCAAAACTTTCATTTAATTTTGGTCTAAACTTGTTTTTCTAACGTGTTAACATTAGAGAACCGGAGGTTTGTGTGGTTTTGTGTCCTCAGGGGGACCGTGAACCACAGTTTGAGACTCCTGCCTGAATGAAGCTCTGTAAATTATCTCAGACAGGAACGGAGCAGGAACATGAGCAGAACATTAACCACAGAGCTGCCAGGTTCTGATTCTGTTTGTTGTCAGAGGAGCTGCTGATTGACCTGTTGCCATGACAACTGCAGCATCTCTCTGCTGACAGCAGAACCCTGCAGCTGTGGACAGACAGGAGAACCCTCTGGGTTCCTGATGTGAAGAACCAGGATGAGTTTCTGCTGGGTTCCTGTTGTCCTTCAGCTCCTTCCAGCGGTTCTGACTGTTCCTTCAGCAGAACCTGTGGAACTTTGGGTTTTTGTCACTTTGATACTTAATGAAATCTTGTGGAGTTTTTGGCTAAATTTAGCTTTTAGCTACTGTTCTGATCATTTCAGCTTCTTTTCAGCTTCAGCAGATGTTCAGCTCCTTCCAGCTGAAGGAGACACTTTCTGTGTTTTAAAGCAGGAAGAAAACTGACGTCACACACACACACTCACACTCTCACACACACCACCTCCATCCACCTCTGAACACCTCCCTCTCATTCCAGTAAATCCAACAACAAAAATAAATCTTTGATCTAACCGCCCTCCCCCTCCTCCCCCCGCTGCTGCTCAGAATGGTTCAGTCCGGAGGGAGGGGGTGTTATCGCGTGCACGCGCACGTGCTGTATATGTGGGAGTGCGCTCAGAGAGCAGCAGTCGGTCCGGAGCTGCTGGACGGTTCTGATCAGCGCGGAGACGAACAGGTGAGACTCACCTTCTGCGCATGCGCGTGTCAGTGTGGTAACTGATAGTTGATGTATGTCAGAAACACCAGGCGGTCACCTGCAGGGACCGGTTCGGCCCGGTCCCGGGGGTTCGAACCAGTCCCGGGGGATTCCTCCTGGTTCGGACCGGTCCCGGGGGTTCCTCCCGGTTCTGTTCGGCCCGGTCCCGGGGGGTTCCTCTCGGTTCGGCCCGGTCCCGGGAAGCTGTGGCTGCGACCCGCCGGGCTGCGGTGGACCTGCAGCGGGTCAGAGCGGCTCCTCCTCCCGCTGCAGGGACCAGGGTGGTTTTGGATGTTTGGGTCTGGAGGTCTGAAGTGATGAAGATGTGAAATTATGTAAGAAGCTGCTAGATGTGAGGAGGAGGAGGAGGAGGAGGAGGAGGAGGAGGAGGAGGAAGGTTTATGTAACAGCCCTCCTCTTCATCCAGCAGCACATCTGCACAGTTTTATTCCTCCTGTAAATCTTTTTAGTTCTGGTTCTGTCCCAGTTCCTCTGAACAGAAGCATCAGAGGGAAGGTTCTGGTTCTGGTTCTGGTTCTGCTGTTGTTCCCCTGCTTCTGGTAAAGTCTGGATGTAGGTTCTGCAGGTTCTGGGTTCAGCTATAGCTGAGTGGGTTTGTTTTCCAGCAGCTGAGATCAGGTTTGTGTTCGAGGTTCTGGTCGGTTCTGGTCAGTTCTGGTCCCACATGTCATCAAAGAGAACCACAGAACCTGCTTTTTCCTGCTGGAGTCCAGAGTTGGTAAAGAACAGAGGAGGAGAACTCTTAGTTCTCAGATATCAGCTGATTCTCATCGTTTCATTGAAAGTTTGTTTGTGATTTTAAAAAGTTTCACTTTAAGTTTATTTAATTTCACAGATTTATTTACATTTTTACAACAAAAAACTGATCAGCTGGAAAAATAATAATAACACTTTAAAATCAGCTAAATGTTACATTATTAATGCAAGTTTAACGTTTCTGCTAGTCATTAAAACATTTAACGGGAGATAATTTCCTCTCTGCTCCTGATGCATTCAGAGAGGTGTCGTCATGGAAACAGCAGAGAAACGGTTCGGGATTTAAAATAACTGTGTTATTCTTTAAACGGACGTCACTGATGTCTGATGCTAAATGTTACTGGGAGGTTAAAGGTCAGAGGTCGGACCTGCGGCAGGTTCTGGTCTCCGTGTTGGATCGTTAGAAAGCAGCAGCTTTGTTCTCGATCGTTCTGGATCAGAAGCTTTGGTGTTTTCATGATCATCAGTCGATGCAGCTGTTAATCCAGCAGCAAACAGCTGTTGCTTAGAGCGTTTCTGTAAACGATGGGCAGAAGAACCTGAGAGGATCAGGAACATGGCCTCATGAGGAAACATCTCCCCAGCTGCTTCCATCACTGGCTCGCTGACGATCAGCTGGTTGTTCCGAGGATCTGAGGCTTCCTGTCGACTCGGATCGCTCAGCAGAGGAAGAGGTTCCTGCTGAGACCCAAACAATCTCAGTTTGGTCAGAAAGCAGCAGTGACATCACTTCCTGTCAAAACAATCTGACAGGAAATCTGGTTTTAGCTTCAAGCTTTTTTGTTCACTTTATATAAAAGATGCAAGACGTCCAGCTGTTATTAGGTCCGAACTGAAGGTACCGGGTCGGACCGCTTCGTGTTCTCAGAGATCCAACAGGAGGTTCTGGTCCATGTTGACATGTTAGCGGAAGGTCCTGTTCCAGCACGTCCCAAAGGTTCTAATTGGACCGAGACCGTTGGACTGAATCCAGATTCGGTTCTCCTCCTCAGAGTTTCCTGTTCTCAGCTGACAGAGTGGAACCAGGTGAGGTCTTCAGGGTTGGACGTGTTGTCCACTCAGAGATAGTTTCCTCTGACCTCTGGGTAGTTTCTTTCTCTGTGACCTCTACAGATCAGCATGTTCTGAAATCCTCAAACCAACACCGTGTTCCAGGTTCGAAGACACATGAATCCCGTTCCTTCCTGGTTCTGATGTTTGGTTTGAACGTCACATCCAGGAGCCTGACGGAGTCGCTGCCCTGTGATTGGCTGATCGGAGCGTCAGGTGACCTGCTGTCCAAACCAGGATATAAAATCTGAAGTTTATCAACAAACCTCAGAACCAAACAGGTCCGTGTTTCTAAAACCGGGTCCAACATTCTGATGACTTCAGCACATCGGACCCTGGACCGGTTCTGACCCAGTAAGCTCCCTCCTCCCTCCTAAACTGAAACTTAAAATCTTTAAATTCGAGACAGAGTTGAACCTTCCAGCTGGTTTGATGCTGGGACCGTCAGAACCCGGACCAGAACCCGGACCAGAACCCGTCAGGGATCTTCCTCCCTCAGAGCGATGATTTATTCTGGCTCCTGTAAACACGGTGTTCTGTACTCGGATGGTCCCTGAACGTCTCACAGTTCTCTCCTCTATTTCTGGAAACATGACTCATCGTTTCTTAAACCTCTGAGTCTGAAGGATGAAGGTCTGTAGAACCAGGCCTGTTCAGTCCGAACATTCGTAATAACTACAGAATAAAATCATTTTTTATGATAATGTCCTCAGAAAGAAGCAGGAAAGATTAACAGTAAAAGTTAAAAATCTCAACTCAAACAGAATGAAACAGTTTAATGCTTTAAAAGAAAAAAGAAAATAACAAAAAAATATAAATTACATTTGTTTATTTTTGATTAAAACTCTTCTACAGATTAAACCTAAAATACAAACTCAGCTGAAAACAGAAAAGGTCAAATAAAATCATTGATTTTCATTCTTAGATTTACACTAAAAACAAGAGAATCCAGAGTTTTTGATCAGTTTTTATTAATCTGTTTTCTGTCTTAGTTAAAAATGAATAAAATGAAGTAAAACATAAAACGTCAGCAGATGGTTGGTTAGTTTTTCTCAGATTTAAAACCTGGTTCAGGTTCAGTTTGTTTGGCTGAAATCTGAAGAATTTAGTTTGAGTTTGATCCTTTTGAGCCGCCTCAGAAACTTGTTTTGCTCCAGAATCAGTTTATTTTCTGCAGACGGAGGCTGTGGCCTCTTATCTCTGAGTGCAGTGGGGGGTCCGGGG
>NC_051430.1:31117756-31125543 GCF_001649575.2 Kryptolebias marmoratus | reverse complement strand
GGGGGGGCCGGGGGCCC
The DNA here is from genome assembly GCF_001649575.2 of Kryptolebias marmoratus. NCBI lineage: Eukaryota > Metazoa > Chordata > Actinopteri > Cyprinodontiformes > Rivulidae > Kryptolebias > Kryptolebias marmoratus. The sequence goes on along the minus strand of NC_051430.1, from coordinate 31,125,526 downwards.
GGGGGGGCCGCCGGCAGCCGTGCAGTTTCACTTCCTGTTTTGGCTGCTGCTCACTGCTCCTCTTCAGCTCCTTCAGCGCAGGAATGTTAAGTTTGCTGATACGGCAGATGGACGAGCTTTATTCAGAGCGACACCTCCTCCCCTCTGACCTTTGACCTCTGCGTTCTTTGTTAAAATGTCCGGATCTGATCGGAAGCAGAAAAACAGCTGCAGGAGTCGTGTTTTACCAGTAGGAAGGAGAAGAGTCTGTAAAGAATCACACTCTGAAGCTTCGGTCAGTTAGCCTCGATTCATCCAGCTATTGTTGTCATGGCAACAGAAATACAACATCTGGACTGTGACTGATGGAGGACAGAATCTGGGAATATATTTACATATGTATTTATTTTGCTCAATGAGTTAAATTTGGAGTAAAATGAGCTTTAAAAACATTCAGAAAACTATTATTCATGCAGCAGATAAAGGAGTTAACGTTTCTAAATTTAAAGTTTAATAAAACATCTGTCTGCTGCTGGAAACCTCGCCGAGCTTTGACTTCCTGTCAATCAGAACCTTAAAGACGTAGCGATGACGTCGACCAATGACAGCAGCCGTTAGCGATGATGACAGACTGGGTGTGGTCGCAGAGCTGGGCGCCGAGATAAGAGAGACACACTCACACACACACACACACACACACACACTGTCACCGATACGCTTCTGATTCCCAGAAAAACACAACTTTCAGGCTAAAACTGAAAGTTCAGGTTTTTAACCAATCAGACGTCTCCTTGTGGCTCCGCCCACTAGTGTGTGTGTCAGTGTGTTTAAATTTCCTAAATTATTTTAAAGTGTCTCTTTAATTAATCCAGAGTTAGAAATAAATCTGCTGGAGAAGATCGAGTTTGTACAGATAGAAAAACAAAAGTTAAATTTAAAATGTTTTATTTTTTAATAAATGTTTATAGTTCCAAAGCGCTGAGAGTTCCCACCCTCTGCATGAGCCTGAAGTCACATCTGGAGCTTGGTTTTATCAAATCAAATCAAACTGAAATCCTCCTCGTTGGAGGCGATAATAACTATTAAAGCACTGATGGTGCATTCACTAACAATTGGAAATGAGCATTTCCATTACACAGGTGAGATCAAACAAAAAGGCAGGATTACCTAAAACACAAAGACCTGGTGGAGTTTTCGTCCTTTGTTTCTGAGGTTTAGTGAGTTTTCTGACTTCTGATGATAATCTGTAGTTAAACTCAAACTGAAGAGTTTCAGTTTTCCACTGGTCAGTGAATGCAGCACGATGTGAAGATTAAGTTAAAGAGGTTTAAAATCTTTTCCTCCTTAAATCGACTCCCTGAAGGGAATAATTTCAGCTCCTCGGAGTTAAAAACAAAAAGAGATTGTTTTATTTTGCGAAGACGTTGCTCTGAAGGAGAGAAGAAGAAATATTTTTAAAATGTCCCGTCTGAAGTTGGGTCCATAAAGTTTGTTGTAAACGTGTGTTCAGAGAAATCAGAACAGTCGACTCTCAGCTTCTGCTGATTTTTGTGTGACTCAGCTTTAAATCTGTAATCCATCTGAGAAACGATGACTCGTGAGAATCTGAAACACGACAAAAACCCTGAGAAGAATGAGAGCCGCTGCTGTCTGAGCAAACGGTGAACGTCGTCTCAGGTCGAGTTATTTCATCGCTCAGCATCTGTTCGATGACTCGGCAAACTGTGACTCAGCAGATTTCTGTCTCTGACCCACTTCCAGCCTCCGGCGTCAACATGTTTAATGTTTCACTGCATCACAACTCAACAGAAAGTACGATGAGTCAAACAGTGTGAGAGTCAGCAAAATGATCCAAACAGCTTCAGGAGGAGGAGGAGGAGGAGGACGATGAGGGAGAGGAGGAGGGTGAGGATGGGGAGGAGGAGGTGGAGGAGGGTGATGAAGCTGAAGGGATGCTTTCAGCTGAGGAGGAGTCTGAAGCATTCAGATCTGGATTCAGGTTTTGTTTCTGAGTCTGATGAAGAGGAGCAGACAAACTGAGATTCTTTGATTTGAAGACGTCCCCCCAGCGTGTCCCGGTCTCAGTCAGCAGGCAGGGGACAGAAGGACAGCTGCTCTTACAAAAACAAGAAAACAAACATTTTGTAAAGTTGAATTCAAATGATGTATTTGAAGAATTTCTCTCTTTTTTTCTTTTTTACTTCCTGTATTTGGAACACTGTCACCAAAGACAACGATAAATAAAACTAGTTTTCCTTTCTTAGGGTACCTGTGACCTTTGACCTTTGAGTCCCTGAATGCAGCAGCAGTTAAAGTGTGGCTCTGACTGTGAGCTCTGGAAGTTCTCAGGACCCGTGTTTGTTTGCAGGAAGTCAGTGACCGGCACTAAAGATCGCCTCGGTGATCCTAACGAGATAATTTACGGCTCTTCATCCCGACACAAAGAGACGAAGAGGAGGAGGACGAGCCGAGGAGCCGGAGCGACGGTTAACTTCCCATCACCGCGTTAACCCGTTCAGACCCACAACATGTCCGCGTCATGTTTCTGAGTTCGACTCAAACACCCGAAACTTCAGCTCCCAGGAGTTCTGTTTGAGGATCAGGAAGGAACCCTGAGAACCCAAACGGCAGACAGATCAGATCTGAGTTGATTTAACTCTGGATCTGAATCACTCAGATTCTGAGAGCTCTGGGTTGATTTCTCAGTGAATTCTGTTTGATTTCTCAGTGAATTGTGGCTGATTTCTCAATGAATTCTGTTTGATTTCTCAGTGAATTCTGTTTGAGTTCTCAGTGAATTCAGGTTTGATTTCTCAGTGAATTCTGTTTGATTTCTCAGTGAATTCTGGCTGATTTCGCAGTCAATTCTGGTTGATTTCTCAGTGAATTCTGGTTGTTTTCTCTGTGAATTCTGGTTGATGTGTGTGTTTGTGGGGTCCTCTCAGAGACAGCTGAGCTCTCGGCGTGTCCTCCTCCTCAGCCAGCAGCTGCAGAATAAATCAGGAGGAGGAGCTGCAGGGTCGGGTGGAGGTTTGATTTAAGCTGCGGGGTGTGGCAGGCGGGTGGGGTTTACCTGCTGCGACCCCAGCGGAGTGTCGGTGTCAGGGTGGTCTGATGGTGGGAGGTCTGTGTCGCAGCAGCATCTCTCTCATTGTCCTGCCCACATTTCTGCCAGCTGATTGGACAGCGGGGTGTGGTAACCTAGCAACCCCGGGATATCTCCCAGCATTCCTCTGGGTTATCTCCTGTCCCGGTGGACTCAGAGTCAGATCTGCTGAGCGAGGAGTCGCAAGCAGCAGCATCAAACCGACTCCCACTCAGACAGCAGGAAGACGGTCTGATGATGGACTGTTGCTATGGTAACCTGGGAGGTGGCATTCACTGCAGGAAGGTTTAGGAAGGAAAACGGTCCGCGGTGAGTTCAATGACGAGTCTGTGTTTCGTGATCCTTTGGAGTCGAATGGATCTTCAGATCTTCATCACTTAGCAACAGACGGAAATAAAACCTGATTCTAAAAATAGATGCACTTTTAACCAGGAGGACGGGTCTCTGTGTCCAGGAGGACAGGTCTGTGTGTGTCCAGGAGGACGGGTCTGTGTGTCCAGGAGGACAGGTATGTGTGTGTCCTGGAGGACAGGTCTGTGTGTCCAAGAGGACAGGTCTCTGTGTCCAGAAGGACAGGTCCATCTGTCCAGATGTTTTCTCTCTGAAACGTGTTCCACCTCTCAGCTGTAGTTTTGTTCCTTCTCTTTCAGGTTGCAGATCTGAGAGGTTCTGACGGTTCTCCAGGTTCTGACGGTTCTCCAGAACCTGGAGAACCGTCCAGGTTCTGTCTCCTCACGGAGGTTCGAGCTGAACTTCATTTGATCCTCAGGTCTCAGTTTTCTGTCAGCCGAGTGTCCCTGCAGCTGATCGATCCGATTATTGATCTCCTGGAGACATCTGATCCCTGTCCCTGTCCCGGGACGTCCCGACGTCCAGAGTGTCCATCTGCAGCTGCTTTAGCTTCAGAGATCAAAGCTAAAGAGACTCAGCTAAACCAAGGCTAAAATAAACAACAGGCTGAAAGCAGCTAAAGACGAGCTAAAAACTGTCCAAACAGCAGCTAGAAGCTAAAAGCTGCAGAACAAACAGCAAAACAAGAGCTAAAAACAGAAAAACAAATACTAAAGATGATTATTCAAAACAGTCGCTAATAAAGTGAAAGGCAGCCGAATAAGAGCTAAAAAAGCAAAGAATGGTAGCTAAGAGCTAAAAGTAGCAAAGCAGGAGCTAAAAATGGAAAAACATCAGCCGAAACAGAGAAACAAACAGAACCAGCAGCTGAAGCAGGTTTTAAAGGATCTCAGTTTATTTAAATAAATGTTAATATTTTGAAAAGTATATAAAATATGTATATATATTATAATAATAATAAATCACAGCACTATTTTAAACTTCTATTAACAACAAATCAAAGAAGAAAAAATGATCATTTATTAAAATAATATAACAACAAATGGTTCATAAAATCTTAATTTAAAAACAAGTTTTAGTTTCTGTGATTGTAAAATAATAATAATAATAATAATCAGTAAATATTTTAGGTATGTGGAAGTTGTTTAGTGGTTACTGTCAGATGGAGCTTTTGTTTGTTTTACAGAATAAATTAAATATTTGATGATTTTAAATGAAGGAACAGTTCATTGATCATGAAACTCTGGAGATTTGTTGTTTCTGCTGCTTTCAAGGTCAGAAATCTGCCATCAACTCATTAATTATTCAGAGTCACCCGAGCCGGGCCGGGGGTTCGAGTCCAGCCGGAACCAACAGGATCAGCAGAGTTAAACCTGCCGTTTGAGTCAATTAATGCATATCGCCCGCCGCCTTTTAATCTAAGATTCTCTGAAGAGAAAGGACAGAAATCTTAAAAATAACAATAATAAAAAGAGATTATTGTGAGATGTGTTGGAGCTGAGAGTCTGATTTATAAACGAGTTATTCATGAGGTTATAAACTCTTTATACAGCATTTGTAAGTATTTAATAAAACACAGTTAGTACAGAATCATTGTTTGTCAGATGCTGAACTTTAATCCATTCAGGTAAATGTTTTTAATAATTCTTTTATTAAACTGAGTAACTCACTGTTATCTAATCACTGAAGCTGATTATTAATGGTTTATTAACGTTAACTAATAACTCCAGTATTAACTATTTATTCATCATTTGTGAGGATATTTTTATTGTAGAGGTACCGGAGTATGCTCAGGTACTACCACACTGATTTCTAGCTCAGTATCTGTAAAACTGACTGAGTTTTACTCATTTTAGTGTTTCCTGGGGCTGATTAGCTGCGGCGGCCATCTTGAATCACATTGATTCCACACGTTAATCACTAGTATTGGTCCAGTTTTAACTGAATGAGGGTCCAGTGGTTGCTGAGATATTTTACTAACAGGCAGACATGCCGTAAATGGTTTTATTTGCTGAGTTTCATTTGTTTCTTCCTTCAGGAGTTTGTGTGTTTTTCAGGTTCTGATCGGGTCGACAAGCCAAGAACCCGAGCCCTGTGGACACCATGATCCCTTTTTCTCTCTGAGGTACCAACAAACTCACCGAGGCTGCATGTTTCCAACACTTCCACCTGTTCCTGAAACAAAGAGCTGGGCCCTCTGGAATGGTCCTTTTGTCTGTCAGACACACCGAACAATACGGAGCTGCAGCAAAGCATGCTGGGAGTTCTGCTCACAGTCTGAGAATTACATCCAAACAAATAATCCTCCTGTCACGAGTCCAGTCAGGGGGTTAGCCTAGCTTAGCACAAAGACTGGAAGTGAAGGGAAACTGTTAGCCTCTGTTCACATGTGGTCATAAAACCAGCTGCAGGTTCTGGGTTTGATCCAGTAAAACTCCTGAACCGCCTGCAGTTTGGAGACCGCATGAGAAGATTGTTCTAAATTATTTCAAGTCAGTCTGTGGTGAGACTTCATGTTTACGTCTTCAGACTCGATTCAGACTCTTTGCTGACAGAGGTATCCCCTTCTTCTGGTTCTGAGTCCTGCAGGATCCAGGACTCAGGTTCTAAGACCTGCTGGATCCAGGACTCTGGTTCTGAGTCCTGTTGGATCCAGGACTCTGGTTCTGTGACCTGCTGTATCCAGGACTCTGGTTCTGTGACCTGCAGGATCCAGGACTCTGGTTCTGAGACCTGCTGGATCCAGGACTCTGGTTCTGAGTCCTGTTGGATCCAGGACTCTGGTCTCAGACCTGTTGGATCCAGGACTCTGGTTCTGAGTCCTGTTGGATCCAGGACTCTGGTCTCAGACCTGTTGGATCCAGGACTCTGGTTCTGAGCCCTGTTGAATCCAGGACTCTGGTTCTGAGACCTGCTGGATCCAGGATTCTGGTCTAAGACCTGTTGGATCCAGGATTCTGGTCTCAGACCTGTTGGATCCAGGACTCTGGTTCTGAGCCCTGTTGGATCCAGGACTCTAGTTCTGAGACCTGTTGGATCCAGGATTCTGGTCTCAGACCTGTTGGATCCAGGACTCTGGTCTCAGACCTGTTGGATCCAGGACTCTAGTTCTCAGACCTGTTGGGTTCTTGTTGGAAACTGTTTTAAATAAAAAATAAACCCATTTATCCTGAATATTTCCCATGATGCCTCTGTCCTTCAGTCTTCTCTGCATCATTTAACAGAACATCCTGTCTCCCCCAGGAACTGACCAATCAGCAGTCAGGATGATGCCAAAGGTGAGCAACAAAGAAGCTGAAACTTTAACTTTTATTCATTTCAGGAACTTTTTAACTTTTTACTTTGTTTTTATAAAAACAGAAACAAACTGAAATTTGCCTGGATGGTTCTGGGTTTATTTTACTCCAAAGACAGAAAAGTTTCTCTTTTTTATGATTTATCTGAACAATTTTATTTTGTTTTACAACATAAACTAAATATGTTTTTAAATTAAATATATTTATGTGTGAAATGTCTTTATTTTAATTCCAACATTTTGCAGTTTTGAACAAATTTGATTTGATAAACCAGGAGATGGAAATCGTACTGATTCCTGTCAGTTAAAATAAAAATAAACACGAGTTATTTTTATGTTGTTTTAAATAAAGCCTCAGAGAGGCTGTTGACCTCTGACCTCTGACCTCAAAGATTAAACAGAAACTGAGACATTAATTCTGAGTCTTTGAACAGAAATCTGCGTAAAATTTGACTAAACTGGATGTTCAGATGTCGGTTCAGTTTGATGTTTGGAGGTAAAATTCTCCCAGGTAAACTCACCTGTGTGTGTGTGTGTGTGAAAGCAGCAGCCGGCCCAGACGTCTCCAGGAAGCGTGTTGTCTCTACGAGGGACCAGCGTCCCGGGATCCCCCGCTGCCGCCATCGTGGTGAGACTAAGACTCGGATCCATCAGCTTCAGATTAATCTTAAACCTGTAATCTGTAATCTCACCCCTCCCCCGCCCTCTGCAGGCCCGGGTGGAGGACGGCGTCATCGGCTACAAGGACCTGGCAGCGCTGCCCAGAGACAAAGCCATCCTGGACATCGAGAGACCCGACCTAATGATCTACCAGCCGCACTACAGCTACAGTCCTCTGGAGGTGATCCAGACGTCCCGGTCCCCCTCAGACATTTAGATCAGGGTCCAAATAATCCAAATGTCCTGAAACCTGAAATCAGATTATCCTGCAGATCTGTGGATGGATGGCTGGATAGATGGATGGCTGGATGGATGGCTGGATGGATGGCTGGATGGATGGCTGGATGGATGGATGGATGGATGGATGGATGGATGGATG
>NC_051430.1:31086616-31103867 GCF_001649575.2 Kryptolebias marmoratus | reverse complement strand
TGGTTGGTTGGTTGGTTGGTTGGTTGGTTGGTTGGTTGGGAGCAGAGGGAAACCCGTGAGTCTGGCAGCAGGCGGATCCTCCAGCAGTCGGTTGGTTGGTTCTGGTTTGGCTGAAACCGGGTCTTTAATCTCAGATCTGAGCCCAGATCCACAGCTGAGGCCCAGTCTGTGTTTTTACTGATTCTACTTGTGTTGTGGAGACATTTTTACATGATCCCTCTGTGAGGACCTGAACGATCTGTCCTTATGAAGCTTCTGGATAAAACAAACCTTTTGATAAATTTTATGTTTGAATTTATAATTATTTCATTCTGTGCTCAGAGCTACTCATATCAAACTATGAAATCAAACATGAAGAAGTTTCTCCTGAACTACTTCAGCAAAGTAACCATGTATTAATTGTTTCTTAGTTTCATGTCTTTAAATAAGAGGTGTTTGATCTGTTTTTGTCTCCTCCTCCTGCAGACGTCTCTGTCTCCTCGCTCCATCTCTCCTCCTCCCTCCCCCGAGGTAAGACTTCATGAAATCATTTATTTTGAAGCTTCTAATTTACATCCTGATGGTTAACCTTCATGTTCAGAGTTCTTCAGTTAATCAGACATCAGTGAGGAGGTCAGAGGTCAAAGGTCAGGACACCCTGGTGGTCCATTACCCAAATAAGCACCATAAAAACCAAAGCCCAGAACAGATTTGTGCGTCAGCTGTCTGTAGGTGTGTTTGGTTTATATTTAGCTCCTTTCTGCCTGTTTGCTGCGAATCTTCTCGCTCTTTTCTTCACACGGCTTCTAGAAACCTGATTTAGATTTCAGTTTTTTTTTAATTTCTTTGTGTTTAAAGCTCTTTGTTGTTGCAGCGTCCCTGCAGAAACAGATCGATGTGAACGATCGCTTTTAAAACGCTGCATCAATCAGATTTGACGGCTGCGCTCTGAAAGGTGGAGCAGCTCTGATCAGTCAGTGTCTTACCCGCAGCAGACAGCGCTCAGTTTGGAGAATCAGAGAGAAATTATCATGCTTCATAGCTAATCAGAGCAGGAAGCATAAAAAGTGAATTTCCAGTATCAAAAACTCAAAACTTTCCCTTTTTATTCAAACATGTTAAATATCTTTACTCCTCATCACTGATTCACTGCAAAGAGCTAACGGGACCAGTACTGACTGATCCAGGGACAGGTCCTGGTCCTGGTCCTAGTCCTGTTTCATGGACTGGTCCTGGTCCTGTTTCATGGACTGGTCCTGGTCCATAGACAGGTCCTGGTCCTGGTCCTGGTCCTATTCCTGTTTCATGGACTGGTCCTGGTCCATGGACAGGTCCTGGTCCTGGTCCTGGTCCTGGTCCTGGTCCTGTTTCATGGACTGGTCCTGGTCCATGGACAGGTCCTGGTCCTGGTCCTGGTCCTGGTCCTGGTCCTGGTCCTGGCCCTGGCCCATGGACTGGTCCTGGTCCTGGTTTTATTGTCGGTTTCAGTGACGACATATTTTAGGATGAATAAAGCAGAGAGATTATAAAATACTTTTTATTTAATCTCATCAGAACCTTTGGTTCCTGTCATGGTTCTAATCCTGAGTCAGTCCTGCTGAGGTCCTACAGGTTCTCTGTGCGGTGCTAGTTGGTTCTATAAGTCCCTCAGAGAGTCCAGCTGTGGATTTTCCTGCTGTCATTGAACACATCGTTACTCTCTCACCTGTCTGCTGTTTCCTTTACAGAACTCCTCCAAGGAGTCCCGGGAGTGGCTGGAGAACCGGTCACCTGGAGGGTCCTCACCGTGTTCCACCATCCAGAGCAGCAGAACCCACAGCTCACACACACCGTCGACACTAAACACACCCAGCACACCCAACACACACTCCCTGAGTACCAAGAGCGCCGTGCAGCACTTCCACAGGCCCGGTAAAGACCCGGTTCCTTTTGTTCTTTTACAGAAACTGAAATGGTTTCATGAAGCTGCAGCTGGGAGTCGAAACAGATGATTAAAGATTAAAATGTTATTTATTTATTCTTTTATTTTGGTAGAAAACGGCACCAACATCTATAAGAAGCCTCCGATCTACAAACAAGGTGAGTTTCTTCTTTTTACATCGATGGTGAATAAATTTAAAGTCGACAGAAACGGGACGTCGCCTGAGGCTGAATGTGGGTCAGCTGCACCCCCCCGCCCTGTAAACCAGCAGGATGTTTAATCAGCTTTAACATGCTGTGTGTGTGTGTGTGTGTGTGTGTCCAGATGTGTCATCCTCTGCCGTCCCTCAGGGGAAACACATCGAGGATCTGATCATCGAGTCCTCAAAGTTTCCTGCAGCTCAGCCTCCAGACCCGAACCAGCCCTCCAAGATCGAGACTGAGTACTGGCCCTGCCCCCCCTCTCTGGCTGTGGTTGGTACGACTGCTACACACACACACACACATGAACACACACACACATGAACACACACACAGACACACACTCTCTGATGAAATGTTGCAGGTGTTTTCTGTAAATCCTGATAATCTGCTTCCTGTCTCGTCTCCATCATGTTCCCTTGTTTCCTGTCCTCGTCTCCTTGTCTCCTTGTTCCCTGTCCTTGTCTCCTGTTCTTGTCTCCTCGTCTCCTGTCCTCCTCTCCTCCTCTCCTCCTCTCCTTGTCTCCTGTCCTCCTCTCCTTGTCTCCTCTCGTCTCCTCCCTGCAGAGAAGGAGTGGAAGAAGAAGGAGCAGGGGGATGATGAAGATGAGGAGGAGGAAGATGATGAGCTGTGGGGACTCAGAACTCTTCAGAGACAAGAACTGAACAAAGTCGGTGAAACACGCAGGTTTAATTCCAACATTGTATCACCAAAGAGCTCCTGAATGATGTTTGTTTGTTTGTTTGTTTGTTTGTTTGTTTGTTTGTTTGTGTCAGATTCAGTCCAATCTGGGGCGAATCATCCTGAAGGAGGAGTTGGAGAAAACTGGAAGTCCTTTAAGGAGGAAAACTCGATCTCTGCCGGAGCGAAGTCAAAACGCTGGTTTGTTGTTTGTTTCTTATTTACCTCCTCTTATTTACAGGACATGGATCTTTTCAGTAAAACGTCAGAATTATCTGCTGGTAAACAAACGTCTGATTTGTCTTTTTTCGTCTCCAGGGTCCAACGCGTCGAAGGCGGTGTATTTCCCAGCATCCTCTGGGAGCGGCCTGTCCCGGGTGAGTTTCCTGACCAGAAACAATCGATGCGTTCGAGTCTGGTGACGATGGAGACGAATGTTTCTGTTTGTTTTCAGCTGCAGTCTGCAGAGTTCAGCTCCTCGGAGAAGACTCCGACAGGTCAGCAACATCTGGAACATCTGCAGACACTGACGTCACATTTAAAGGTTTTTATTTCTGTTTCGTAAACTTTGTCCTTCTGTCTGTGTGTCTGCAGGTCTTCAGGTAAAGTCTGATCATTTTTACCTGACATCAGCTGCAGAGGAGTCGTCACTCAAGCCGTTTGAAATAATTTGAATGATTCTTTGTGTTTGGTTGGGTCAGAACGGAGACTCCAGGATGGACCGAGGAAACTCCCTCCCCAGCATGTTGGAGCAGAAGGTCAGAAAGCTGAGATCAGATCAGAATTTAAACAAACCCTCAGAGCGTCCTGAAGAACGTTCTTTGTTCCTGCTGGTTGTGTCTGAGCGTCAGCCTCAGGTTGTGCAGATCAAACTGATCTGGTGTCAGCTCGTCATCACAGCTGTTGGCTGTGGGGAAACAGGCGGAGCAGATTCTGGTCCAAACCAGGAGCTTTTAGTGAAGCTGGAGATCCTCTCAGACTGTCCTGCAGCCTGGAAACAAACAGCTTTTAATGCTTTCTCTTCTTTATCTGCAGATTTATCCGTACGAGATGCTGGTGGTGACGCACAGAGGACGCAAGAAACCTCCTCCTGGCGTGGACCGAACCCGCCTGGAGGTAACAACCTTCATTCCAACTAGTTTCTGTTTTTTACATTATGTGTGGCTGTTGTTGATCCTGTGTGTCCCGCCTGCAGAGACACCTCTCTCAGGAGGAGTTCTTCAGCGTTTTCGGGATGTCCATCGAGGATTTTGACCGTCTGTCTCTCTGGAAGAGAAACCAGCTGAAGAAGAAGTTCTGTCTGTTCTGATGTCTCCGGGACGACACGTCCCCGGACCGAACGGCGGGAAGCCAAGCAGACTGTCCCCTCCAGGCGTCTCCGGTGCCGTGGACTCTTGGGTTTGTGGTTGTTGTCTCTTGCAGAGAAACACGGAGTGGTTTTAGAGTTCTGTTGCACCGGTTTGAGCTTTCAGAGCTGCAGGACACCAGCTTCAATCAGGAGCCACACAAATACTTAGCCAGCACAAAACAGAGACTTTACAGAGTGAGAGACGGAGACGGAGACGGAGACGGAGGAGCTGCAGAGCTTGTTGTGGTGGTGAGGTTGGAAATGTGTCTGAATCTGCAGCTCAGAGGTCCGTTTTAGGTGTGATTCCCTGAAAAACACAAACAGAAACTACATTCCCTCCGACTCAGAGTCAGCTTTCAGATGGAGCAAAGAAACCTCTGAAACGGAGCGTTCCTATTGGCTTAACCAGCTATGATGTCATAGAGACGCCGTTTGTTTCCCGCTGAGGAGAAAACAAGGAGACGGTTTGATCGCAGCCAGACTGGAAAGAGAAATGTTCGTATTTCCTCACAGTTTAAAGTCTCAGCGAAACGCCCCCATTAATTCAAACCATGAATAAATATTTAATTTGCTTCAACGTTTCCAGCTCAGGTGGAAACTTTGACGTCGTTCAGATTTTAACTTCACCTTCCAAACACTGGCTTTCAGGGCAGCTGTTTGTTTGTCGTGTTTCTGTTGTGTGAACGCCATAATCAGGATGTTTTTAAGCTTAAATAATAATTAATATTTGACACGTTTTATTTAATGGATTCAGAACTGATCATGTCTGCATCAAAAACTAGATTATAAGATTATAACCCCCACCTCTGGTTCATATCCAACGTGCTCCTCTTCTTAAAGAAAGAAAAAGGCCTAAAAGGATCTTTGTTTGTTTCTGTAACCAGTTTCACAGAAACACAACCAGACTTTTCTGTTTTATTTTAAGGAGGTTTGATTAAAGCAGGAAGCAAAGTCTGAGCTGCGATCCGACTCTCCTCTCCTTGTTTCCTTTGTGTTTCAGCAAAACTCACTGCCACACACGCACACACACACACACACGCACACACACACCCCTGAGAGCGAAGACGAGCGGAGCTAACACACCTTCAGTGTCGCCTCGTGTTGCTTTGTGACCAAATGATGTGCAGCTATTTTTTAAGCTCCCTACAGACATGGCATGTTTGTATTTAAATCTAAATAAATAATGTAAAACTACAAACACGGACAGGAAATAAACAGATCTTCATCACTTCAGCACTGAGAGATAAATTCACTCATTCATTTAAGTATAATTCTGACTCACAAGCATCGTAACAGCTAACATCTGAGATCTTCACCTCCTTAAAACACCTTTACCTCCATCCAACAACTCCGGCTCTGAGTCCCGACTGGACCAGATTTATTGGTGATTTATCACAGATTTCATGTTTTCATAAAAAGAAACCATTAATCAACCCAAACTAAAACTTCTTCAGGCAGTTTTCAGAGTTTATCAGCTTTCAGTTAGAACAGAGAATGTTTAAAAAGTGTTTATTTAAATTTGAATCTGTTTGCTGTGAGTCCAGCAGAGGACAGTTTAGGATTATTTTTATTTTTCCAGGAACTTTTTCTCCATTTTAAAGCAAAACTAAAATAATTGAAGTCAATTCCAACTTAAACAAAGTTCCTTTTATTTTTAATATCTGCAGATTTTATGAACTAAGTGACATTTTCAGTTAGTTTACTGTAAATTAATGAACATTTTTAGAGCAGAACTTTCCTTTTTTCTCCTTTAGATCCGAGTCCAGCGGCTCAGAGCCGATTTAAACTTTCATTCACACTTTGAACTAAAATCAGCTCCAGCTTCACGTTTGCTTCGCTGCTTCTTGTTTCTGTGCAACAAATAATCAAACCAATCACCTGGACGGAGGATAGAAGCGTCGGCCATTTTCTGTTCAGATCATTTCCTCTCTGGCTCGGTTCTGATGGTTGTTGTGACAGAAAAACTGCGATGACACAAAGATTGTTTCATCTCTTTTCTACATCTGATGTGTTTTATTCTGTTTATTATTTTAACGCAGGACGACTTTGAGACTCGATGTTTCTGATCTTTGAGCTTCCATAAAATCACTTTTATTTCATTTAACAACAATAACAGCAGTTTAAACTTTAAACCCACCAACTTTTATGTTTTCATGCTGCTGGAGAGAAAATAATTATTTTACTTCCATTAAACAACAATTTAAACAGATTATTTATTAGTAGAACAAATTCTGTAGAATAAATTGTTTAGAGCTAAATTGACAAACTTAAGTCTTTAACTAATTATTCAAAAACATGGAAACGAAGTAGAGCTCCTTAAATTAATTTAACTAGTATTTTAATTTAACTTGTATTTAAATTTATCTTGTATTTTAGGTGTTTTTCTGCTGCAGTTGTTTCAGGAAAATGTTGCCAATATTTAAAGAGAAAAACTGCTGAAACTTCCTGTTTTTACTGTCAGGTTAAAAAGGGACTGAAGGGCCACATGTGGCCCCAGAGCCGCAGGTTGCAGACCCCGGGCCTGGTTGGTTCTGGTTGTCCAGTTTAATAATCAGTAATAAATCTCTTTATTATTACCTGAAGTGCTTCAGCTGATTGTTTAACACGTGAAGGTTCTGGATGTTTGGGTCAGAGGTCGGAGGTCAGAGGTCGTCCTGCTGATGTAAATATGAACTCTGAATGATGAGCTGTTGGTGTTTTCATGTCTGGGTGCAGCTGCTGGTGACGTGATGAACCAGGAGTTACAATAAAGATCATTTCTATCAGCTTCTTTCATCAGACTCTTTCAAAAATACAAACTTTAATTAGAAGATTAATTCAGTTTCTCTGACTTTTATTTCATATTATTTCATGTTTGCTTGTTTTACCAGCAGGATAATAATTTATGACTCATCTGCAGGAAGGTGGAGCGATGGTTTCTGGAGAAAAAATGTTCTCTGCAGAGCAGAACATCATGAAACCCTTCAGAGAGTCTGGAGGAGTTTTAGTGTTTCTGAAGCACGGCAGGGGAGGTGTCATGGTGAGGGGTTTCTTTAATAACTACCTGCAGACATCTGGAGTTCAAATATCCTGAAATCAGTCGAGGATTAAGGAGGTCTGAGGTGGACTGCTGAGGTCTCTGACAGAACCGTCAAGAACCCAAGAACCGTGTTCCATCAGCAGCTCTGAGAACTGACCGGCCAGAACCTGGTCCTTATTCTAACCTGATCCGAGCCCGGACTGACGCAGAACCTCGATCTGAGCCCGGACTGACACAGAACCCTGATCTGAGCCTGGACTGACGCAGAACCTCGATCTGAGCCCAGACTGACACAGAACCTCGATCTGAGCCCAGACCGTAGCAGAACCTCCAGGTCAGAGGAGCCTTGAGGCCAGAGTCTGACCGCCTGCTGTACCTGGTGCTGCAGCACCCCCTGCTGTGTGAAAGATGAAGCTACACTTTCTTTTAGTTTCCCTTTTTAACACAAACTTTGAACTTGTTTTTGTCTCATGAATGATGAGGATTCTGAAGGAACCAACATGTTCAGTTCTTTAACCTTAAAATGTTGTTAAAGTTTAAAATCATCTCCTTCAACCCAACAGAAACAGAACACAAGAACCTTAAAAAGTCCAGGGAGAACCCAGTTTAATCTGATAATTTACAGATCAGTGTTCGAACAGAAACGTTGTCCTGAGTAAAAAGTACAGTAAATATAAAAACACATCAGTTCTAACTTTGTGTTGGTCAGTATGAGGTGAAAACAACAAAAAACAAATAATCCATCAGAAGAGCAGCCATGTGGGACTAAAAGCAAACAGTTTCCTGAATTAAAGAACCGGTGGTTTCCTGAACACAATGAGACCTTTCTGACTCACTGAGGAGGAGTTTCATCCACAGATTTACAAACAGACTCTGAGGCTGAGAACTGAAGGTCTGCCATAAAAAAACAACAAGATTTATTCAAACTTCCCGTTTTCAGACGTAAAGAAGCCACTTTTTATTCTGGCGCCCCCTCTGGAGGTCAAGGGTCATTGAAGCTCTGAGCCTAACGTTTGAAACAAATATTTAAATAAAGGAAATAAAAACATTTGATTTGATGAAACATCTTTTACTTCATCAGTTTGTTCCTCTCCAACAACAAACTGAGATGAAGGAAAACCTGATTTAATTGAAAATGAAGACTTTTACAACTATTAGAAAATATTCACAGTCTGGTTTAAAGTTTTAAACTTTACTAAGTGTCTCTGAGCGGGAAGCTAGTTTGTTGCCATGGCAACACCGTGACATTAGGCCAAGGAGACCAGTTAAAATGATTTTTACTATAATTATTTATCAGGTTTGGATCTAAAACTCCAAACAGGAAATATCAAAAGTATTTTATTGTCTTTTTGTCTCCCGTCTGTTTGTTAGCAAAATATCACGAGAACCAGTGGACAGAATTTAATTTAACTAATAATAATCACTGGATAAACATCTACCCCATTCAAGATGGCCGCCAGCTCTGTCAGGAAAGGCGGCGGGCGATAAGCATTCCTCCAGTAAATGCTAGGCGTTTAAACACTTGAGTTGGGCAGAAATATAAATATTTATTTCCTGGTTTCTTGTTTTTTATTAAACTTATTTATGTTTAATCAGTTAGCTTCAGCTATCCAGTTAACCTGTTAACCAGCTGACCGGTCAGGTGTCTGTTTGTTAATTAGTTTAAACTGTTTATTAATAAAAACATTTAGTTCAAATCTATAAAAGCTACAGCAGCCTCAGAAACAGCCAAGTTGTATTCCTTATATGGTCACGTGTTCCTCCTCGCTGGGAGCTGTTGGCCAATCAGAAGAGAGTAAATTCTTAAAGAGACAGGAACCAAAACAGCGCGTTTCAGGAAGACAAAACAAACCAAAACAAAACATTTTAAGATTCATTATTAACACAGAACTGATCCGTTAAAGTCCCAGAATAAATTTATATAAAGTCTGATAAAAACAAAGAAAATGCTGGATTTATTTTGGGGGTTCTGGTGTCTGAGTCCAACCAGACCTGAGTCCAACCAACCAATCAGAGAGCTGCTTCTCATTTTTACTCAGGTTGGTTTCAGGAAGTTCATGTCAAGCAGAAGCTTTGGCCTCCCACTCCTGAGGAAACAAGAAGAACAAACACAGAAAATAAATCAAATAAAGCTGCTTTATGATTGTTTTCCAGGCATAAAGTTCAATGAATAAAAGCTAAACCTAAACCTGGACTTCTGCAGACCTGCAGAGACCAGAACCAGGAGGACTTCTCACCTTCTTTTTCTGGAAAACCTTTCCGTGTTCGATGAAGAGCGCTGAAGGAGCTCGTTTCAAGGAGCTCTTAGCCGAGGCCGTCCGTCGCAGAAGAGGGTTCAGGAAGCCCACCTGGACCAACAGAGACCAGCAGAGACCATTACAGACCAGAAGAAACCAGGAGGTTCCAGAAGAAACCAACAGAGACCAGTAGAGACCAGAAGAAACCAACAAAAACAGCAAAGTCTAGCAGAGACCATCAGAGACCAGTGCACCCAGCAGAGACCAGGAGAGACCATCAGAGTCCAGCAGAGTCCAGCAGAGACCAGCAGAGACCATCAGAGACCAGTGAACCCATCAGAGACCAGCAGAGACCAGCAGAGTCCAGCAGAGTCCAACAGAGACCAGTAGAGTCCAGCAAAGTCCAGCAGAGTCCAGCAGAGACCAGCAGAGTCCAGCAGAGTCCAGCAGAGTCCAGCAGAGACCAGCAGAGACTAGCAGAGACCAGTGAACCCAGCAGAGACCATCAGAGACCCAGGAAGACAAATGGAGACCAGGGGAACCCATCAGAGACCACCAGAGTCCAGCAGAGACCAGAAGAAACCAACAAAAACAGCAAAGTCTAGCAGAGACCATCAGAGATCAGTGAACCCAGCAGAGACCAGCAGAGACCAGCAGAGTCCAGCAGAGACCAGCAGAGACCAGCAGAGTCCAGTGAACCCAGTGAGCAGAGCGTTGTTGGAATGTTGGATTTTTCTGCGTCCTGTTGATCCGACCAGGATCAGGACCGGTTTGGCGGTTCTTACCTGGGCCCGCTCGGTGCAGATGGCCAGGGACTGCCTGAAGGAGGTGCGTTTGTTTCGTTTCCCAGCGAACACCAGGTTGGTTTCTGACCCCGCCCTCAGAGGCACCACGGGTGTCCCGGCCAGCTCCAGCTTCTGAACGCCTCGCTGCACCTCCCTGGCGTTTCTGCCTGAAACACAGAATCCATCTTTGATCCGTCAGCATCCGTCACATGTCAGAGACACTAAAACCAACTCAAGCCTTCAGGCAGATTGTTACTGAAGAAGGCTGGGCATCATGACATGTTTCTGTAAAAATAATTTAAGAAGTTCAGGTTTTTCTTTGCTTTTAAATACAAACAGACGACTTTACTCTGAAGCTTTTCTTCTCAAAGGAACATTCTTTTATTTTTACTCACCAGGACCTCATGAAGGATCAAAAAAACTTCTTAAAGCAAACCTTGAAATGTTTTTAAAGTTTACGGCGACGGTGACTCACTGTGGCTGCTGAAGACCGTGTTGCTGTAGGTCACAGAGTCTCTGGACGAGATTAAATCCTGAGAGCTGCGGAGCTGAAAGGAGACAAACGGGTCAAAGGTCCATCAGAGACATATGATGTTCGGCTGTTTCAGTGCTGGAGCTTCATCCCATCCCTCCTCTTCAGATCTGAGCTCATCATGTCTCTGAATTACCAGACAAATTAAATGTTTACACTAAAATAAATAGAAACACTGGCAAAATAAAGTTAATAGAGCCGTCTGCTGTTCTCTCATATTTTGTTTAAACTGTTTGAACGGCGTTCCTCGGGTCGGTACCATGTGCTCCAGCGTGGACGAGTTGGAGTAAACGGGCTGGTCTCGGACGGTTCCGCTCAGGCTGAACGGGTCGTCCATGTAGGTGTTGGAGGTGGGGAACCTGCGAGTCTGGAGCCCGCTGAGGAGGAAGGACAGGCAGGAGGACATGAGGTTCTGTCACCTGAGCCGGAACCAGAGATGGTTCCTGCAGGTTCACCAAAACTGTCAAATAAAACAACAGGAACTGGACAAACTGAGAGCAGAACGACTCCTGAAGTTTGCAGAAGAAGCTGAAACTGGTTTGTTTAAGGTAAAACAAGCAGAACAGCAGCTGAAAGCTAATGTAGCTAAAGGCTAACATTTCAGATCTTCCCATGAGAGACCACTGGGTCTAACCATCGGGGAGACACTTTAAATCAAGTTTCTAACTGAATATCTGTCTCTGACCTGAGAGCGCCCCCTGTAGGCTCCTGCCTCTTGTTGTCATGGTGACCTTGATGGGCGGCTCCATCCTGCAGCAGCTTCAGCCATCTTTGTTTTTCCTCTGAAGAGCTCACCTGAAGAACCGCAGGTCGGACAGGGAGACTCATTTATGTGTCAAACAGAGCAGAATGGACAGGTGTCTCCGTCTCTCACCTCCAGGACAGCCACCTGGTCACTGAGCATGCTCAGTGTGATCCTGTAGGAGCGCTCCGTGTCGACTCTGACGTCACAGCCTGTCAGCTGGACGGTGTACTGAGGAGACCGCTTCACCTCCTCCTCCTCCTCCTGTTTGTCCTCCTCCTCGTCTCCAAACATGTTGAGGACTCCGTCCTCCACCTGACACCACAAACTCTGCCACTGACAGTTCATCAGCACGTTCAGGAACCCTGCGGCAAAAACGCCAACCATCACGTCACGTTTCACAGACCGCCAGGTACAAGTTCACCATCAGGTGAAGTGAGGATGGAAGCTTCAGTTTCTAACAGCTTCAGTTTTTAACAGCTTCAGTTTTATCAGCTTCATTTTTAACAGCTTCAGTTTTTAACAGCTTCAGTACCTCTGTGTTTGTTGAGGCTGCAGCTGGCTGAAGGTTTCTCCTCATCAGAGTCGATCTGGACTGAACTGGACTGAAGACAGAAACACAAATATTTACAGCAGAACGCAGAGATGAAGATATTTTATTCACAAATTTTTGTTTGGCTGTATTTCAGACAAACATCCTGATTATGCTACAAGCTTGTTATCATCAGAAAAACAGGGAAAATGTTATATTTTTATACAAAGACGTTGATCAAAAAGTGTGAAAATGTTCTACATGATGCTCTATAAACTGACTGAGCCTTTCTTTCTGTGTATTTTACAGATGATGGGATGTTTTCTATGATAAATCCATTTTGAGCTCATCTATTGGTCGCCTCGTTCCAAGCCTCTCAGAGACTCTGGTGTTCGTTAGCGGTCTGGAGAAGAGCCTGAAGTTTGTGTTTCTCACCCTGCAGGACAGCCGATGGTCAGATTTATTCAGAGATGAAAAGCTCTGCGTCTCCTCGTCTCCTCCGACACTCACCTCCTCGATCACCTGCACACACACTCAGGTTAGGAGCAGCTCATCTTCATCACTTTGTTGGAATAAATCCTGCCTTGTCGCGTGCTGCTGACCCTCCTCCACTCGTCGGCATGCTCGAAGCTGCTGAAGCCCAGAACTAGCGACTCTGAGCCCAGTAGGACCAGTTTCAGTTGGTGCTGGATCTTCCCGTTGCTCTTGGACTTGTAGAGGAGCTGACAGCCGCGGAGGTTCATCTCCATCTGAGGCAGCAGGTCCTGAGCGCACTTATAGCACTGACACACACACACATACCATGTTACACACAGCAGGTTACACACAGCAGGTTACACACACCAGGTTACACACACCACGTTACATACACCATGTTACACACACACACCAGGTTACACACACACCACGTTACACACACACACACCAGGTTACACACACCACATTACACACACCCTGTTACACACACCAGGTTACACACACACCACGTTACACACACCAGGTTACACACACCAGGTTACACACACCACGTTACACACACCAGGTTACACACACCAAGTTACACACACACACCAGGTTACACACACACCAGGTTACACACACACCACGTTACACACACACACCAGGTTACACACACACCACGTTACACACACACACACCAGGTTACACACACCATGTTACACACACACCATGTTACACACACACCAGGTTACACACACCAGGTTACACACACACACCAGGTTACACACACAACAGGTTACACACACCAGGTTACACACACACACCAGGTTACACACACACACCAGGTTACACACACCATGTTACACACACACCAGGTTACACACACATTACATTACACACATCAGGTTACACACACCCTGTTACACACACCCTGTTACACTCTGGACTTTAGATGGATTCTACACGATTACACAGTTCTTCACAAAGACGTCACGGCTGCATTTCAGTCATTTTTAATAAAAGGGTAATTTGACCACTGAGTGCATTAATCTAACAGACTGAAAACTTGAATTAGTGTCAGCTGTGGTTCCAGCAGCACCTAGTGGTCGCTACAGGAACTGCAGCTGGAGGAATCTGTTTTCTCCTCTTCCTCACCAGCAGAACATCATTCCTGAGGATGAAGAGCTGTTTGCTCCACTGGCCGAGCCACTTCCTCCTCCACAGGTAGTCACAGAGGCGGGACTCAGGGGCGGGCCTTAGGCAGGGCTGCGAGGCGCTCCATTGGATGTAGTGGGCTCTGTCCTTCACAAGGCCTTCCCCATCATCATCACCATCATCATCTTCTTCCTCTCCGTAGGGCTCGTAGTAGCTGCTGTCTGACTCCGCCCTCTCTGGAGGAAGAAGGTTCGTGTTTTTGTGTGTTTTTATTGTGTTTTTTCTCTGCCTGTGTGTTTACAGGTACCTGCGTTGGACGCAGTGCTTTCAGCAGCGGCGTAAGGCTCTGCCTCCTCGTACGTGTCCTCCTCTTCATCATCACCTCTGAGACCTCCTGGAGGGTGGGGCGGCACCGTGGGGCCCTTCGTCTAAAATAAGTGAGACACATTTGATAAAAGCAACAAACTCAGTTTAAACTTTTAACCTTTTTAATTTGATGATAAAAATTAACTGGATTTGTTCTGAGAAGAATCCAGGAAGAATCAGAGAAAACAGGAGCAAAACTCAGGTTTTAGTTTCAGTCTGTGAAATTTAAAATCTGACCGGAGGACACGAGGAAAACTTTTTATTTCATTTTATTGCATTAACGGATCACACACGATCTTTGTTTAGAACTTTGGCATTCAAGGTGGCGGGCGATATGCATTCCTACAAGGAAGGTTTTATTTATCTTCGTTTTACTCCGCTGTTGATGCTTTCATATAAGTTTTAAATGTCAGGACGTGCTAAAATAAAGATAACGACTTAAATCCGTTAACTACAGTCAGGACTTTATCCGTCTCTCACATGGTTGTGGAGGAATATCGGCCCACTCTTCTTTCCAACATTTGACTCCTCTCCCTTATCGTACTGTAAGGAGCCCCGTCCATCAGCCTCACACCGCCGTGCTTCACAGTTGGAATGAGTTAATTTATGGGCTGTTTGCTGCTGTGCATTCTGGGTAAACATCTATCCTCTGGTCTGGTTCTGCTCCAGAAGTCCTCTGGTTCCTTCAGATGAACCTGAGTCGAGCTGCCATGTTGTTTTTAGGGAGAAGAGGCTTTAACCTTTGACCTTTGACCTAACCGAGGCCTGTCATGATTCATGGTCGTCTTGATTTTCACAGTGAAGCTGTTTGTTTCTGGAGGATAAAAGGTGAAAATGTAAAAGTAAAAATAAAATTAAAGCCCTAAAAGGACAGAAGCAGATCGGTGTTTTGTTTCCTGATCTAACTCAGACGTAAAGCACAGACGTGGGTAAATATGTGGCAGATTTAATCTGTAACAATTATCTGAAGCTTATCGTGTGTGTGTGTGTGTTTTCTGTCCATCCATCACGTAGACCAGATGCTAATCAGCCGCCATCGGCGACCACTTCCTCCCTCTGCAGCGCCGCCGGCCAATAGGAACGCGAGGGGACGGCCCCCGGTGTAAACAGTGGACTTCCTGTCACTCCCTCACACACACTCAGTAACCCTGTCATCTCCTCCCAAACCTCAGGAGGACTCAGTCTGTCATTACTGACCCACATCACAGACCCTCCAAAACCTCCCAAACTTTCTGCTCTCTGCTCCACTTTTCTTTGAGGTCAGAAAGTGAAGAACTGTTTTCATATCTCCCGCCACTACGACACACAGGTGATCGTGTGTGTGTGTGTGTGTGTGTGTGTGTGTGTGTGTGTGTGTGTGTGTGTGTGAATGATTTTTATACCTTTTGTGCCATGTCAGCACCATCAGTCCTTACGGGGATCAGAGCCCAGAGTTTAAAACTTTGGAGTAGAAGATCCTGGGCAGTGTGTGTTTTTTAAAGGAAAGTTTATTTTTTATTTATTAACCAGACTGTGAATAATTACCTAAATTAAAGGCCTAGCTTCCTTCGCCCACCACCTTTCATGAGTTTTAAACCATTTTGAAACGACTGGATGATGGTTGTTACTCCAGTCCAGGATGACTCTCTGCTACTACCACACACACCTTTAGGAGGCTGTCATGTTTGTGTTAGCTAGCATGGATTAGCCGTGGAAAACATTATCGCCCTTTGACCTCGGTAAAATGAAGAAGTGACGACGGTGAACTCACCCCGTCCCTCAGCCTGACTGACGAGTCCTGATTCAAGACCAGCTCAGAGGACCAGACGAATTCTGAGACAGACAGAGAGACAGACAGAGAGACAGGACATGATGAATATTCCGTCCAGATTAGTTCTTGTCTTCTGGACAACCTGAAACCATCTTTTATAAACAACGCAGCATTAAGTCGTTACCTGTCGCGGGTGTGTCTGCCAGCTCGTTGCTAGGAGACGATGACGGACAGCTCATCACCATGTACTCAGCATCTTCCACTGAAAACAGCACATACATTATCTCTGTTCACAGGTCAAACAGGAAGCAGGAGAGTCCAGGTGAAGAACGTTTGGAGCAGGAAGTCCACCGGTTCTCTTACCTGGATTGTCAGGTGTCTGCAGTTTACTCAGCAGCTCTGAGATGGACTTCTTCTGGGCCTGAGCGATGTAACTCAGGTTCTCCGAGTCCAGAATCGACAGGAAGGACTGCAGGTCCCAGATCAGCTTCGCCAGAACTGAAGACAGCAGAGAGATGGACAGACGGGTCATCAGGCAGTCAGGTGAACAGACAGGTGAACACTCCTCATCCTTGTTCTCCTTGTTCTCCGGAGGTCTCTGGTGGAATCACGGAGGTAAATCAAACCTCCAACAGTTACAGATCTTATCTGAGCGACACGCTGAGTCACTGTTTAACCAACTGTTGACAAAGAGTCCAAGCGATGAGTCATGTTTGAACCAGGTTCTGTTTACTCTGAAACAGAGACTCTGTCTGTCTGTTGGCTTCATGTCTTTAATGTTTAACTGATGAGAAGAATGCTGCTCCAACCTGAAGGTCCGCAGTAGTTACTGCGTCTCTGAAATCACCTAAAATCACCTGAAATCACCTGACAAACAGGGTTTAAAACCAGCAGGAAAAAAGACATCCATCCATCCATCCATCATCCATCCATCCATCCATCCATCCATCCATCCATCCATCCATCCATCCATCCATCCATCCATCCATCCATCCATCCATCCATCCATTCATCCATCCATTCATCCATCCATCCATCCATCCATCCATCCATCCATCCCTCCATCATATTCTTGCTGTCATGTTTCTAACCTACATCAGTCTCATGACGTGTTTTGAGTTCAACTGAACTTGTTTGTTTCTCTTTGATGTTAACTAAAGTAAACAGAATTAATCCTAAACTGGACTAACAGTTTTGGATTTAGAGACAGATTCAGTTTTCCTCCTGAAACTAAACATGAGCGGTCTGAGTGAACTGGTCTCAGATCAGTCTGGGAGGTGAACACATGAGAACATGCAGAGAACGCTGAGAACAATGAGGGATTGTTCCGCGCTGAGTGGGAGCCGAAGGTTAAATGTTTCTGATTAACTCCTCTCTGCTGATTTACAGCTCTGCTTCTGAGGCTGCTGCTGCTTTAAGCACCGAGCTGCACATAACGCACGCTCCCACACCTCCGACCGTCAGCAGCTACACCATCAGCTTCATCCAACACCATCAGCTCCATCCAACACCGTCAGCTCCATCCAACACTGTCAGCTCCATCC
>NC_051430.1:31076855-31085648 GCF_001649575.2 Kryptolebias marmoratus | reverse complement strand
CCATCCAACACCGTCAGCTCAGACACCATCAGCTCAGACACCGTCAGCTTCATCTAATACTGTCAGCTCCATCCAACACCGTCAGCTCCATCCAACACCGTCAGCTCCATCCAACACTGTCAGCTCCATCCAACACTGTCAGCTCCATCCAACACCGTCAGCTCCATCCCACACCGTCAGCTCAGACACCATCAGCTGCATCACCATCAGCAGCTACACTGTCAGCAGCTACACCGTCAGTTCCATCCAACACCATCAGCTCCATCCAACACTGTCAGCAGCTACACTGTCAGCAGCTACACCGTCAGATCCATCCAACACCGTCAGCTCCATCCAACACTGTCAGCAGCTACACTGTCAGCAGCTACACCGTCAGCTCCATCCAACACCGTCAGCTCAGACACCATCAGCTCAGACACCGTCAGCTTCATCCAACACCGTCAGCAGCTACACCGTCAGCAGCTACACCGTCAGCAGCTACACCATCAGCTCCATCCAACACCGTCAGCTCAGACACCATCAGCAGCTACACCATCAGCTTCATCCAACACTGTCAGATCCAACACCATCAGCTGCTACACCTTCAGATCCCACACCGTCAGCTCTGACACCATCACAGACATGACAACAGGAGGAGCCAATCAGGACGCTGCAGAGACACAAAGTTTAAAGTCACCTCTGACTCTGAAAGCTTCGTTAAGAAATAAAATGTTTGTGCTGCTATCTGAGCATCAGCATCACTTCCTGTCTCTGCCTTTTAGGCTGCAGGACGCACACACACACGCACACACACACACACAAACACCAGCATGTTTACATCATTTCAGGGACACATCAAACTGAAACATTATCTAAAGATCACAAAACTTAACTGTAACTTAAATCTGAAGCTGATCTTTACTAAAAGCTTCTGAGAAAAATAATCATAAATTTGTTAAATAAATAAATAAAATAAATAAATAAATGAAGTTTCAGCAGAGACGCTCAGATTTCTTTAGTTTTAAACACTTCAGGAGATCCATGTCTGAATGTTCGGATCTGTTTAATTACAGACATTTTTGTGTTGACTAATGTTAATTAGCTTTGGTGGCCATCTTGAACTGACAGAATAGCCCTTGGAGTATGTGTTGTGAATGACTCTCAGCTACTACCACACCACATTTTAGCTCAACATCTGTAAAACTCACTGAATTATAGCCAATATTTTTTTCCCAAGGTCGGCTGGCTGAGGCGGCCATCTTGAATTAGCTTCTAAAGTTTCAGTTGTAGACGTCCATTCAGTGATTACTTCCTGGAAGTTTCATTAAAATCTATTTAGTGGTTAATGAGATATTTTGCTAACAGACAAACTCAGGCAGGTCAGATCATACCTCAAAGGTTCAGACAGTCAGGATCTAACTGATCCGGCTAATTAAAATAAACAAATTAAATATGGATTTCTCTCCTTTCAAAGGTTTCCTATCAGAATAATAATAATATTGTTGCTGTGGCTGATTAAACGGGGTACAAACTGACAGAAGGGAAATTAAAACAGGTTATTTCTGCAGCCATCACCGCGCGGCAGCCATGTTGAATTCACATTTATAAATTTATTTGTTATTAAAAACTAACAGTCCTTAAAGAAACGCTGCCAGCTGACAGTTTTCTCTCACATCAGCTGTCAGTCATAAAACAGGACAACAACTAATCAGACCTGCTGGGAAACTGCAGCAGAGGTGTTTTTACTAAATGTTTCCTGATCTCTGTGCTCACATGACAATCATGTTAGTTTTTGTTTGATCCTTTTTTTAAATTCTGTTTATTTATGGTTTGCAGCTGAAAATCGAAGGAACTGTGGCGACAGAAAGCAAACAGCCGAGCTGCTCCTGTAACTGGACTGAGTTGAAAAGTTTAGAAAAAGTGATTTAAGCCTCTTTACCATAAAACCGAACCCTGAAATTAACTGAAATCCTGCAAAAAACTCCTGAACACAGCGTGTGTGTGTGTGTATGTGTGTGCGTGTGTGTGTGTGTGTGTGTCCAGCTGTCTTTGTGGGGACGCTCGTATTTATAGTTAGCTCGGGGACCTTCTCAGGGTTATTTCAGGGTTCTGAGCTGGTTTTCGAGGCTCAGGTTCGACTCAGATTTGTTCTGGGCTCATTAAGACATTAAATCATGGAGGCTTCTTGTGAAAACTGAAGTACTAACATGTGTTCTGCAGGGTGTGGAGCTCCTCTTTCATCCTCTGGCTGGTAAATATAGGACAGAAGAAAACGTTTTCCTGACACTGACCCAGAATCAGAACCCCAATCAGCTGTCAGTACGAGCAGAGAAGCTTTACGTTTGTGTTTCTCTAATGGCTCTTAGATTAAATGGCTTTAATCAAGAATAAAACTGTGAGGTTTTAAGTTTTGAGTTTTGAGTTATTATTTCAGTTTGTTTTTTTCCTGGTTGTGTTGTTATCTGTATTCACTCCTCCCCTGTCACTCTTCTGCTTTCCTTGCCACACCCATCTCCACCTGTCTGCCATTATCTCCACTCACCTGTTTCCATTTATCTCGTTAACCCCAGTGTTCTAATACCCGGTCATTTCTCCCACTCGGATCATTGTTTGTCGTTGCTGTTTCTATGTTTTGTTCTCTCATTGCCATGCCCTGCTCTGGATTTTTGTTTAGTTTAGTTTGCTGCCACGTCAGCCGTTTGTTTTTATTTATTCTCTTGATTCAATAAATTAGTTTTGTTTTTTGGAAGAATGAGTCTGCACTCTGGGTTCGCTTCCGTTGCCATCCAGCCTGACAAAAACCATGTTAACCCACCAGATAACCATCATTTATTCACAAAGTTCTTTGTTCAAAACAAGCAGCAACGAAGCAAACTGTAGAACAAAACCTGTACAAGTTGCATCACCTTTAAAATCTAAATAAATATACATGTGGAGCAACAACAATAAATCAAATCTGCTGCAGCATTTTCTCATGTGAGCTCTTTCATCAAAGCGTGAAACGTTCACCACATCAGGCTTCTGTAGAAACCTCTGAGGTCAAAGGTCAAGGCTGGTTCTGGTTCTGTTCTGCTCAGGAACACTGTCTGTAAACAGCCGTCCACAAACGCTGCTTAAAGCTCTATCAGGCAAAGAGGAAGTCAGATGTGAACAGATGTGTCTCCTCTGGACCAAAGAGGAGAACTGTTCTGAGGTCCAGCCTGCCTCTCTGATGGTATGGGGGTACATTAGTGCCTCTGGTTTTAGAACAACATCTGCTCCCATCCAGGACTGTTGAACAGACAGAATGGGACAACCTCAGGTCCAGATGTTTACAGACAGAATGGGACGACCTCAGGTCCAGATGTTCACAGACAGAATGGGACAACCTCAGGTCCAGATGTTTACAGATGCTGCACAGAGGGAAACATCTAGAAACAGACGTGTTGCTGCCAGCAGATTCAGAATTATCTGATTTCAACATTTAATATGTTTACTGTATAAAATCTGGGTTTATGAGATTTATAAACCTTTGAATTCTGTTTTTATTTACCTTTTAGACAACGTCTTATCTTTGTCGGGATCAGGGTTGTAAATTAAACAACTTGTGGGAATAAAAAAGGTTTGTAATGTGAGAAAAATGCTAAAAATGTTGGTTTAGATACATCTGAGCCACAAACACAAAGATCTGATGAATCTAAACAGCTTATTAGCATCCCCTGAGACCAGCAGGAGGAGGAAGGGATGATGAAGAGCAGGAAGAGGAGGAGGAAGGATGATGGAGGAGCAAACATTGCGTTTCCGATTGTTAACATACCAGTTCAGTGATAAAGACTCAAAAAACAAGAGGATGGCTCATAATGCTGCCCTCAGAGAACATCTGAGATCTAAACACGTTCCACCTGCTTCATTCAACGCCTTCGATGTTCTGAATCCCATATTTCTCCCTGAAAGATCACATTCTGGTTCCATGAAGGTGATGATGTGATGAAAATACCATCTGGATTTCACCTGCAGGGAGATCTCTGACAGAAACCAGAGGCTGACAGCCGAACGATGATAAATGATGTGGATTAAAAGTCCAGATCCGTCTGAAGTGGACTCCAGCAGATTGAATCATAAACATGAGGTGGGTGGTGCAATGTGGGTGGAGGTGGACAACAGAGTAATGTCCACGGCCAAGAATGCACATTTACAAACTACACACAAAACTACACAAACACTCAGACTTCAGTGAGACTTTACTCTGAAGTTTATCTTTTTCTTCACAGTTTGAGTTTCCAGCAGCTGCAGATCAGTGAGATCCAACCGGAAACAACCTGATTCCTCATTATTTCATCATTTATTGTCTGATTTTAATTTAAAAAAAAACAAAGAAAAATGTGAACAGTTTGAGTCACATCTTTGGATAAAAAAAGATTAAAAAGACTCAAAAAAAAAATCCAAACTAACAAACAGAAGTTTTGATATTTCAGGCTGAAGGTTTTATTTCCTCCTTGCTTATCTTAGTTTGGTCAGATATTTTCATTATTAGTAAAATTAAAACAAACATTTACAATATCTACGCCTGAATTAATTTTTAATTTTGCCAATTAATATTCTAAAGACCTTGAATTGTTTAAAACACTGCAGATAATTGGACTTTCTTTCGGATGATGTTCTCCAGAAACTTAAATAAATAAACAACATGATAAGTTTTAGATCCCAGTCAAAAAGAGTTTTATGCTGAAACATTACATTTTCACTGGTAATTATTTTTAAATCTCATCTCTTAATCTGAACTCCAAAACCAAACTTATTAAACTTATCCTCCAGTTTGCTTCTAATAATAAACATGGAAAATAAAGCATGTTTGAAATAATGAGGATTGTTTTTACAAACATGGTTACTCTGTGGTTTAAAGTTATTTATTGTGAAGAATTTAGAGGTTCTGGTTGAGTTCTGTGGTTCATTTCAGTACCTTTCTGTTTGTCCATGTCTGTCGTCCTCAGCGGCTCATCTTCAGTCTCATATCTCTGCTGAAGAATCCAAAACAGAATTCCTCCTGTTTCCTCCTGACTGAGGTCGGTCTGTTGGCTCTGTGGGAAGCAGTTTGAGGTCTGACAGTCGAGCTCTGCCTCTCTGTGACCTCAGCACGAGGAGGAGGAGGAGGAGGAGGAGGAGGACCAGCAGACTCATTATGTGTGAGAAAGAGTGGAAAACAAGCAACAACAGAGAAAGCCTTCGGATGACGGACAACATGAAGGGGACACAATGAAAGGAGTAGTAGTCCTCACACTGTCTCTTATTTCATCGAAGACAGTTTGACTTCCTGTTTGTCTCATTTAATATTCAGCTTCTCTTATTTCAGGCTGCAACACGTTCCAATAAAACTAGAGTCAGGAAAGTTTTTAAAGATGCCAAGTGATGAAGAGTTTCTGGTGTTTTGTCCCCAAACACGTCCTCAGGTGTCCAACAGGACGCAGCCGTCCTCGTCACGTTTGGTGTCTCTAATGGGGACCGAAGGCGGGCCCGTCCAGAATCCGTCCCCTCCTCTTCCTCAGCCTGTGGAATGTGAGCAGAATGTGGTTTTACATTGTCTCAGACGTCCCTGGAAAAGATGTGGTCCTTGAAGGCAGCAGATGTTTATCATCAGAATGTCTTCATGAAGGAAAGGACGATTATAGAATTTAAGGCCTGGCGTTCCATGAAGGAATGCTTATCGCCCGCCGCCTAAGATCATGCTGAGAAATGACCGAGGTGTAGTCGTTTCAGTCAGTGCTTGAAAATATAACATTCTGTGCAGTCTCAGGTCATATATTCAGAATATATGCCGTGAATGACTCTCAGCTACCATCACAGCAGATTTTAGCTCAGTTTCTGTAAAACTGACTGAATTATAGTTTATTTCTGTGGTTTATGTTGAATAGCTGTGGCGGCCATCATGAGTTGGATCATCTCCAAAGCTTTTTCAGTTGTAGATGTTTGTCATACTAAAGTAAATTTTAATATATCTCATTTAGCTGATAAAGTGTAAATAATAGAACCTCTCATGACTGGAAATGTCTTATTGTGCAGACACACATCAAGAAAGTGTGATTTGATTTTTTGTTTTGGTCTTTATTTATTTTATCTTTATTTTTACAATCCTCCCTAAGACTCGTAACCTTTTCTAAAGCAAAGAAAATGTCCAAGAAGACAGTTTTTGCAGAGACTGACCGCAGTCAGGACAACAGAATATATACCAAATGTCTCCAGAAGGTGGCGGTAGATAAACTCCCCGGAAGCACACTGGCGTTTTAAAAAACCGTAGAGGAAGAAGAGGAGGCGGAGACCCGGAAGAGTGGAAGAGATTTCCTGACGGCTCAGCAGGTTATCCAGCTAACGGCGTTAACTGTCGGCCTAAGCAGCACTTTAACCAGGTTTACAGGTTGGACACACCGCCGGACTGAAGGTAAGACGGCTCGGTTAGTTACCCAGCATGCTTTGCGGCGGTAATCCTGTTGTTTTCGCTGTGACGTTAGAGGAAAGTGGCCTCCTGCTGTTAGCTGTTAGCCGGTTAGCTTAGAGAGGGAAGTCAGCTGATCGGCTTTAACACTTCTGGTAACAATGACTCCTTTTCCTGCTTAATAACTGAGATGGTTTTGGGTCCAGGCCAGCTGGTCCCGGTACGGGTTCAGGTTATGTTTGAGACGGACCCGGTTCGGACTGTCGGACCGGGTGTGGACTCACTGTTTCCCTGTTTTTTATTTATTTATTTGTTCTTCCACAGAGTCACGATGACTGCAGCTCCGTACAACTACTCCTACATCTTCAAATACATCATCATCGGTGAGTCCAGCTTCTCCAGGCTTCTCCTCAGGGTTTATTTCACTGTTCGGCTTCACAGGGAACAGAACCAAACCCAGGTTCGTTCATGGGTCCAGCTGATGGTTCCGCAGAGTTTAAACTGAATATTTTTATGATGCACTTTGACCTGAAAGATCAAATAAATACCCCTCCTTTCAGTTTAAGGTTTTATGTTTCAGGTTTGAATTAAAATCATTTGGTAAATAACTTAAATGTTAAAACTGGTTCCAGCTCCTGACCCAACAGAACCTCCTCCAGCAGCAGAACTCTCAGTGGGTTCCTGGTTGTGGAGGAGTTGTGGCCCACTCTTCTTTCCAGCGTTGCTTCAGCTCCTTGGTTTCTGCTCAGCTCTCTGAGGTTCTGGTTCTGGACTGTTCTGTTGTAGATTAGCTGCTGTGTTTGGGATCATTGTCCTGTTTGTCGGACAGATGGCCTCACATCTGACTCCAGAATCAGCCCAAACCATCGGCCCTCCACCACCTTGCTGACAGCTGCAGTGCATTCTGGGTAAACATCTGTCCTCTGGTCTGGTTCTGGTCCAGAAGTCTTCTGGTTCCTTCAGATGAACCTGAGTTGAGCTGCCGTGTTGTTTTTAGAGAGAAGAGGCTTTAACCTTTGACCTTTGACCTGCTAACTGAGGCCTGTAGAGTCTGAGATGGAGCTCATTGCACTGTCTGACCTTCAGGGTGAATCTGCAGCTGTCTTCAATGTTTCCTCTTGTGAATAATCTTCCTCTCTGTAGAACAATGGACTCCAGATAGTTTGGAAATGACCTTTGACCCTTCCCATGTTGATGGGCAGCAGCAGCTGCTTCTCTGAGGTCATAGCTGATGTCTTTCCACCCTGGCGTTGTGTTAACACACACCTGTAGCTCCACAGCAGAACCTGCAGATCCTGAACCTCTGAAGGCTGGAACCAGTTTTCATTCATTTCTGATCTGTTAAAACCTTAACACAAAGTGGGGTGTACTTACTTTTATCTCCAAAGATGTTTCCGGTTCAGCATCAACTGTTCTCTTCTCTAACAGCAGCTCTCTGTAACGTTTTCTGTGATGCGTTCGTGTGCTTTCAGGTGATATGGGCGTCGGGAAGTCGTGTTTGTTACATCAGTTCACAGAGAAAAAATGTAAGTTCTGTCTAATTCAGAATATAAAGCTGGGTTTGGGTTTATTTACATGAAAGTTAGTTTGTAAAGCAGAATTAAAGTCATCTTATCTGCATCAAGATTATGAAGAGTTAAAGTAACAGTAATAAATGTTTTAAATTAAGTAATTCACCTTTTTGGGATGTTTTTAAATAAAACTCTGATCATCAAACCTTCTTCCTTCTCACTCTGTGAATCAGAGGCGTCTCCACAAGAAGTGTCTGTCAGTGTGTTTGCTGTTGTTGCGTCGCAGCGGCCATGTTGACTTGTGTTTCTG
Organism: Kryptolebias marmoratus; assembly: GCF_001649575.2. Lineage (NCBI taxonomy): Eukaryota > Metazoa > Chordata > Actinopteri > Cyprinodontiformes > Rivulidae > Kryptolebias > Kryptolebias marmoratus. The sequence continues at coordinate 31,077,442 of NC_051430.1, read as the reverse complement.
TGCGCAGTCATGGCGGACTGTCCTCACACCATCGGGGTGGAGTTTGGCACCAGGATCATGGAGGTCCACGGTCAGAAGGTGAAGCTGCAGATCTGGGACACGGCCGGTCAGGAGCGCTTCAGGGCCGTCACCAGGTCCTACTACAGGGGGGCCGCCGGGGCCCTCATGGTCTACGACATCACCAGGTACCCAGAGGAGAAGAAGGGGTGTGGGTGGGGCTTAAGGGGGCGGGGTTTGCAGCTTTAGCTCTACTTCCTCTTCACTTCCTTTTGTCACATCTTTGTAGAGTAACGTGTGTGTGTGTGTGTGTGTGTGTGTGTGTGTGTGTAGGAGAAGTACCTACAATCACCTGAGCAGCTGGCTGACAGACGCCCGGAACCTGACCAACCCAAACACAGTGAGTGTTCACGCTGCGGTCAAACCAAACAGGGCGGCACGATGTCAGAGAAAACGACTTTATTTATTACTGTGATGATGATGATCGCGTGGACATCGGGGACAGTTCCTCTGGATTGGCAGACCGGGGTGGTGGTCCCCTTATTCAAAAAGGGGGACCGGAGGGTGTGTTCCAACTACAGAGGGATCCC
>NC_051430.1:31061912-31075583 GCF_001649575.2 Kryptolebias marmoratus | reverse complement strand
TCTCGGCTGGCCTGGGAACGCCTTGGGATTCCCCCGGAGGAGCTGGCCCAAGTGGCTGGGGAGAGGGAAGTCTGGGTCTCCCTGCTTAGGCTGCTGCCCCCGCGACCCGACCCCGGATAAGCGGAAGAGAATGGATGGATGGATGATGATGATGATGATGATATAAACCAACATTTTCCTTACTTCCACGGTTATCTAAACCAGCTGTGTGCATCGAGGCTGTTGGGTGGAATAAGAGCAGAACATGAATGATGATGAATCTGTGATTTATTGCAGAGCAGTCAGTCCTTACAGATGCTGCTGATATTGTTCTCACTGATATGAATTCGATGACTATGAATTTTTGATGGATTGTGCCGCCCTTTCAAACCGTTCATGAGGAAGTAAAATAATCAATGATACTACACGGCTCTGAACAGAGTCTGCAGTTTCACCTTAAAGCTGTAAGAATAGATTCATTTCTCTGCAACATTTCATTCACAGAAACTGAAGCTGCTTTAAATATTCACCCTGGAATCATTGAAATCTAAATGAAATGATTTTAAAGGAGCAGAAGAGAAGTTAGAAGGTGGTGTAAAGTTAAAGAACGGTTTTAAGGTCAGGAGATCTCAGACCTTCTGACTGATGTGGAGAAGATGGACCTCCTCAGGTTTCTGTTCTCCTCCTCAGCAGCCAGAACCAAAGTGATGAAGATGCAGTTTGTGTGTTTCAGAGAAAGATGTCTCTTCTGTTCTCAGTCTCCCATCCTGTCCTGAAAACATTTTGCAGGTCATCATTCTGATTGGAAACAAGGCGGACCTGGAGGCTCAGAGAGACGTGACGTACGAGGAGGCCAAACAGTTTGCAGAGGAGAACGGTAAGAAGTGTTTGGAACCAGCCGGAGTGAAACCGGGCTTTAGGCCGACTGACGTGTTTCTGCTCCTCCTCAGGGCTGCTGTTTCTAGAAGCCAGCGCCAAGACGTAAGTTTCTGCATCTTCATCCCTCAGGAGGTTCTGTGACGTTAAAGATTAAATAAAAAGAGTTGGAGAAATGTCTGTGAAAACAGTGAACTCTGAAAGAAATCAATTTTTAATAATTAAAGTAAAACATCCTGAACAGAAGCTAAAAGGAGACAGTAGCTGAAGCAGATTTCTGTTTTATTTTATATAAATAAAGTTAAATAATTCGAGTTACACTGAAAGTCTATGTATTCTGATAAAAACACAAACCTGCAGAAGGAACTGTAAACAGGAAGTGCTGAGTCAGCCGTCTTCTCCTCCTGCAGAGGGGAGAACGTGGAGGAGGCCTTCCTGGAAGCAGCTAAGAAAATCTACCAGAACATTCAGGACGGCAGTTTGGACCTGAACGCCGCAGAGTCCGGAGTCCAGCACAAACCGTCGGCGCCGCAGGGAGGCCGCCTGAACGCCGACAGCCAGCCGGCTAAAGAAGGCTGCAGCTGCTAACCGACCCGGCCAACAGATGGACAAACACAGAGACCAGGTCCACCGCCCCGAACCGGGTCACACTTAGGACCCAGAACACACAGCGTCCATCAGCTTTGACTAAACCCTAAAACTGGTCCAGAATCAGGTCCAGATCAGTGTTTCAGAACCTGGTTCTGGACTGTATCAGATTTACTCCAAATAAACCCAAATCCAGATTAAACCACTGCTGGGTCCATATTTAGACTTCATTCAAACCTCAGACCACTCAGAACCGAGCCGCTTTAATCCCGTCACCAGAACCTGATAACCGACCCGAACCGGCCCAGATTTTGGGCTTCTGTTGGTCCAAATCCACACAGAACTGGTCCAATTAAAAACCACCCAACTCGCAAACAGCACAACTCAGATTTGGGCTCATTTACTGTCTGAGTCCAGTCCGGACCAGAACCCGGTCACGTTTACACCGAGACATGAAACCAGAGCCAGGTGACTTCTTTTTCAGTTTGGACCTTTAAATGGTTCAGTTCTGAGCCTGAACGTCAGTCGGAGTGTAGGTCCACATTAGGACCGTCTCACGATCCGGTCCATGGGCCGTTCTCTCAGCAGGAACCGGTCCATGGGCTGTTCTCTCAGCAGGAACCAGTCCATGGGCCGTCCTCTCCCCTAGAACCAGTCCATGGGCTGTTCTCTCAGCAGGAACCGGTCCATGGGCTGTCCTCTCCGTGGAGACTGGTCCATGGGCCTTCCTCTCAGCAGGAACCGGTCCATGGGCCGTCCTCTCCCCCAGGAACCGGTCCATGGGCCGTCCTCTCCCCCAGGAACCGGTCCATGGGCCGTCCTCTCCCCTAGAACCGGTCCATGGGCCGTCCTCTCCACAGGGACCGGTCCATGGACCAGAACCAGCTGTTGGTCAGCCTCTTAAACATAAAACCAATAAAATAAAAAGCTCAAACTGGGGTCAAACTGCAGAACTCCAGTTTCAGAGAACCTCAGAATGGACTTGTTCAGAACTCGGTGCTGAACCGGGACCACCTGGTTCTTCTGAGAACACCAGCCGGTCCAAAAGATGTCCCGGGCCGACTGAGGAAACGGTACTCCGGCTTTAATCTTGAATGTAAAACAGTCTGAACCCAAATCCAAAATTAGTTTCAACCCCGAACATTCCTAAAACCGATTTAGAACCGTGGTTCTGGCTCGAGGTTTCTGGGTCCAAATCAGAATCTTCCAAATGTAAATGTTCATCATTCCAACACCCGGTTCTGATATTTACCTCTGGAGTTAGAATCATGTTGTAAATGTGTCTAAAATTTAAAATATAATCTGGATTATTTCAACAACTGAACAAACAACCGATTCCAGAGATCATTCATGTTTTAGTTTTCTTCTTTTTTTTATAAAATCAAAAATATTTACTCTAAGATGAAGAAAATTACAGAAAAGTAAAACTATCCAGAAAGGCAGAAAATACAGTTTTATTAAATTCTTCTTTTTCTCTTTTAAATCAAATCCAAATCCAGACCACTGCTTCTGGTATTTCACCCGGTCGGTTTTTGTTTTGGGACAGAAATAAAACTTTATTGAGACATTTATCACTTTTACCTGTCGGAGCGAGGGAGTCTCCAAAATAAATAAAATCCACCAGTTCTCTCAGGTTCAGCACATTTAAAACCATGAATTCTTTACACAAAGAAGAAAATCAGCACTTAATGTTTCTGCTCTGTTTGTGCCTAAAAGCAGCAGATTTTATTGAATCTAAAGAATAATTTAACCACCTGAGTCCCGGAGGTGACAGGTCACAGACAGGAAGTTATTTCTTTCCCAAACCAAATAAATACTCAGATTATATTTTCAGGATGTTTTACAGTAAATACCTTTTTTTTATTTGTCTCAATTTTCTCTTTTTGCCAGAAAGGAAATCAGAAACTTTATCAGTTTATAAAACATCTAAAAGCTTTTCTTTTATTTCTGTCTCAATGATGAAGTTGTTTATTTTCCTCACTAATTTAGATGTTTTCAGGTTTCTTTCCTCTCTGGGAATCTGCTGTTAAATTTAAACGGGTTGTTTTCTGACCTCAGGCCGACTCGTGGTACCGCCGGTCGGGTTCTGGTCCCACTGAGCCCAGGGAGGGAACTTGATCCTGGATTAATCTGTTCTATCTGAGCAGAGAACAATCTGCTGACAGTAATTATCTTCACTAACATCCTGTTAGTTTTTTCCACCTCCACATGAATAAATCCTGCTGGTTTTTGTTGGTGAACGTTTGTAGGAACCAAAGAGTGAAAACCAGGAAGTTACTGAAAGCCCCGAAGTTCTGTCGCCTTAAAGCTTCGCTCACCAAAGGAACCGAAAGCATGTCGTTCACAGAATCTTACACTAAATCAGCGTCCTGCCAGCAGGAGGCAGACCTGACGTCGTCCCCTTCTCCTTTAGAAAAACCTTTTAACCTCCATCGCTTGCTGGCTGTAACTCCATGCTCTGTACATTTTTATCTCTTCTGTTTGTGTCTGCTAAGCTTCTCATGATTTTTGACTATTTATATAATAAACTTATGATTTTCTTCAGCTGTAACTTTCCACTGTCCGCCCATGGGGACTCAGTTATTTGTAAATAAAGTTATACATGCTGTAAAACCTCTGATCCTGAAGCAGCCGGACTTTAATTCTGTAGCTTGTGGAGATGCCGATTATTCTCCCTCCTGAGGGTCATTAGGGTCTGTCTGCCTGGCTCATAAAGGTAAATGATGCTCCGCTGTTAGCTTCAGAGAGCCGAACTCTGAGACTTCTGCTGGTTAAACAGAGGCACTTCCTGTTTGGATCTGAAGTTATTTGAATGAAACAGGAAACCAGTTTGAGTCGTTGTTGTTGTTTACTGACTTCCTGTCTTCAATCATTCAAGTTTACATTAATGAGGTTCTTTATGTTTGAGGCATAAACTCAGCTTTTCTTTATTTAAAACCAGGAACTTTAAATTTAAATGTTTTAGTTAAGATCCACTATTTAAAACCCAAACTGTCATGTCTCCTTTAAAACGTTTTTTTCCCAGAAGCCACCTTGTCTTCATCAAAGGATGAGTTGAATGAAAAGTTTCAGTTCCTGACATCTGGTGGTCCAGTTAGAAACAGCAGCAGCAGCAGCCAGCTGTATCTGTGAGTTAATAATTATTTATTTGAAGTTTTCTGTCACTGAAGAACCCGTTCTTTGGGTCTGTGATGATCTGAGACCAGGTTTAGAATCAAAGCATTTTTATTCATAACAAACATTTATAGAGTTCAGACGTGACGAATCAGAGTTAAAGTCTCTGTTTGTCTGCTTTGGAGCCGGTTCTGGTTCTGTCTCCGTTCAGCTGCTGGCTTCAATTTTTATGTTTTCTGCTGCAAAAAACAAAACAAAACTGCAGCTTCAATGTTTACTTTTACTCACTGACAGGGTCAAAGGTCAAACTGGATCATATGAGCTGCAGGAAGAAATTAATCTTCACCGAACATCAGATTTTAAATGTAAATGAAAACCCAAATTAAAGTAAAATAATTGGCTGCTGCAGCGTCAATTGTACTGTTGTCATGGTGATTAAAGGGGCGGGGTTATCAGTCCAGTTGTGGGCATGGCTCCACTACGTGGTTCTGCTCTTGGAGGCGGGCTCTGTCTCGTACTCGATCTCCACATACGCCCGCTTCTTCCTCGCCGCCAAGCCATTAGCCGGAGATTTGCCCTTTGACCTGGAGGCCTTCGTCTGCACCTCCATCTCCTCCTCTTTCTCCTCCTCCTCCTCACTGGACTCCTCCTGCTCCTCCTCGTCGCTGCTCGTCTTCAGCTTGTTCATGTCCTGAGAGAAGAAACTCGAGTCAGTCGAGTCGGACCGCAGACGGGTCGGACCGCAGGTGGGCTGAACTACTGCCGAGGTTAGCTAAAGAAACTGAAGGCTAGCTAAATGCTAACAGTAGCTGAAACATATTTAAAAACTGTTCATTTTAAAAGAGATCTCTGTGTTTCTATGAGGAAAGATTTATAATAAAGTTACATTTTTTTTAAATATAAAAGTTATAAAAAGCACAGCAGCCATCTCCCGAATGAGCCGAACATCTCAATATAAATAAATCAAAACATGAAACTTAGTTTTATAATAAATGTTAGAATCAGGAGGTTTTCAGGTTTAGTCGGACCTTCCATTTCTAACATTTGATGATTTTTCTGTTTTACCTCGAAGTCGCTCAGGTCGCTCTCCTCCACGTCTTCTTCTGCTACAAACTCCCGCTGCCCGACGTCCTGCACAGACAGGAAACCCTTTCAGAATAAAACACTCTTTCCTGTCGTCACACAGAGACTCCATAAAAGCTTCATCACCTCGTCGTCCTCCTCTTCCTCCTCCTCAGAATCCGACTCGCTCTCAGCGTCCTGCTGCTCCAGGGCTTTGTCGAAGGCGTAGACGGGGAAGTTGTAGATGTCTCCGTACTGAAAAGGCAGCAGAGGAAACGAGTTTTGAAAGGAGTCGCAGCTGGAACCACAGGCGGCGTTTCACGTGTCGTACCGTTCCCTGTTTGAGTCTCTCCAGCAGCTCCTTCTCGATGGCGTTGTCCAGCTGAGCTGCGATCAGAGCTTTCTCCTGCAAACAACGAGCAGCAGACGTTCAGAACATCTTCACAGTCTGACGAGTTAAAGATTTAATCTGTCACTTAACCTCCTTCCTCTTCTCTCTGCTCTCCACCCTCCTGCTCAGCGGAACCAACTTCCTCCTGCAGCCAAGGAACACACCCACGTTAGACCTGACGCTCGGAGCCATGACGGTTTGTGACGTGTTCTCAGAACTCACCGTCTCTTCAGAATCAGCTTCCTCATACGGATCAGGTACTGAGTGATCTTAGTGAAGCGCTGTTTGCATTTGTGTCGGATGAACCGAGGCCAGTAGATCAGGTTCTCATCGATCTGTTCCAGAGCCGTCTCGTAGTTTTTACTCAGCTTCACCTGCACACACACACACACACTTCAACAAAACGCCAAAGCTTTGGTGCCGGAACAGAAAAATATCAGTTTGTTGTAAGATCTTTAGTGAATTAATGAATTCAGTGAAGAATAATGATTAAAAATCAAGAACTCTGCAGAGAACTGCCGCCGACACTCAAATGTGTCATTTAGAAACAAAAATATGATTAAGATTAATATTTGGATATGAAAACTTGTTAAACTTCCCTCCTTCACTCATGTTTTGTCTGATCCTGAGGACAAAACTGACCTAAGAACAGTTTTGTTAAAAATCTAAATGATCTGTGTGATCAAATCCTGACGGAGTTTTAATGAGAATAAAGAGCGTCGGTCTGACCTTCTCCCACATCTTGGCAGGGAAAGCTGCTCTCTCGATCACCTTCATGTAGAGGAAACACTGTCCTGAAACAGAAAAGCCTCTGCGTTAATCAGCAGCTCCGGTCCGTGGGTCTGACCTGTCCTCGGGACGGAGACGGCCTCACCTCTCTCCTCCCTGATGGTGGCGTACTGACTGTTCGCCAGGGGGCACGCCGACCGGTTACACAAGCCTGTGATGTTGAACTCATTCCGACAGAAGTTCTGACTCTTCGTCCTGAACGGAAAAAACATTTTAGATTCTTACCTAATAACTGCAGACATTAGTGGAGCGAAGTTCATTCAGGAAGTTTAATAAAACAGATAAATGATCAAAACTTCAGATTCAAACTTACTTGACTTTAAAGGAGCAGAACTGTTTGTTCCCAATAATGTCCCAGATCACCTGCAGGAAGCAGATTACAGGTTAACAAACATCCAGAGATGATCTGAGGTCTGTGAGGCACGGTGTCTGTAAAAACCAACATGCTGAAGGATTTCAGAACTTAATGCAGGAGCCATTTTAAATAAAGCAGCTTTAAAGGCTCATCTTCTGTCCAAATCTGATCACTACGAAACTAATGATGAAAAGATATTATCCCCGAAATGAAGTTCACTCAAGTTTCTAACAACTTAAACCTCGACTTACGTTTTAACTGTAACTGATGCTTTTAATATATGCTGTTAAACTTATTTGAAGCGGTTTTACAGTGGAATTCGGTGCTACCTCTGACAAGAACTTAAAGTCTAACTTAACATTCAAACAGAGTTTAAACAGTAATATATACTACACCAGAATCGTCAGCTATAACTATTGATCGCTGAATTGATTGGTTATCCATGAAATGCCTGAATAACCTACGCTTTCCACCGATACCGGTGAACTAACGTTAGCATGAAGGCTAACAGCGTGTTAGCATCTCGGCAGTTAGTTTATGTCACTCACGTCGTCGTGTTGCATTTTTATTTCCTCCTAAAGCTTCTTTCAGCTTCCCGCAGCAGTCCGCTGGTTTTTACAGATTCTATCCAATGAATTAAATAAAAGTTAAAGGAGTTTTTCAGGTCTGTGGAGCCACATGGACACTGAGGGAGAAACCATCTGTGTTTGGGTGGAAATCTCGCTAAAGGTCAGGGGTCACGGCTGTGAGATCTCGCGAGACTGTCATTTTCTTCATACTGAAACAAACTATCAGTGACTTATATACTAGTAAATATACAAATAATTGACCTCCACCAAGTAGCGTTTGTCTGATAGCGACGATGGCGTATGGGTATTGGCTTGTTTATATAGTTTAAATGAAGTCATTGACAGAACAGAAAAAATTAAACAGATTGTTGTTATTGTACGTGCAGTTTGGAGTTTAATTACCTCAGTATGTTTGTAACATGTAAACAGTGCAGTTATGTTTGTGGATACTTAAATGTTTCTCTTTTATAACAGTTTTAATAATTCATTAAACCAGACTTCAGTTCATGATCAGAAGGGCTGAGGCGCTTGGCGTAACAAGGTAGAGGGCAGCACCTTTCACGGAGGTCCGTGAACGCACCAATCATCATTGTCATGAACCGAAGGATCAGACTCAAAAATGGCGCGGAGACTTCCTGTAGCTCCGCTTGGACCGTCTGGCTGACGGGTTCAAAAAGTTTTTTTCCTCTTGATTCTTCCTCTTCGTCTCCTTAGTTTTCATCAACAGAAAACTCGGAGAGGTAAACTCTGCTAATCCGCTCTTTATTCGTCTCAGAAAAAGCCCTAAATGTGTGGTGAAACGTAAGCCTCCAGGAGAGGTGCATTCTGGGAAACACCTGGTTAATCTGAGCTGCAGCGACATCTGACGGCAATGAATGAAACTGCATTTATTTACATTTAAACTGACAAACTATGAAAGATAATCAGAACATTAATCATTCCAGGTGTTTATTTTATTTCCTGTTTCATCCAGCAGATCACACCTGAAGACTGAAAGAAGCAGAATTATTGTTTAATTAATTTAACAACATCACCAATAACATCAGGATAGTTTTAACAAAGATCAAAATACTGCTAATCCTGACTATAACTGTGAATCAAACCATTAAATTAAATAAATTATAACTATCAGCTACAAGTAGGTAATTAAATTATTAGTGGAATTTATTTTGAGGTATTTGATTTATTTTACAGGATCTATGTTTAAATCATTTCCTGTTTGTTTCGGGTTTCTGTAAACTGGTTAAGTTTTTACTAAAAACACTGGGTTCAGTATTCTTTTATTAGATTTATTTACTGAACCTTTTGTGTGAAATTAGATAAATGTGTTGAACTCAGGAGGTGGTGTGGGTTTATTTCTTTATGTGTAAAAAGATTAGTGACTTGGCTCTAGTCGTATGTAAGATTACTGTTTATGTATTTATTTATTGCTTTTTAACACCGCCTGAAGTTCCTCTGATGATTTATCATCTGGTATTTAATGTGTTAAAGGAAAAAACAATCAGGAGTGACACAAGCATGAAAAAACAGAGACGGTTTATTTTCAGTGAATATAGTGAGCTGTACAACACTGACATCTGGAAAGGAACAATCCGAACATCTTTACACGCTCGCCCGTTCAGCTGCTGTCTCCGTGCGCCACGGGAGAACTTCTCTTTATTTTATTTATTTTATTCATCAGCAACACAGGAAAAATATAAAACTGTAAAAAGAACAAAAGGCACCAAAATGCTACAACAAGCCAACAAACAGAAGTCAGAACTGAAAACTGCACAAACATGCAACAAACATCAGTTTATACAGAGGTAAATAAGCATGCAGACACACACTTACACACACACTCACACACACACACACACGGATCCTGCTTCCAGCCCCAAACTGAACCCGACTCATCGACTCGTCTAACGAGTGACCCGAGAGCAGCAGAACCAGATCCAGCGGGTCGGAGGAACACACGGGTTCTACAGATGTTAGAGAAACAGGAAGCTGCAGATTTCTGAGCTCCTTTAAAACTAAAAGTATTTGTTGAAATAAAAGCCCAACAGTAATCAGATTACTAGACCAGAAACAGGAACGTGTCGTCCTCTAGAGTCAAAGATTGGAGGAAAACTTCTAATGTTAAATTCATTTTCACACTTTTAGGAGAAATCAAAATAAAGATAAACTTTAACGTCTGTTAGGAAACTACTTTTTGTTTTTTTTAATTTGCTGTAATTCAGTGAAATCAAAACAAGAAAGAATCAAATATCAGCTTCATAAATTAAACTTTTAGCTGTTTTTATTTAAGCTGTGATAAAAACTTCAATCGGCAGAAAAACGTCCTGAAATCTGAGAACTGGAGAACTTTAAACTGTTCCATAAAAAGATCTTTATGACACCAGGAGAAGATCCTCGATGTGGATCATCTTCAAACCGTTCTAGGTTCTGAAGTCTGGAGGGTTCCACGTCAGGAAGGTGTGCTTTTATTTTTATTTATTTTCTGAAAGGAGGCGATTATTTTAGAAAACATCTCTAGAACTCACATTAAACCCAAAGAAGAGATGTTCTGGAGCCGACAGAACCCCCACAGTCCAGACGGGTCGGTTCTGGAGCCGGAGAATGAAAACCGATCTAGAACAAAAACTCCAGAGATGAAGAGAACGTCCCGAAAGACCAGATCTGCTTCAGGTTCTCGAGTCTCAGATGCAGAACATCTGAAGTCTTTCTGGGTTTGGATTTTATTTTTAAATCAAATTTAAACCTGAAAACAACAGATTAGTTCCAGTCTTTGCTCCAGAATAAGAACACAGAACGCCAGACCCGATGGAGAACAGGAGAACCTGGATTTCAGACCCGATGGAGAACAGGAGAACCTGGATTTCATGACTTTCTGCGTAAATGTTTGGACAAATTTACCAGGTTTAAACAAAAACAAATCAATTCTAGATTTTAGAACCAGAACAAAACACAGAAGCCTCCAAGGCCCGCCCTCCAGAATAAAAACCATAATTAGAACAATCTGATCTAGAACCAGGATTTGAAGACGAACAGAAGAGCGAGGACGCTGTAAACACAGCAGGAATGTTCTAGATTTGATCCAGAATGAAAAAGTCAGAACGTTTCACATCTTTTCAGTCACATCTTTGAGTCCCATCAGGTTTATTGAGAAGAAAACAAAAAACAAACAAAGAGTTACATCAGCGACAAGCTCTAGAACGGGAAGCAGATTCTGTCCGACCCCCCTCGTTCCACGGGGATCTGTCCAGGAACGAGCGCAGAGGAGAACCCTGATACAGAGTCAGATTTGTCAGTAGCACACGAGATACAGAAACCTTTAGAACACCTACGAGATCTGCTGCAAACAGCCACAAGCACCTACAGCTACGGAGCGATAAACACCTTCCACAGAACAGGAGAGGAACCGAAGAACGGGGCAGACAGGAGAACGTCTGTCTGCTATCAACATATAGACAGAACGGCGGCTGTACAGCGGGGAACACTGTCAACTCTACAACAGCAGCAGAACGAGAACAGATCAGCAGGAACCGTCAGAGAGGGACTCCAGAGTTCAGGAGAATTTGGTGACAGATTCAGCTGCGGTTCTTCCACATGGTTCCGTGTTTCTGTGCTGCTCATGAACCGTTAGAACCCTCTGCAGATCGTTTTGGCACAAATAGAAACAGTCTAATCTCTACGTGGATATGTGGGACTGAGTCGGAACCAGAACCCATTTGGGGAGCGAACAGAGACCTCAGGCCGCCGGCATCCATAGTCCTCCTGCAGGATCTGACACCAGGAGGACTAAAGACGCCGAGCGGCTCGGCGGTTCGAGTCCCGCCCCGTCATTGACCCCGGCCAACTCGGACCTGCCTGCCCCTCCTTCCTCAGAGGGTCCATCATAGTCTCAGGAAAAAGAGGAGGCGGTCCTGGTGTTCCACCTGCAGGGTCTCAGGATCCGTGGAAACTGGCTGATTGTGAAAACAAGCGAGACAAAAACGATGAGCTGGTCTGAAGGATTCTTTTTGTACTTTGTCCTTGTTTTGAAGGCGCCTCATGTCAGAACCCGTCCCTCCGGTCTCAGGAGGTCTGAGACCCTGGCTGCGGCTTCGGGGTTGGCTGTGGCGCTCGGCGGGCTTTAGGAAGTCTTCACCAGGTCGTAGACGTAGATGTGGAAGTCGTCGTCGAACTTGATGAAGTAGACGGACGGTTTGGCCTCCACCTGATGGATGACCATCCCCGAGCGCTTCCCGCCGTCCTCTTTGGCGTACTCCACCTGCTTCCCGACCAGACTGTCCACCACCTCGCCGGGCTCCCGCTCCGCCGCCACGCTGTCGTCTGCAAACACAGAGGAGCCATTTTAAACATCATAAACTCCTCTGAACCTGAGCCCAGGAAGGAAACAACGTTTAACGTGTCATGGCGGCGGCGCCACTCACTGGAGTCGGGCATGATGCGCAGGTCGCCCTCCTTGTAGTCGTCCAGCAGCTGGTACATGTACAGAACCGGGTCTTTCTCGTAGGTGATGAAGAACCAGGAGGTCATGATGGGGGCGCGGGCCAGCACCATCCCCCTCCACTCCTCCTTCGGCCCGTCCTCCGTCTCGAACATGTGCTCCACCGCCTTCCCGATCATCGTCTCCGCCAGCAGCGAGTCGCTCACCCGGGCCGGAGCTGGACCAATCAGAGACAGACAGAGGGAGGGGGCGTGGTCAGAGACCAGGAAGTCCCTCAGAGACATGAACACGTGAAGCCCGCCGCCGGCTCCTCACCCACTCTGTCGGGCAGCACCTCCAGCCCCACCACCCGCTCGTCGCTGTACAGCTCCAGGCCGTAGACGCAGTCGAAGCCGTCATATTTGATCAGGTACAGGGACGGGTTCACGGGGACCTGGTCCAGAACCGTCCCCTTCCACTGGGACGACTTACCTGAGAGGAAACACACGGGTTAACGACCAGCACCAGAGCGGACTCGAACCAGCGGAGCCAGATAAAACATTTCATCTGACAGTTTAAACTTTAATCCTGTAAACGCTGAGTCAGCATCATCCCACCACCTGCTTTTAACAGTCCAGCTTCTTCTGCTTCTTTGTCCTTTTTTAGCTGTTTAGATAAAAACCTTCGGCTCCTTCAGCTGATGGCTGCTGGGACTTTTAGTAACGCTTATACTTTCCAAAATATTTACCTTAAATTACAGATATTTCCCTCACAGAAACATTCAGATCTCTTCAGCTGCTGCCTCCGTTTGTCTCTTCAGCTGCTGTTAGCTGCCATGCTACTTTCAGCTAACATTCTGCTTCTTTTGGCTTTAATAACTCAGTTTCAGCTTCTTCATCACTCAGTGTCAGCGGACATAAAACACAACTTCTGCAGGTAAACAAAACATCTGTCAGACTCACTGCCTTCCTTCCAGATGTGCTGGATCCTGCAGCCCACAATGTTTCTCCTGGGCTGAACCAGAGTCTTACTGGGTCCAACGCTGGTCCTCTGCTTCCTGCAGGGATGGACGGAGACAGAAGAGAGACAGCTGTCAGCTCCAGAATCAGGAGCCTTCATCTGTGAGTCGATGCGGTTCTGATTCATCCACTGAGTTTAGGATCTTAATGAGGTCAGAGTTCAAATCATTCAGAAAACAAACAAAGAAGCAGAAAAAGGGGTGGAATCACCCTTTAAAGCATCTGAGACGGTTTAACTTTGTTCTTGTTCTCTGACGTTTCAGAACAAAGGAACATGAAGACGTGTGCTCCTACAGAACCTACTTGTGCGGGTTCTTCTTCTTCATCATGTTCGCAGAAACTCCCGAATGACCTGAAACAGGAAACAAACACTCAGCTGCTGCTGCCTTCAGGGACCGTTTACACGATCAGTCAGGAGAACCTCTGGTTGTTCCAACTCACCCCCGTCCGCTCGGGGCCGCGGGGCCGCTGGGCTCTTGAATGGGGTCTTCATTCATCCACCTGAAGGAGGGGCC
>NC_051430.1:31015202-31061757 GCF_001649575.2 Kryptolebias marmoratus | reverse complement strand
GGAGGGAGGGAGGGAGGGAGGGCAGGAGGGGGAGGGGAGGGGAAAAGGAGGGAGGAGACGGGAGGCGAAGGAGAACCAGGAGCTAGGCCGGGCCCTGGAGACGGAGGAGACGCCGGCTGCTGGACACAAAGACGAAACGATTCTGAGGAGAGAGACAGAAATCGACCCTGAACTCATCGTTTGTCCACAAACGTCCTCTGTCTGAGTTTATAAACCAACTTTAATCATTTTCACTTCCTTTCCTCTCAGCTTCTGACCAATAACCTCACTATCACCCCCCCCCCTGCAGCAAACTCACCTGGAAGGCTGGAACCTGCTTCACGCCGGTCTGCCTTTCCGACACGACCGGGACTCAAACCAGCAGCCTCAGGATTACGAGACACCACCACTGACCACTGATCTACCGCGCCTCTCTTTACTTCTTATCTGTCAGAAATAAAACCTAAAGATCAGAACCGCAGGAACGTCCGTCGAGTCATTTTACCCATAATTCATCTCAGCTGTGATCAGATCCTTGAATCATGACATCATCGTCACGTTTTACATCTTATAAAACATCACAGGTGAGTTCAATTTAATCCATGTTTTATGTAAATAAACTGCTTCATCATTGCGTTAAACCCAGTTTGAGCCGTGAGGACACTGAACGCAGCACCAGGAGACAAACCCGCCGCCGTCTCTGACTCGGTGACGTCAGGACGTCTCTGACTGCGACTGTCGGAGACGACGAGCTCAGAGAGTCTCCAGAACGTCTCAAATGTCTGCAGGGCGTCTCAGTTCCCTCGCCGGGTCTCAGTCTGGTTGTTTTATGCAACAAACTTGATCTCAAACTCGTCACGAAGGCGCTGCCGGTGCCTCAAACCGTCTCAACTAGATCTGCAAGATCAGCCTTGAAAAACCTCAGAAAGGTTGACCTCCGGTCTGAGGCGGGGACAAAATACTGTGTGAGACCTGGAAGCAGCTCTGCAAGCCTGCAGGCAACAAATGGGTCAAATAAAAACACAGATCTCTGCTCCTGAACTCTTTGAACTCAGTGAGACTGAAGGAAGGATCGCAAGTCTGAGTCCCGCAGCAGCGTCTGAATGACCCAGCTGCTCCGTCACTTCCTGTCGACACGAAGCCACCGCAGGCGCCTCGTCAGAAACGGTCCCAGCAGGTGGGACCCAGTTTCTCAGGAGACGCGCGGCGGGAGGATTTTCTCTGCTGATGTTTGCAGCTGCGGGCTGCATCCCGACCACAGCTCGCAGCTCTGCAGGCGCAGGAACAGGAGCTTCGGTCTGACGCCAGGCTGAGGTCAGCTACTTCCTGTTAACGGTCAGAGCCGTTAGCTGCGCTCGCCTCACCTGTCGGACAGAACTGCAGACTGACGTGGAGAAACAGCCTCTACAGCTGATTTTAGGGAGAATATAGACCTGGTTAATGAAACGGCCCGTTTGGAGCACCAGAACCATGATGCCTTCAGAACTTCAGCGTTAAAAACTAAAAACTTTCGCTAAAGTCAGGATCTAAACAGAGACAGGACAGGTAGACCTCCAGGAGCTCCTTTCATTATGAAGAACATCTAACCCAGGGGTCTCCAACCCTCAGGACCACCATCCTGCATGTGTTACCTGTTCCTCTGCTCCAACACACCTGATCTGAATCAATGGGTGATTAACAGGCTTCTGCAGAACATGAAGAGATGATTTAACCACTGAATCAGGTGTGTTGGAGCAGAGAAACAAGGAAAACCTGCAGGATGGAGGCCCTCCAGGACCAGGATTGGAGACCCCTGATCCAACCCAAACAGAGGACTCCCTTCTTCTTCTTCTGTTTCCTGCCTCATGCTCCGTGTCTTGTTTCCTGTTTGCAGTGTATTTTCATGGCGGCGCCACATGCAGGACTGACATGGTTACTGCAGCAGTTTGGGTCATCGTGTTTTCAACAAACGACACAAACCCAAAGTGTTGTAGTAATTATGTCTGGCCTGTATGTGGCGCCGTAACGCTGCCCCGAAAATACACCAGAAACAGGAAACGTGGAGACGTGGAGCGAAACGCTCCGACTGGACAAACTGTGGAGTAATCTACGTCCTGTACGGGTCACGGTTCCAACAGGAAACAAGAACCAGAACCTTGGTGCCGACTGACGATGAAGAGGAACGTCTACGTGAAGGGAGACGCTTCAGTCCAGACCGGAGGACAAATGGATGAGTTCAGACCCAGTTAGGGACGGGTGGAGGGACAGGTCTCCCTTACAATGTTTACAACATGTCAGGATAAACTGATATCACAGGGAGTTGGAGTTCAGGTGGAGTTTAGTCTAATCTGGTTCCTGTTCTCACGCTGTCCCACCCGGGTCCTCCGTCAGGTCGTGGGTTTCAGAAGGTTGACTTTAAGATGGCGTCTCAAGATGAAACCTGGTTTTAAAGGATTCCATCTAAGCTCCTGAAAATCTGTTTTTTTTCTGAGGTTAAAGACTGAAACAATAAAAGGTGTTTCTGTGGAGGGGACCCTGCAGCTGGCGGCTCCGGCCCCGCTGGGCCCGCGCGCCACCGCCGCAGCCCCTCGTCCTTTCAGGCTGCAGCGGGACAACAGCGCCCCCAGGCGGCGGGCAGGCTGTCTGAGAGGAGGAGTAGCTGCTTGTTTTGGCTGCTGATGATAAAGATGAGCAGACAGAGGTCACACAATATCTGCCGCCGCAGAAAAACGGCGACACGCGCGAGACAAACAACAACAACATTAAATCAACAACAACAATCGGAGCACAGCTAATTGGTTTCCTCCCGCAACACGGCGGCCATGTTGCGCCAGTATTTACAAACCCCGCAGAGGCGCAAGAAAAGGCGCAAGCGAACAAAGAGAGGGGAGGTCTGCTGCTGGGGGGGAGAGACACGGAGCCCCGCTCGGCGCTCCGCGGGGGACACGCAGCCCGGACAGGAGGCCCGCGGCCGGGGGCCCGCGGCCGGCGGGACACTTACCGACACGGCGGTCAGCGGAGCCGCATAATCCCGATCAGCCGCCGAAGCTCCAAATTGATCCGCTCTGCCTCCGTTTGGCTCTCCGCTGCGTCAAGCTGGCTGCGCCAAGATGGCGGAAGGGCGGGAAAACGGCCGCGACCTTCAAAATAAGAGCGTCAGTGCTGCAGTGAGATGAAGTGAGGCTCAGACGCAGGTAGAGCACTCCACTGTTTACAGGAAAAGGGGGAATGATAAGAGGGTTGAAGATAACTTAATTTAAAATTAATAATCAAAGATTGAAAGGATTTCAAGGGTCTCGTCAGCATTTTCTGTCACTAATGGAGATCCAAACAGGAACCAACCAGGCAGGAAATAACAAATCCTGATTGTGTGGGGGGACGGGACCGACCTAGAACTCCAGCAGCTGAGTCGTTCTTCAGAAGGTTTGATGGATGTTCGTTTAAAATTACACCCCAGAGTCTGCAGACGGACTGAAGAGGAGAACCTGAGAGACAAACCTTCAACAGAACCACCTCCACAGAAACTCTAAAAACAAGTCATTAATGTCTGAAATCAGAGGAATGGACTCTGGAGGGTCTATGATGGTGTTGAACTAAAAGAGAAACATGAAAACTTGTTAGTTTGATATTTTATTTCATTTCTCCTTTAAACACCCCTGCCTATGGGCCGCTCATGATCGGTGTTCAGCTGTGGAGCTGACTGGAACACCTGTGTGTGTTTCTGCCCATCAGGTGAGGCAGGTGATCATATCTGTGCAGCAGGTTTGGGGCTTGAATCCAAGCTCGGAAAATTAAACCAAACTGACTGATCTTAGTTGTGTGTCACAATAAAAGCGTGGATGAAACCTGGACAGATCCTGGATTTAAGGTTGAAATGGAAACTCTGGGTGTGACTCACCGAGCCTCGCTGTCAGGTTCGGTTAGTTAACGGGTAAGACGTGTGGTGGGAAAGTTTGGATACGGTGACACCTGCTGCTGATAAGTCATGAATATGTTATGTCTGAACTCCAAGTCCTACGAGTTCTCCCAGAATGAACCTGTTTCCAGCACTGATGGTTCCTCCCTCAGCCGACTCGCTCCTCCTTCGCCTCCTGGAGTTTCTTACCTCTGAGGCAGAGCTTTGATTGGGAGCTGTCAGACAAACTGCTGGCTGCTCTTCTCCTTCTCTTTCTGAAACTGAGAGAGTGGCTTCCTGGGAAGTTTCTACTTTCTGGACTCAAACAGGGAAATCATGGTTCCTGAACGCTCTGGAAATGAGTTTAAGTTTGCTGCTCTGGTTTGTTTTTACTCGATGCTGTGACTGAAACAGACACCGACTGCAGAGAGAACGATGATGAACTGACCTCCACGCTAAGAGGAAGAAGGGTCAGAAACACAAACACAGAGCTGTTGCCTCTATTGAACATGAACTCTAAATACTTTGTCATCCTGTTTTAGTGATGTTCAGGATTTACCTGTGACGGCTGCTTTAAAAGGTTTCTGGGCTCAGGCAAAGAGAAATATCTGTTTGTTTGTATCGCTCCTCTCATTGGATGAGTCCGCTGAGTGAGAAAAAGAAGTGGGAGAAACGTTCCAAGGAGTCAAAGAGCCTGCAGGAAAACAGCCTCACCTCACATTCTGCTGAGAACAAACTCAAAGAGACGGCGTGTGCTGGAACATCAGTGACAAACCTGAGCATTCAGGGGCTGGAAAAGATGGCCGCTCTCTCAACGGCGTCTGTTAGATCAATGGAAGGTGACAGAGTGAGGCGTCCACGGTTGTTCCTCCTCCTCCTGATCAGAGGCTGAACATTCAAAGCAGGAGAATAAACTTTCTCTTATACACTATGGGTCAAGAAAAAGTACGACACACACACACACACACACACACACACGGTACACAGCCTAATACTGTACTGAGTGAATAACTATAATCCTTCATGTATTTGGTCCAGAAGTCATCCAGCCCTGATTTCTTCTTCTTCACTGGTCCTGCTCCGCCTCTTTCGGCTGATTGGATGGATCTGGTTGCTGCTCCAGGTATGTAGGGGTTAATCTGCACCCATTTCAAATAAGACTTTAAACAGATAAAAATGAAAATAAACCGGTCCAGTCATGCTGCCGTCATCAGTTCTTTCAGTATTCTGACTACTTCTGTATATTATTGCACAGTATTGCATGTTTGTCTTGTTTTGTTTTGCATTAATTGACCTTTTTTTACACCTGGCCTTGTTTGAATATCACTTTGCTTCTTTTAACCCTCTGTATTCTTACATGTGGCTGGTCTGACAGGTTCTCAGTCTCAATGAATACAAGCCACACAGTAAAAATAAAGATGATTTTATTCAAAATAAATGTTCTTTACTTCTTTTACCTCCATTGTTTTGTTTCCTCCAATCAGCCAGATGTTCCTGTTAGCTGGCAGATCCTTCTGACCCCATTTAATGCTGCTTTAAATACATAAAAAGATTAACACTATTAAACTAAGGCATTATGAGAACACAGACTGTCATGGTTTCTGTTTCTGCTCTTTACAACAATTAAAATATGCCTAAAGCAATCCAGGAGTTTGTTAAAGGACCCACACTTTGTGTTTTTTGAACCACTGCTTTAAAACGATCTTCATCGATGGTTCTCCAGACTTCCTGAAGGTCCTTCAAATCTTTTTTTTTTGATTTTGGCTCCTTTTTCAGTCTGTTTTAGTTATTGTGTCTGAATATTTAACACTTAACTCTGACTTAATCTCAAGAAATTAACCAGAATCTGAAGTTTAACACTTTGATTAAATCTGGAGTGTACAGATTACTCTTTGAGACATGCTTTAAATAGATGATCTTTTTTGGTTTTCTGTCTCTTTTAATGTCTCGTTAAGGTTGAGGGTTAAATCTGATGTTTTATGGGTTTGGTTTGATGGGACCATATAAACATGCTGAATTAAATTAATGACCTGAAAAGTTAAATTAAGTTTAATAAAAGGGAGCGAGACATAAAAGGCTAATGGTTTCTTTTAAAGTTAATTTTTTTGCTTTTTAAATAAACACTCCTCAGTCACATGCAGGCTTTTGTTTTGACAGTTCTGAGCAGGAAGTGCCATCCTTTAAACCAGCTGCCTTGACACGTGCATGTGTGCAGATTTTGGCCAAAAATTCTTCCACCTTCGAGTCCCGCCTTTCTGCCTCTTGCAAAATAGTGATCCCGGAGTATGTCACCCAGCGGATTTTCCTGCTAAATACTGACTCTTTTAGCTGACCTGTTTTCTCTGATTGGCGGAGCTTTAACACCTGCTCACGCGGCACCAGCAGTTTAATTTTCTCTGAGGGAACCATGTTATTTTTTTTTTGCTAAATGAAACTTCTCGCCTGAGACGCTGCCAAGTTAATGAAGTGGTGACTGCAGTGTAGTAACAGCAGCGGGCCAGCAGGCGGCGCGTGCTCTCTACTTTACCGAAGAGACGACATGAGCTAACTGAAGGTGTGGCGTTCACGGACGATCCGAATCTTTCGAACCGCTCTTTGAAATGAACGAAGGGAGTAAAGAGAGAACCGGGCGGGTTTGCGCGCTTGACAAGTAATGTGGTACGTACGTAATGACGTATGTTGCACTACGTCACTGGCAGGTTCGACAGATTAATGGCTCAAAAGAGTCAGTGTTTTCAACGGCTTTTTGAAAGTAACAGATCTGAAAGATCCGGATCCCTTTAAAGAGCCATAAATCCCCTCTCTAGAGCTAACGCTGATCCACGATAGATGTAGGCGGGGCTAATAGAGAAACAGATGTCATTGGCTGTTAGAAGGGCGTTCATTATGAGGGTAAAGGCAGCCCCGTGGAGCGGAGTTTGTCTCAGCTCTTCGCTCTGCACGAGGCAAACGTAGCACCGCCCCTCCGGTGTACGTCTGCGTCATAAACAAAATAACAAAACGTTGAAGTTACAATCAGTGTAGAGGAATTCTGGTAAAACGAAAGCCGGACAGACTCCTCTTCACTCCCCAGCGCGCCATCGACCCACCCCGGAGTGCATGACAGCTTGATCCACTCGGCGGGATCACCCTGGAAAAGACGGAGAAACCTCGGGAGGATGGCCAGTGTCGGGAACTGGAGCTAAAAATCGTTACGGCAAGATGTGAGACGAGCCGGGAGAAAGTAGAGACGGAGGCCAACGGCAGAATGTCGGTCCGGAGCCCGGTGAGTTCTGGCCGGGCAGCGCCGCGAGCTGACGTCGGTAAAACCGTCCTAACTTCAGCCGTTTTACTTATTCGCCACCAGGACACGTCATGTTTTAATCCGCGGTGGCTAATTCACGCTTCCGTTTAGCTCCGGCCGGTCCTTCTTCCGTTGAGATGCTAACTAGCTAGCTGTTAGCTCGCTGCACTTCTTAAGGTGGAAATGTAGGATCTCGCGCTTTAAACTGAGACAGATATCATCAACGTCCACCTTAAGTGAAGTCAACTTTCTGCTTTTTGGTCGGAAAATATTACCTGAGTTTACCTCTCAGGTGGTTTTTAGCAGCAGAAAAGTTAAAAAACATGATTTAGATCGTTTTGTTTTACCTGGAGGGCGAATAAAAGAGTGTTTTTGTTGGTTAAAGTCAGTAATCTGTAAGGTGAGAAGATGTTGAAGGCAGTTTGTGTGACCTGGATATTAATTTCAGCCCAGTTTTAATGAATGAGTCTTATGAAATGATGGCAGCTCCTGGTTAGATGATCTGGTTGTTATTGTCCTCTCAGCCTGATCAGGTTCCTGCAGGATCCACTTCTCGTTTCATCACTAAAGTTTGTTATAAAATCAGTAAAACAGTAAATGTTGGTGCTCAGAGACAGAGCTTATTGAAATAAACAGATTTATTTTGCCACATTCTTTCTTAATAAGCAGCTGGAAAGTTTCATGAAAGAGTGTCACATATCATCATCGTCCTCATCATCATCATCATCTGTCAGACTGATCATCATCAGTTCTGAAGAAAAAATGCAGAAAAGGGAGGATCTAAAACTACAACCCCAGCTCTAAACGCTGGGCTGTTGTGTAAAATGTCAACAAAAACAGGCTGCAAGGGTCAGCTAATCTCATAAACATTTCATTCACAATGGAACGGGTCAGATGTTGAGGCTGAGAAATGTAACCGTTATAAAAATCAGGTCATTCTGAATCTGCTGGCAGCAACATGTCTGTTTACGGATGTTCCAGATGTTTCCCTCTGTGCAGCCTCTCCATCAGTCTGTAAACATCTGGACCTGAGGTTGTCCCATTCTGTCTGTTCAACAGTCCTGGATCGGAGCAGATGTTGTTCTAAAACCTGAGGCACTAATGCACCCCCATACCATCAGAGAGGCATGCTGGATGGTTTGGACCCGTCTGACCTCAGAACAGTTCTCGTCTTTGGTCCAGAGGAGACACATCTGTTTACATCTGGCTTCTTCTTTGCCTGATAGAGCTTTAAGCAGCATTTGTGGACGGCACGGTGAACTGTGTTTACAGACAGTGTTCCTGAGCAGAACAGAACCAGAACCAGCCTTGACCTTTGACCTCAGAAGTTTCTACAGATTCTTCAGATCTGTTGATGATGGAGATTTAAAGTTGAGGAGCTTTATTGTGAAAGTGTTCCTCTGTCTCAGACAGTTCCTGTCAGCTGGTGAACCTCTGCCCATCTTCAGCCTCTAAATGCTCTTTTTATCTGCAGTCCTCTGACTGACCTGCTGACAATTAACTGAATTAGTTATAAATGTTTCTGACTTTACAGCCTTTTGTTGCTCCTGGATCTTAATATTTTACATGATTTTTCGTTCTAAAAAATGCAACAATTGATTAGTTTCCACATTTGACCTGTTTTTGTGTTCCATGCTGAATCAGATCTGGGTTTATAAGATTTCAGATTCATATCATTCAGTTTTTATTTTCATCACCAGCCCAACCTTCTCAGAACTGAGGTTGTAGGTTTGAAAACATTTCCTCACCTCAGGAGGATTTACAGACAGTGTTTGTTTGTGTTGTTGTTGTTGTTTAACAAGACTATATCATTAGATCTAAAAATAAACCCAACAAACCTTGAGTAATGCTCAGCTGTATTTATTGTTTTGTGTGTCGGTAAACTGGCCTTCAGCCTGGGCGTTTCTTCCTCCCGTGGGTGGAACAGCGAGCACTTCCTGTTGGCCCTGAATGTGGTGTCACTGTTCTCAGATCAGCCTCTTCAGGCACTTTAAGTTTTTAAAGCCGATCTGGGTCAAACGGAGAAAATCCCCTCCTTACATAACACACACCCAGGAGTTTACAGTGAAGACTGTGGATGATCTTCATCAGGACTGATGAATGACAGCAGAGGTTAAAATCCTTCACAGACGTGCAGATAAACTGCTACGCTCTTTAGGTAAAAGTTTTATTCCTAAACATAAAACCAGCTTCAGTTTAAAGACTCTCAGGTTACAGTTCTGCAGTTTGAATAACCTTTATTGAACATTCCGTGGACAGAGCGAGCAGTGGTGTCTTGGTTCGGTTCTGTGAGCTTCTTCCTGTTGGCGTACAGCAAGCAGCGCTCGACTGGGTTCTTCTGTCTTTGTTCCTGAGTGTGTTTTCAGACCGGACCTTCTCTTAGTCGGTGCTGGAACGTAGCAGAACCCTGAAGAACGACAGGTTCTGTTACGTCAGAGGGTTTGAGTTACTTCAGAGTCCAAACATTTAGTTTCATCAGATCGAAGAAAAGGCCTTTTTCTCTTTAAGTCCTGTTTTTAGAGAAGACTCAGCTGGAAGTTTCCTGACTTTGGATGGGTTCTGTGTTCTGTCAGTTCTGTTTGGTGGCTTCGGTTGTTGCATCATTTCATGTAATGAGGTCATTAGGTGTTCTTAGGTGTTGGTTTATTACCCATCATGCATCAGTGCAGCTGTAGGAAGTCGTCAGAGGAGATGGGCTTAATGTTTGTGTCTCTGCAGCACGGTCAACGCCGAGCCAGGGTGACGCACGCTGTCATCGTCATCTTCCTGGAGTTCTTCGCCTGGGGGCTGCTGACCACGCCCATGCTGACTGTGAGTGCATGCACGCGCACACACTCACACACACACACACACACAGGTGAAGGTGCTGGAATGTGACGCAGGTGACAGGGTGACTCAGGTGTACGGACAGATTCATTAGTTTCAAATATTTCCCAGAGTTAAATACTCTGACAGGAAGTCTTGGTTGCCATGGAGACACGTTTATCTGTCAGTTTTCAGGATCATGGAGGAGGAGCTTTCTGAGCGTGGTTAGATCACCACGGTAATGGAGGTGTAACTGAGCAGCATTCATGTGTTCATGTTTCATCCAGTCACAAAGAGTTCCCTCCGGTGTGTCTTCATGCTGCAGACGTGAATCTTTAGGAAGCTTTAAATTCATCAGATGATGTCCTGGTTTTTACCCAGAATGCACTTGTTAATGAGCTGCAGCTTCTGTGGACGTTCTACTGAAGAACTTTAAATGTTTCTCTAAATCACCTCGTTCCACTGCAGGAACCGGTTTCCTCACTGATCTGAGGTCAGTGGGAAGTCGTTTCCACATGTTCCTCTTTTAGAGACGTAGCTTCATGTTGGGGAAACGTTCTGCAGTTTCTGTTCCAAACACACCTTCAGTTCTTCAGACCGGGATGGAAATAATCTGATTCTCAGATTCTGTCTGTCTGTTTCCCAGGTGTATAAATCAGACACGATCTCTCTGACCTCTGACCTCAGCCCTCCTTGTTCTGTTGGTTCAGGTTCTTCATGAGACATTTCCTCAGCACACCTTCCTGATGAACGGCCTCATTCAGGGAGTCAAGGTAAGACCTGAGTCCCAGCCGACCGTTCCTGCAGCTCAGAACCGTGACCTGAACACGGAGCTCCATCCAGGAACAGGAAGCTCCGGGGTCATCGCAGCCCAGTTACACGTCTGACTCGGTTCACTTTATTTATTTAACATCAAGAAAAGGCAACTCACAGCACCGTGGAGTTCTTAGACATCCAGAGAATAAAGAGTTAAATCAGTCCAGCCTGGACGGGATTGATCACGGAGCAGCTTCTCTGCTTCACTTTCAGGCGAGATGTTTCTGATTTTAGTGATTTCTTCAGGTGGAGGAACGATCCTGTCAGGGTTAAAAGATCCTGATCCAAAATAACACCAAGGTTCTTTACTTTAGAACTGGAGGCCGAATTAATGCCATCCAGAGGAAGAAAGGCTGCAGTTTGTTCTTAAGACAGAAAGGTGATCGATCAGATGTGAGTTCCTGGATGAACTCTCTGATTTCTACACTTTAAACTGAATTCAGACTGAAATGATTGAAGGCAGAACAGTAACGTTTCATTTCTTCCTGTTTGTTGCTTCACGGTTCTGTTAAATGTTCTTCGTTTGTTAAAAGTCCCTTTTCAGAGCAGCATGTTCCGTGTGTCCTCGGCTTAGAGACGGGTTTAATGTTGGAAGTGAATCTGCTGAAGCTGAAGACTGAAAACACGATGTTCTGACACGTTCAGTCAACAAGGATGTGATTAAACAACACGGTTATCAGCACAAAGCGGACGCTTCACTGCCTTTTTGTTTGAACAACTAATGAAACATGAACCATCGGGTCGGGCCCAGTTTGGACCCAGCTGGGTTTATTTCCTGACAGAGTCGGCATGAACTGCAGTTTTTAGAGACCATGTTTTGTGTTTTTTAACATCATAAAACAGACAAATAAAAGCTGTTAATGATTTAAAAAGCTCAGCAGTGGTTTTATTTCCTGTCGCTGGTTCTGACGGAGCCGACCTGCGGGTCAGAGAGGTTTTTATGATCAGTTATTAATCTTCAAACATCCCAAACCTGCCAGATGTTCATCAGAACATCTGGAGCAACAGTTCATCACTGCAGTTTTTATCTGTGTGTTTCTAACGCTGCTCTCTCTCAGGGCTTCCTGTCGTTTCTGTCGGCTCCTCTGATTGGTGCTCTGTCAGACACCTGGGGCAGGAAGTCCTTCCTCCTCATCACGGTCTTCTTCACCTGCGCCCCCATCCCCTTCATGAGGATCAGCCCCCGGTGAGTTCAGACACCAAAGTTAAAGTTAAAAATGGATTATTGAGACAAAAGTTGAGATGATATTTCAAGTTAAAGTTAAAATGGCAGAAATGGTTGATTTGAGAATAAAAAAAGCCGAACCATCAATGACACAAAGACAGATAACCAGACTGTCGGTTATTAATCCGTTTTCCTTCAGGCTGATGTCAGATCTGCTCTGAAACTGAAGCTGAACTAAAGCAGGTTCTAGGTTTGTTCTGTCCGACTTCAAGGAACGTCCGTTTGTTCCTGGAATTAATCCTGACATCAGATCAGATCCAGTTTCTTTACAAACAGCTTTTACTGCTTCTCCGGAGAAGTGTTTGTGACCACAGCTTTGAGTTATTTTCATTATTTATTCATGTTCCTGACAGACTTCATCCAAGTGGAACAACATGAAACATTTAATCAGAGAACGTGTTAGAACCTCAGTGAGGAACATGCTGCTCAGCTTCAAACAGGAAGTAAAGATGTGACTGAATGAGCTGCAGCAACTCCTGATCGGCCTCGGAGCTCAGGCTGACGAGTCACATGCTGCTCATGTGAGCCCGGAGGAGCAGGAGGAGCAGCGGGAGCAGCAGGAGCAGCTCCTTCTCAGGCGCTGGTCCTGCTGCTGCTGCTCCCACAGAGTCCCGCTCCTCCTCCTCCTGCTGCTCATGTGAGTCCCGGAGGAGCAGGAGGAGCAGCTCTGGCTGAGGAGCTGCTCCTCCTCATGTCTGCAATCCTTCATGCTTTCCTCAGAAGCCTTCATGAAACCTGAGCAGTTCTGAGTCTTTCTGCTCCTCCTCCTCCTGCTCTTCCTCCTGGCCTGAAAACAAACCCGTCTGATGTTCCTGTCTTTGTTCTGCAGCCTGTTTGAAATTCTGTTGCTTCAGGCTGCAGAACATCAGCTGATGTTCCGTCTCATGCAGAGCGCAGATTAGAACATGTTCCATCTGTGGAGCAGCCCATCCTGATGTTCTGATTCTAAACAGTTTAGTTGAATGTTTTTGGATCAGACAGTTGGTTCAGGAGGTGAGGATGGATGGATGGATGGATGGATGGATGATGTAATGAAGGTGAAAGTGGTGCGTTCAGGTGACGGAGGGTGTTTATCATATTTAAAACATGCAGAGAACGTTTCTTAACAGATGTCCTGAGAACAAAGTTTGTTTCCTTAAGGGACCTCAGAGGGACTCGGGTCACGGGTTCGACGTAGGACTGCACATGATCTAAGATTATTAGTTTAATTTTATTCACAGGGAAACCTTTTAATATTTTCAAAGCTTTAATCATGTTACTGAAAGGACTGAGGTTATTTTAGTTCATGCTGTCTTGAAGAATCTGAGTTAAGATTTTTAACTGGACTCTGGGGGTCCTGTTGGACTCTGGGGGTCCTGTTGGACTCTGTTGGTCCTGTTGGACGGGGTTTGGCTGCTCTCAGGTACAGTTTTTGGAGTCAAACATGTTAAAGTCTGTTTGGTTCCAGATCTAAGCTGTGGGCTGCCATCTGAGTCCCACTTTAAAGGACTGTTGTGTGTTGGATCTAACCCGTCGTTTCCTGTCTGTGTGTGTTCAGGTGGTACTTTGCTCTGATCTCAGTCTCAGGGATTTTTTCCGTGACCTTTTCGGTGATTTTCGCCTACGTCGCTGACATCACAGATGAGCATGAGAGGAGCACGGCATACGGACTGGTAACCACACACACACGCACACACACACACACACCTCCCAGCAGAGTAAATCCCTCAGGATGTTTGCAGAAGTCGGGTCTTTATCTCTACCAACAACCTGCAGCAGCTGCATCACATTTAGGTTTTTATCATAAACTCCATGTTTTCACCTTCAGGCTCCTGTTCTGCTTTCCTCTCAGTACCATTTGTAGAATATATTCAGATAAATTTAGAACAATGCAGTCTGTTTTCTGTAGAAGTGCTGATTTTGTGCATCATAGATGCATGGCACGACTGCGCCACCTGCTGGTGGAAATTTATTCCTGCTTGGTTCCTTTGAAGAACTAAGTTTAGATCCATAAATCAGCTGATTGTGACAGTTTGTGTTAAAATAGATAAATCTGTGAAACAGTTCCGTGATGCTGAATCAGAATGTTTGTTTTTTTAAATCAGGTGTCGGCAACGTTTGCTGCCAGCCTGGTGATGAGCCCCGCCATCGGAGCCTACCTTTCCGCTCTCTACGGAGACAGCCTGGTGGTCCTGATTGCCACGGTGATCGCCGTGGCCGACATCGCCTTCGTGTTCTTCCTGGTCCCAGAGTCTCTGCCGGACAAGATGAGGCTGTCGTCGTGGGGGTTCCCCATCTCCTGGGAGCAGGCTGACCCGTTCTCCGTGAGTTCTTCATCCTGCAGGAACATGAAGACTCAAACTCGGCGTCCCGCTGTCTCGTCCAGGACTCGGGGAGCCGCCGGCTGGTGATTGGTTTGATTGACAGATTATTTCTGATGGTTTTGTGTTCAGTCGCTGCGTCGAGTCGGGAAAGACTCGACGGTGCTGCTGATCTGTGTCACCGTGTTCCTGTCCTACCTGCCTGAGGCCGGGCAGTACTCCAGCTTCTTCCTGTACTTGAAGCAGGTAACACACTCTCTCTCACACACACACACACTCAGTGTTACCTGAGCTGCTGAACGTCCTGAAAATCAGACATTTATTCAATCCTGAAACAGTTTTTGCTGCTTTTCTTTATTTATTCACCACATAATACGACACTTTTAGGTGAAATATGTCATTAGATCATAAAACATAAACTTCATTTTGGAGGAAAACAGATTTCATGGCCTACATTTTACTGGAAGTCTACATTTTGAAGTATTTTGTCAGTTAGATGAAGGGGAAGTTGAACAGGAACAGTTAAAGTTAATTCCTCTTCCTTCCAGTATCGACCCAAATAAACGGGATTATTGTTTAAACAGTCGGCTGATCGCAGCTTCTTCTATTTCAGATGATCCAGTTTTCTTCTGAAGCCATCGCCGGCTTCATCGCCATGGTGGGAATCCTCTCCATCATCGCCCAGGTACACACACACACACACACACACTCACACACACACACACACTAACCTGAAACATGTATAATGTTTGCTGGTGACACCTGTTCAGGTATCTCAGAGGTTTGACGATTCTCGCGGTTCTTGGTGTGGAACGAGTCTGCTGTGTGTCAGGGTGAGGATGAGGAGTTTCTGATGATGAAGCTGTGTTTCTGTCTCTGTCAGACTCTCCTCCTCAGTGTTTTAATGAGGACCATCGGGAAAAAGAACACGGTTCTGCTCGGCCTGGGTTTCCAGATCCTCCAGCTCCTGTGGTACGCCTTCGGCTCGGAGCCGTGGTGAGTCCGGCGCCGGTTCTGTGTTCCGCCGACCGTGTTCCTGCTCGTCTCCGTGTTCACCGCTGGCTCTGTTCTCCCCTCCGCAGGATGATGTGGGCTGCAGGGACGATAGCAGCCATGTCCTCCATCACCTTCCCGGCGGTCTCTTCTCTGGTGTCGTACAACGCGTCAGCTGACCAGCAGGGTGAGCGCAGCGGGTGGAGAACCCGAAACTGAAGAACCACACGAGTTCTGCTCTGATCTGTTCAAACGTTGCTGCAGCCATGAGGGAATATTTAATAACAAAGTCTGATTTAGTTTGTCTTCAGTGTCCCTTTCCTTCCAGTCAGTGAGATTTTTTCCCACGTCTGGATATTTATTGTTGTCATGGAAACCATGTGGGCTTGTTGTGACCCTGTGGCTGGTTTGGGTCTCCTGCAGCAGCACCAGAACCACCCCATCAATCAGCTGGTCCGTTATTGATTTGGTGTGTGTGTGTGTGTTCAGGTGTGGTCCAGGGGATGATCACAGGTATCAGAGGACTCTGTAACGGTTTGGGTCCGGCGATGTACGGCTTCATCTTCTTCCTGTTCAACGTGGAGCTGAACGACACACATCCAGTGGCTCCGACAGAAAACACAGAGGTACGCACACACACACACACACACACACCTCCTGTTTATTTACGGTCGGTGACCTTTATTTGTTCTCGTTTTAAACGAGGCAGCAGCTCAGAAAGCGGCCGTCTCCTTCAGACAGGAAGTAGTTTCTGCTTCATTTTACCAAAGAAAATTAAACTGTTAGCATTTATTTCCAGGCTCAGGTTGAAAGACTTTCATAAACAAAAAGGATGTGAAGTCTGAGACGACTCTCAGCTACTACCAGCCCAGATTCTCGCTCCGTATCTGAGATATTTGTTTTAGAAGGTCAGTCAGCTGTGGCAGCCATCTTGAAGTGGGTTGTTTTTAAAAGTTAATCAGTTCCAGATGAACGTTTAATAATTATTCCCTGGATTTCACTAAAATCTGTCTGGTGGTTCATGAGATATTTTGCTAACATACAAACACAGTCTGTTACAGAACGAGGAGTTAAAGGTTCAGATTTATTTTATTTCTGGGTTCTGTCTTCAGAAGCCCGTCATCCCGGGGCCTCCCTTCCTGTTCGGAGCGTGCACCGTCCTCATCGCCGTGTTCGTCGCCATCTTCATCCCGGAGCACCGTGGACCCGAGCCCAAAGCCTGCTCCGCCACTAGCAGCTGCGCCGCTGCACACGCTCAGAACGGCAGCCCTCTGACCACGCCCACCAGCGACCCGGAGGACATCGAGCCGCTCCTGCAGGACACCAGCATGTGACTGAGTGCCGGCCAATCAGAGCGTGGTATTTCTCAGCAGGTGGAACTTCCTGTTCCGCTCCGCTGGCGTTCTCAGCAGGTCGAACCAAAGGGCTTTAAACTCTGAGAGGAACCTTCCTCAGCCAGAGTCATACACAAAAACTGCTGAGTCATGACTGAAGGAGGGTCTGTAGGATCATTGATGTAACAAAGTGTTTCACCTGCTGCCTGTTTTTACGCATCCGCACCAGATGGACCCGAGAACCTTTACGGTCCGGTTCCACCAGAAACCCGGAGAACCTGTTTGTATCTCAGGAGGTCAGGAGGTCAAACCGCTGAACGGGAGAAACTCTGGAATGGTCCCCGGCTGGGCTGGGTGAGATCTGTGGCCGCCATCTTGCCAGGTGCTACGAGTACGCTGCTGTTAATGTAAAACAGGAGGGTTCTGTCACCGAGTTTCAGGCGAAACACCAACCCACGCTCTACCAGTACTGCTGGACTCATTCTAACCCGACCAGAACAGAACTTTAAATAATTCAGGTTTTTACTTGTTTTTACCAGCAGAACCTGGAGACGAATCATCAGAGAGAGAAGAGTTGTTTAAAGTTTAACAAACATTTAACATTTATACCAAACCTCAGACCCTTAGACCCTCACTCTCTCACCTTTTAAAAACATTTTTTATTCTGATTTAAAAGCTGAAACTCCTCTTAGGTCACGTTTATGAATCTGACAGATCAGTTTGTTCTCTTCAACAAACAGAAAGCAGAATAAAACAGTTTAAAATGTCCACTAATGTAACCGTATAAAGTCTGTGTGTTGTTTTGAATTAAAGGGTGAGTGTTGCTGTTCTGACCCGTCCATCAGCAGAGAGACGATCTGTCCACAGTTTGTCCCATTTGGTCACATTTTCAAACATTTAGGAGCAAATATGACTTCATGCTCACCGATGAAACATGATGCCACATCCTGGAAACTTCTAGTTCTGATAACTATAACGATTAATGACAAACATTGATGAGGTCAGGTTTTTATTTTGATATTTCTGTTCTGCTGCCGCGCTGGCAGAACCTAAGAACGCTCACCGTGCTGCACGTAGCTCCTCTCAAAATGGCGGCAGTAATTCTCGTGTCATTAGCGCCGACAGATCCAGAGTTTCTCCTGTTCGGTGGGTCGAACCCCCCCTCCTCCCTACAGACCCTGGGCCGGGCCGGGCCGGGCCGAGCTCCTGCAGAACAGAAACCTGTCGCTCTGCTGTTCAACCAGCTGTTGGCGGGAGGGAGGAGCCTAACTGCTCGGGATTGTGGGATACAACAGATTCTTTCTGTGCTTTGTCGCCCTGGTTACCGTGACAACAGAATGTATTTTCAGGCGTTATTTAAGCAGTTTTTGGTGCTTTTTAGGTGATGAGCCCTGGGGTTATTTTATTTTATTTAGTTAATCAGTGACATGATATAAAAGTGTTTATTTTCCTGAGTTACTGAGTTTATTCATTTGTTTTGTATTCCTTTCATTCGTTCAGCTTTGAGACTCCAACATTCCTCTTGTGGTTAGAAATGTCCTCCTGAAAGTCAGTTTTTTATTTTGTTTATTTAATTTAATTTATTTTATCTCTTGGATTCAAAGTCTGCTTTCTTCAGCTGAGACGTCAGAAACCAGACGGTGCCATTTTGTTTTTGTTTTTTTCAATTTCTGTGTCACTTCCACATCTGTTTACTGCATCAGCCCAAAACATTCCTGTAGAAACAGCCCTGTTGCCACGGAGACAGCTGGAGGATGCTGTCTCCGTGGCAACAGGAGCTGCCTCTGCAGATTCCAGATGATTGGTTCTGTTTGTTTTTGTCCTTTTATCGGTGGTATTTTTACTTTTCGTCCCGAGTTTCTGCGATGTGACGATGATGATGATGATGATGATGCTTCATCCAGCACACTCACGTGGATTGTTCCGTTTGAACTCCTCGGAACGTCAGTCCTCCTAAGGTTCTGCGGAGTCCGTTTCTGCCTCCATCAAACTTAACGAGATGGATCCGTCTGGATCTGGATTTAATCCTGGTTTTATTTCCTGATCAGGATTTTATTTACTGACAGTCAGTGTTTCAGATCAGACCTGTTTCCCTCCTCACCTCTGACAGATGAATAATTTGAGTTTCTTGGAGCTGAAACAGATCTGTTTCATTCTTAACGTAGAGACGTTTAAACGTCTGTCCTGACGAGCTGCAGATTGTCTCATTTTAGAGACTTTATTCAGAAAAGATCTGGACTTCTTTCTTTCTTTTTGCTTGAATTAAAGTTTAACCAGCAGCAAGATGGCTGCCAGACTGAACGAGCCGAAGAAGTCGTTACTGAGAG
The DNA here is from genome assembly GCF_001649575.2 of Kryptolebias marmoratus. Lineage (NCBI taxonomy): Eukaryota > Metazoa > Chordata > Actinopteri > Cyprinodontiformes > Rivulidae > Kryptolebias > Kryptolebias marmoratus. The sequence goes on along the minus strand of NC_051430.1, from coordinate 31,042,821 downwards.
GAGCTCGAGTTCAGCTGTTGGTTTCCACGACAACAGCAGTCCTCCCAGCTTCCTCCTCCTCCTCTTCCTCCTCCCGTGTTCACGATGCAGAACATTTACTGATCGCTGCACTTTATTTTCTCTGAACTTGTGCCTCTTTTCACTCTTCAGCTTCAGTTTTTATACGAGCCGAGACGCTGAAGGTCGTCTCTGTGTTTCTATTTTATCTCTGCAGAGTTTTGAATAATATCTAAAATAATAACAATAAAGACAAACGTATCGACTTTAAAGAAGCTCTGCTGTGGTTTTTATTCTGGGTTTATTAACTGTGATTTTATTTTTATTTTTCCCAAAACAGAAAAAAGGAAAAAGTGTTTTTATTGAAGTTATTTTTTTCTTTTTCCTTTGAACTTCCATCTGCAGATAATATTTACAGTTTTTGGTCTGAACCATGATGCTGCCGCCACCGTGCTTCACTGCTGGCCACAGTATTTCAGTGCCACAGACTCTAATAACTTCTTAAATTTGTCCAAATTTCAAACATTTTTATAAACAGGATATTTTAATGCATGAAAAGATTTTTTTAATGTTTTGATTTAATCTGTTTTAGCCTCTAAAAGTTAATTCAATTCAGTTTGATTTAAGCATCAGAGGATTTTTGTCTCTTTGTTTGACGTCAAACAACTTTAGGGTTAAAAAAAACAAACAAGTTCAAACAGGAAAAACTCAAAGTGATCAAATCTTCTGAAGCTTTTATTGTTTTTGAAGAAACTCAGCTGAATATAACAACTTTTACAGATTTTATTATAGAAATTACATCAATCCAAACTTCAGCAGAGGAAATTAAAAAAAACTAATCAACTATTTACACAACATTCATTAAATACTGCAGAAACAAAAATACCTTTTTTCTTTATTTGGTCACAAACTCAGCAGGAAAATCCAGTTTATCCTAAATAATCTGTTAAACTTAAATCTGCAGCTCAAAGTAAAATAACAAAAGTTCAGATAAACTGAGAATTAAATGTTTTAAAAATAAAATTATATTTGGAATTCCTGGAATTTAAAACAACTATTCTTTAACTATATTTTTTACTTTAAAAACAATAGTTTAATTTCTTGTAAATTCCTGTAAATGTTTTATTAAATGTGCAACTTTAGCTTAAAGATTCAAACCATCAACCTTTATGTCCTGAAGATTTAGGGAAGAGAAATAATCTGTTAAATTCTCCAAACTTCTTCTTTTATGACAAACCTAAAGATAAACTCTGTTGTTTGTTTGTTTGTTTTATGGCTTCTCTTCATTCCTGACAGAAACTAAAGTTTTTATCCGACGGTCTCAAACCTGATCGACGTCATGCAGTTAGCCACCGTTAGCACGTTAGCGCATCAAACTTCCTGCAGCTTCCTTCTCAAAGGGCCCCATGCTGCCATCTTTGAGTCGGACCTTCGTCTTCGTCCTCACAGCAAGCAGGAGATGGACACCTTGGTGGTGGAGAAAGGGACGGTGTCTGGTTTGGGACAAACAAAATGCCGTCTGGTTAAAATGAGCTGCAGACTGAATGAAGTCGTGTTCAGAGTCTGCTTTAACAGATCCGTGACAGGAAACATCTCTTCTGAGGAACCGCAGGGTTCCACGTTTGGACCCTTTTTTTTTTTAACTTTAAATTCTGTCCTGATTACGTCCTTTAATGGACGTCTGTTCTGTAGACGTTTCACTTCCTGTTCAGGTTGATTTTAAACTGCAGATTGTGGAGTTCTTTCCTTTTCTGAGAGCTTCACTGAAATCCTTTCAGTGGTAAGATATTTTGCTAACATGACAGACAAACATGAACGCTCTTCCACCTGTAGTAACGCCGACAGGAAAAAGCCAAACTGTTCAGCTGCTTGGTTCTGGTTCTGGTTCTGGGTCTCACCTCGGTCCTTCAGCGAGCCGAGGTACGCCTCCATGAACTCCTTCTCTCCGCTGTCCTTCACCTCCTCCTTCTGCTCCCTCCATCTTCTCCTCTTCTCCTGCTTTTTCTTTTGCTCCTCCTGTTTCTTCTTCCTCTTCTCACTGAACGTGTTGTCGTACAGACGGATGAACCTGTGGGAACATCAGGAACCGTGAGAACAGCCCGGTAAAGCCTCTGACCGGCGCTTCAGACAAACCCTCAGGGTTCTGTTTGTGTACTTGATGTCTGGGTTGTTGCACAGTCTGGTGGGCGTGCAGGAGAGCTCGTCCCCGCTGACCACCACCATCCGGAGGGTGGGGATGTCGGTGAGACACATGGGGAGGTAAGACAAGTTGTTCTTGTGGACGTACAAGGTGACGAGCTGCTCCAACCTGAAGACACAACCAAAGTCTGTCTGTCATTCACACTTTACAGGTTCACATCCAGGTGTGGTGATGACATCATCAGTTACCTGTCCATGTCCTGCGGCAGGTCCGTCAGCTCGTTGTTGCTCAGATCCAGCAGCTGAAGACTCGTCATCCTCAAGGTGCAGATGGGAATGGAGACGAACCTGTTCTCCGCAATGTCCAGGTGGACCAGCTGCTTCAGGCTGCTGAGCTGAGGACGAGTGACATCATCAACATGTGACACGATGACATCATCAACATGTGGGACAGTGACATCATTGAGTTACAGTGACATCATCAACTGTGAAGTGTTGAAGGATTGTTTGTTTCCCAGAACCCTGAACTGGACCCGCTCCTCTCAGAACCCTACACTGGACCCGTCTCACCTCGAATGGCAGCTCGGACAGGTTGTAGTTTCCTGCCAGTTCGAGTCGCTCCATCTTCTCACAGTTCCCGAGCTCCGGAGGAACTCTGGACAGACGGTTGTAGCTGACGTTCAGCGTCCTGAGCTCTGTCAGTTTCCCTGAGGATGCAGACGGTGGTCAGAAAGTTCCACCTCTGATGGGAAGGACGGAGGCTGGATCAGACTGAGGGTAAAATGTTCTCACCGATCTCCGGCGGCAGCTCACTGATGGCGTTTTGAGGAATCTGGAGTACGGTGAGCTGGGTAAACAGGGTCAGGTAGTCGGGCAGCTGCCGGATCCTTGTCCCCCGGACGTGCCACTCCTGCAGGTAGGACATCCACTGCAGCTCCCGGGGAAAGTCCTGCAGGACGGGTTTGTTAAACACAAAACCACGATGGAAGAGGGTCGTTAAAACCTGTTTACTCACCATCCAACGGTCTCCGTCCAGCTGGAAAATCAGTTTGTTTTGATCTGGATCTTTCTCATCCTGCTGGACTTTCTGCTCCTCCTGCTGGTCTCCTAACAAACACAGAAACTCAACATCATCATCGATCAAACACAAGAAAACCCAGCAGAGTTTCACATCTGTAGACCCACGTTTACCCGGCGTGGGGTGACGTCAACGACCTTAAACCCCACAAAGACCCAAGCAGGTCATTGTGGATTTTAGGATTATCACAAAGATCCTGAGTCAGGCTGTGAAGAGAGCTCCTAGATTTAAGTTCTTGCAGAGAACCTCTCCTGGACCAACAACGCCTCAACCTTTAAGGAACCCAGGAAGAGCTGACTTCCCTCAGAAGCTGCTGCTGAACTCCTACAGAAAGCATCTTAATAAGCTGCGTAAAGACCTGGTACTCCGGCTGAACCAAAGACTCCAAAAAACTCTTTATGACTCGTGAATACAGCTCAGGTGACTGTTGGCACCAAACTATCAGCAGAACACAGAAAGTGCTGTTTTAAAAACAAACATTAATCCAGGAAACACCTGATTTAAGCTCCTCCCATCAGGGAGAAGATCCACAGGAATCAGGACTAAAAACCAGGTTCTTCCCGTCAGCTGGGTCTGATTAACACCGAGTCCATCCGAGTGTCTCTGAGTGAAGCTGAAGGCTGCAGCAGGAAGTGATGCTGATTCAGAATAATCCAGCTGCAGAACATCTGTGAAGCAGTTTGCTGCTGATCTGTCTCTAAGGTTTACTCTGGATATCAGTTTTACCTGCATCCAGATGAATATTCATCATGTTTATCTTTGTAGGGCAGATTATCAGCCATGGTTAAACAGAACCACACCTGGATTTCTACCTGTGGAGGGAGCGATGTGTTTATTTTACCTTTTATTTAAATTTAACCAGCAAATCCTGCTCAGATCAGGCAGGTTATGGACTGTGGGGGAAACCAGAGAAACCCCACAGAAAAATAAGAAGAACGTGAAGAACCCCAACTGGAGCCGGGCCTTGAACCCAGAACCTTCTTGCTGTGAGTCAGCACCTCTAACCACAGCTGCTGTTTACCTGCACACAGGTGTGTTTACCTGTGAACACATGGATGAGCAGCTGCTTTCTGTTGGGCATCAGATGGACCTGAGTGTGGTTCAGTGTTGGTGAGGTTACAGGTGGGCGTGGCTTCCATTTACCTGCATACACCTGTGCATCAGTTTGGCTCCGTGTAGATCTCTCCAGGTAGTGGTGCAGCTGGTCCAGTTCTGGGGTCTTCAGGGTCTTACAGTAGATCCGATACTGCCACTCCTGATCGATCCTGTGGAGAACCGGCGAGCGGATTATTCTCAGCTCCTGTTTCCTGTCTCTGAATGTGACCTTTCTGCTGCTTGGAGGTCTGGGTTTGACCTGCAGAGATATAAATAATGTGTGTGTGTGTGTGTGTGTGTGTGTGTGTGTGTGTGTGTGTGTGTGTGAGTGAGTGAGTATCAGCAGTCAGCTGGGTCTGACTCAGGCACAGAAATAGTTTCATTGACCGACAGGGTGTGAGAACGAGACAAAGATTTAAACTTCAGTTTGTTTGTTTTAATCTCAGTGTTTGCAGCCAGCTGAGAGCATCCTATCTGATAAAACTCAGGGGCGGAGGTTGCAGGTTCAAGCCCAGGTTGCAGCAGGAAGGCCATCTGGTTTAAAACAAACTGTTGGTGTGAGTTTGCTGGCTGTGGAAACCCCTGAGGAAGGGAGCAGCTGGAAGGACTGACATAAAACCGGCTCTGCAGGAATGTTTAAGTTTTCTTTGTGGATTTAAATCTGGATTTTAGAGCTCAGCAAAGATAAAAGTCTGCAAATCTTGAATCAGTTTAATGATTTTCTCACATATCTGGAGTCAAACACTTATTCTGTCTGATTTATCATCATAATCACCTGTTTGAGAGACAATGTTAAGATTTTACACGTTCTGCAGCCTGAAATGTGGAGGAATTACATTTTCTGCTAAAAGGCCAAAGGAAGCTGAATAACTGCTGAAATTCACTGAAGAAACTAAAACTAAAAGTAACAAAAGAAGAGAAGTTATCAGCTGAAGGTTTGGGTTTATGAGCAGCTAAAATAACAACATCTGCAGGAATTAAATATAAAAACAGGAAACAGAGACTCAGATTAAATGTTTAGTTATCTTTAATTTGTTTATTTCTTAAACCTGATTCTGCCTTTAAATGCTTATTAATCAGAAGAAAAACAGACAGCAGCGCCACCATCAGGTCACATGATGAACTGCAGCTGTTGACTGTGACGCCTCCCTCACCTGGCCAAGGCGCTGTGTTGAACTCTCTCCTGCTCCTTCTTCTGCTTCTGCCGGTGTTTCTTCACCCGGATCTCCCAGATCCCTCGGATCAGGGACAGATCGTAGACCGGCACGTCCAGCTTCGGTCCCATCGCTGCTGCAGGACCAGAGGAGACCAGAGGAGACACGACTCGTCAGGAGACAGAAACAGCTAAACCCGACTCATCAGGAGACAGAAACAGCTAAACTCGACTCATCAGGAGACAGAAACAGCTAAACCTGACTCGTCAGGAGACAGAAACAGCTAAACCCGACTCATCAGGAGACAGAAACAGCTAAACTCGACTCGTCAGGAGACAGAAACAGCTAAACTCGACTCGTCAGGAGACAGAAACAGCTAAACCCGACTCATCAGGAGACAGAAACAGCTAAACTCGACTCATCAGGAGACAGAAACAGCTAAACTCAACTCATCAGGAGACAGAAACAGCTAAACCCGACTCGTCAGGAGACAGAAACGGCTAAACCCGACTCATCAGGAGACAGAAACGGCTAAACCCGATTCGTCAGGAGACAGAAACGGCTAAACCCGGACTGTCTGGAGGATTAATCTGTCAGAACCTACAGAGACGGATCCATAAACATTTACCTCCCAGCCTGGTCAAAAATAAAACCTTTTAAAAACTTTAAATGAGCTCTCAGCGTTTCAGGCTGATGAAATACGGCATCATTGTTTTAAATTTATGTTTTTGGAATTAAAACACAAAACCTTGAAACCGAAGCACCAACCCGTGGGAAAGAGCCGTGAGGCTGATTTGTGTGACTGAAGCTGAATTCATGTCTTTAATTTTCAGCCATTTTAGACCAAATCTTTTACTCTGAAGGAATCTAGAATGAAGGACATCAAGTCAGAGCTGCATGATTACAGATTTGTTGTTTTATGCTCTGAATGTTTATTTCAGTTTAAGTAAAACTGATTATTCAGAAAAACAGACGAATCTCAGCAACAACATTATTGCCCGCTGCTGAAAGGCAAAGGCAGGTAATAAAGTCTGTCTGTTAGCGAAAGTTTGACCTTAAAAACCAACATTTAGTCTGTTTTTTAAAGGAGTCGCATTTATTTTCATGCAGATGTGATGAAACCCTGTATACAGTTTGTCTGGAAGTGTCAGGAGTCGTAATCCTGTGGCTAATTTTAGCTCGGACTGTTCAGGAAAGGTGTTTAATCTCAGCTGTTGGAGTCAGAACCTGCACATGAGATCGATCATCAGGTTTATCTGTTTTCAGTTCTTACCTGAGTCTGTCAGAGTCCTGTCGTCTGTCCACCGCCACCAGCTTGTTTACCCACACTGACACACACACACACACACACACACAGCTGTGACCCGGATCTGTGTGTGTGTGTGTGATCCAACAGGCTATTTTTACCTTCCTGCTGCGAGTGTTTGAGGGTCACTCTGAGCCCAGACACGAGTCTGTCCACCAGATCATCCTGACGGGTTTCATATGGAGCAAAAAAGTTTTTTAAAAAAAACAAAAAAAATCATAAATAAAACTCCCATCTCAACTTATTTGTTCCACTTCACTCCAAGCTTAGGTCGTCTACCAGAACCCTGGGATCTTCAGGGTTCTGTTCAGGATCTCAGCTGCTCTTCTGGATAGAGATCTCTGAGGTTGTTCCTGGGATCTGTTGGAGGTCACATGATGACCTCTGGTACCACTGAGGCCTTGACTCTGGTTCCTCTTTCAGCCCCTGGTGTTTCTCCAGCTTCTCCTGATGTTACAGTCTCTTGGGATCTTATCTATCACCACACTGTCCGGTGGGTCAGCCATCAGCTGTTTGTCAGTCTGGATCTGGAAGCTTCACAGGATCTCCACCACCTTAGGTGGAGTCTCCCACTGTGACTCAAACGCTTCAAACATCAGAGCTCAGGTGACCGAACGGCGGTTTGGTAACAAGAGGTCAGATAACCGTCTCCTTACAACAAAACGTGACACTCAGGTGATTTTAGACTGAAGATTAGGATCATCTATGAGACTCAGGCCTGCTAGGATGATGGAATCAACAATTATGTCATAATGTAAGATTATAGTTGTTAAATATAGCCTTTAGATTTGTTTGCAATCTGTAAAAAATTTAAAATATACTGAATAAGATCTCCTGTCTGCTTGATTTCCTGCTCATAAACTGTCAGATTATATTTGTTTCATGTTTTTGTTGATCTGTTTCCTGATTCTTGAGAATCGTTCCTGAGAAGTCATTTACACATTCCACTGAACATTTAAAACCCGTATAATGAAGGCACTCATGCAGAGCTCGCCGTTTGACGCTTTCGCTGCCGCAGCTGTTCTGCTCTCCAAAATGCCCCCGACTCTGACAGAGCTGCTAGTTTCAGATCATTTCAGGGGAAATTCCTTCAAAGTTAGCTTTCCTCCTAAGTTTCCAGCCTTCCAGGGAAAATGGGATGTGTATTTAAACACCAAACTGAAAGTTGAAAAGTCAGTCCACAGAAACAGCCAGAACTCTGCGTTTATTCTCATCTGAATCGGACGAATTCAGTTTTCAGGTAAGTCAAATAATCCTTAAGACTTTAAATTTATTAACAGCAGGATGAAATGGCAGAAAGTTTGTAAGATGTTTCCTTCTGTAGTGCTGAAATATGTCATAAAATAAAGAATAACAGAATTTAACTGCGACTCAGTCTGACTCTGACAGCTTCATGTGTTAAATGTTCTGAGATTATTCAATGATGCAAATATTTCCTCAACTTTTTCAGATCTTCAGCCTGACCAGATGACTGAGGTGTATTTTTATGCATATTAAACTTAATAATGTTTTGCAGAGCTATGGCAGGGTGGAGGACTCTTCTGCTCTTCATCCTCTTCATCCTCTCCAGCATCTCCAGCGGGTTTGGTACGAAGCTTTCAAACATTTCACAAAAATAAATGAATGTTCAGCAGCAGCTGCAGAGATGGTCTGAAGTGAAAAAAGGAATAAGATGGATTTACATGAGGAGACGTTTATGAAGCTGCTGTTGTTTTCCTCAGATTCCTGATAAATGCTTTAAACTTCTTTAACTCCTCAGAGATGAAGGAGGATGACTGGGAGGAGCTCGGCGCTGATATCGCTGCTCTTCATCGCCTCCGAGGACTTTCTGAGCGCTTCTTCCATCAGCAGCTCAACGTCTCCTCAACAGCCAGGTAACCTGTCACCGACGACAAACTGCCATTCTGTAAATAATATATTATTAACTGATTGAACAAATTCACAGTTTTTACGTTTGTCTGAGAAGTTTCCATCCACCCTTCATGGGCAGGGATGTCATGTTAAGTTTTGGCTTTTATTAATTTATTTGAACCAACATACTGCTGTTTTTAAAAAAGGGACTTGAAGCACAAGTTTGAATTTATTGTGGATTTTCTCTGACCCACACAGGCTCAACATGTCTGACTACAGCTCTGTGTTAAACAAAACAAAATGTAGTTGTAGCAAATATGGGATTTACTGCATTTTATTTTTAGGATTTATTTTAGACCACTTTATCACCAAATCAAGCTGCAGCTGAAATGTAACGCTGTAATAATGTAACATTTCTGTTTTTATTATTCATGCTTTAACTTCAAGTTGTTGTGATTTTCATGCATCCTATTAAAGAATCTTTTCATCAAAGATTCGAGTCGTTTCTGCAAATAGTCTTCTTTTTTATGTGATTTTACAGATTTAAAGCCTCTTTAAAAACACTGCAGTTCATCTTAAATAAACTCTTGAGACTTTTAACGACTTAAAACTGAATTTATTTGAAATAAATATAAAAGGTATCCAAATGTTCTCACTAAGATTATTTCACTGTGACCTCGTTTGGATATTTTCATTTATAATAAGTTTGATTTAAAGGTCTGTGAAATTATCAGGACTTAATTTAGGACTTTTATAACAACAAAAATGGAGTTTTAAAACAGTTCAAAGTGCTGTGACAAAGCTCCGCCCCTCACCTGAGACAACCAGGAAGCAGGAGATTCTGCTTCCAGAAACAAGTCAAAACCTGAGAATCAAACTCAAAATTCAGCCCACATCAGTTTATTTACACTACAGACAAAATATATAAATTAAATGTTTTTCACTTCAGAAATAATGAAATATCAGAACAAAATTAGTGTTTTTACAGGAAGATTTCCTCGTATCGAACCGAAAGCAGCTAATATCTGCCTCTGAACTTCAACATTTCATGACTCAGATGAAGAAAACAGTTTGATGAACATTAGGATTCAGAGTCCGAGGAGCTGAACGAAACAGAAAGAAAATCTGAAAACATGAAACAATCAGCAGCTAAAGACAGCCCTTCAAACGTTAAACGAGTTGTTTGAAACGTGTTCTAAGCTCTGAACGTTCTCCAGACGTTCCTCCAGCCTCCTGTCTCTGTGGACCTTCAGGTGCAGCATCAGAGCGCCTCTGTTGCTGCAGCTTTTCCCGCAGGTGTCGCAGGTACTGGCCTCCGGGCCGCAGTGAGTCCTGCTGTGACATTTCAAACTTCCCTTCTGGCTGAAGCTGCGGCCGCAGACGTGGCAGGAGAAGGGTTTCTCTCCGGTGTGGACCCTCATGTGGATCAACATGTTGCACTTGTAGGAGAAGCGTTTGTCACAAAGCTCGCAGGGAAACCTCCTCTCGGCTGCGCCGCCGTCAGCTCTGCGGCCGTTCTTCTCCATCTGAACGTCTCCGTGGCTCCTCATGTGGATCTTACAGCTGCTGCTGGTGATGAACCTCTTCCCGCACGTCTCACAGCTGAACCTCCGCTCGCCGGTGTGGATCCTCCTGTGGGCGGCTAAAGTGTCGACCCGGAGGAAAGCTTTTCCACAAACGTCACAGAAATATGACCTCACGCCTGAGTGGCTTCTTCTGTGGACCATCATGTTCTCTTTGCGGACGAAGGCTCTTCCACAGGTTTCACAGGCGAACGGCCTCTCGCCCGTGTGGACTCTGCTGTGGTCCGACAGGCTGTGCTTCGCCACGAAGGCTTTCCCGCACAGGTCGCATACGAAGCGCTTCTGACCCGTGTGGACTCTGTGATGTCGCCTTAAGACACCGAAGGACTGAAACCGTTTCCCACAGAAGGAACAAATGTTCTGATCGTCACCTTTATGATCTGCGGCGTGGGCCAACAAGCTGCCAGGATCCGGACAGGCTTTCCCGCACGCTCTGCACGTTAATGGAGTCAGTTCGGTTCTGGATCTGTCCTGATCCAGAGTCCCAGCTGCAGGACAGTCCTGGGACAGGGGCTGGTCTCTCTGGGACAGGGGCTGGTCTCTCTGGGACAGGGGCTGGTCTATCTGCTCGCTGTCTTCACCAGCAGGAGGAATCCCTGTGAGCAGATCAGGTTCTGGTTCCCTCTGGTCCGTTTGAATCAGCTCAGGTTCTGGTTCCTCCTGGTCCAGACTGGTGTTCCTCTGCTGGTCTCCAGGAACCTCCTCCTCGCAGATGTTTAGGTTTGGGACGTCTGTGAGACCAAACAAAAAAGAAAAATGTTTTTTATCGTCAGTAAGAACGATCACGGTTGGTAAACAAAAAAAAAACCTGAATAAAACGTTGCAAAATATTTACGTATTACAGAACTTTTCCAGAACCACGGTTGTGTTTTTGACTGATTTTAATTAGAAGTTTAGGCTTACTGTTAAAATATCTCCTGTAGTTTTGTACAGTTAAATGAACAAAACGCCTCCTTCAGTCCTGGGGCTTTTCTCCGAGTCTCGCTGCCATAAGTTCTAATTATGAGAGAACGTTTAATAATCATGTTCTCGTGGCAGAAATGTGCTTTCAGACCGTGGTAAAACCTGAAAGCTCTTTAATAGCAGTAAGGTTACCAGTCTCGTATCAGTTTTCCGTCTCACCTTCCTCCGGCTCCTTCTCCACCGCAGACCAGAGGCGATGTCTCGCTGCTTTGTTTCTGGCGACACCATCCTCCTTAAACCTGAAACCTTGACTTCGCAGAAAGAGGCTTTTCTTGGCGCGTTCCCATGTGAGATTTCTGGCTGCTGCTGAAGTGAATCTGATGATGATGGGTCGTGGCGTCACCCGGGTGTTCTCGCCAGCTTTCAGACGACCCAGGCGGCGTGCCGTGTCCACAGCGGTGGCCACTTCATCGTCCTCTGGAACCAAAGATCTGCAAACCTCTCTGACCTTTGCTCTGAGATTCTCTGAGGGGTTTTCAGCGACACCATAAAGCCTCAGATTAAACCCTCGGCTGAACTTCTCCTGCTTGTTCGCCCGAAACTCCAGTTCTGACATCTTCCTCCTGAGCGCCGCGTTTTCTGTTCTCAGCTGCTGGTTGTCCTTCTTCAGATCCAGAACATGTCTGTGAACCGAGCTGAGAGCTTCGCTCATAAACTCCATTTCTGCTGAGTGGCTCCTGATCATCTTCTCCACCTGGTCTGACCTGGTGTTGATCTTCTCAGCCAGAACCTGGATGATGTTGTTCTGGACTTCAATCAGGGGGAGATCCACGGCAGAGAGGCGCTGAGGTCTTCCTCGCTTCCTCTTTGGTGGAGGGTTCTTAATTATTGTAGGAGGGTTATTATTATTATTATTATTAATAACGGGGGCAGACTTCCGTTCTGTTTCAGGAGGAGGAGGAGGAGGAGGTCCCTTACAGGCGTAGGAGTGGATGTCTTCAACCATTCTCCTTTCTTCAGAAAGATCCACCTCCACCACCTGAAAAATTATCAGATCTGGGGTCGACATTTTCAGCTGTTAGCCGTCAGAGGTTTAGCTTTAGCATGCTAACGAGTCCTCCGGTAGTTTAACTTCTTTAAAAACTACAAACGGAAGTCCTCCGGTAGTTTAACTTCTTACAGAAATGTTTCACAGAGAGGTGGAAGTTAAACCACAACATAACCGTGATGCTAGCTGCTAACTGGAGCGGCTCTGTTGTTTACTTCCGGCGGATGTGACAGTGACAGCGGGAAAATGGCAATATATTAGGTATTTTTAGACCAGTTGTTTCTAAATAAAACTCGAGATCAAAATACATAAATATCATAACATCGACATATATTTTATAACTGGACCGAATCCCGAAAGTTAACATCTGAGAACACGAGCGCCCCCCAGTGGCTGGATGTATTATTAAGCCTCGCCGCTCCATGCAAACCAACGGGACATTTTCTGACTAAAAATGAAAAATATAAAGATAGAAATATGTTTTTTAAGGTGCTGATGTTCGTCGTTTGTTCACACATTAATTTTTTCATTCGTTAATTATCAACCTGTTATTTAGGTGCCATTTTACACTGTGATTGACAGCCTGATAGTTTATTTATAGTTTTTATTTTGTAAAAGTTTCACTGAACTCTAATGTTTCCAAAACATGTTGAAGAACACAATCTTTCTGAGACATGTAAATATGTTTAAATGTTGTTTATTTTAATTAATCATTTTTGTTTGTTATGTGGACTGAACAGAATATTTGTCTTTATGTGAGATCAGTCCCTGCTTTTTGAAAAAGGCTGTGACTGCAGATAAACTAACTGCTGCACCGTCAACAACATGCTGAGTCCAGTTTGAGTTCTGGAAAAAGACTAAACTTTTTCAAAACCACATTACGAGCTAAAAACCCAACTGCAGAGCCTCCGTCAGCCATTAGTTCAGAGTTCACTTTAACACATCGATTCATGCAGTTCATGTTGGGAGAAACATCACAGACGTTCACAGGTAAATGTGAATACATGTCTCAGTGAGGCTACCTGTCTAAAAAAAAGGAAATCGATAAAAATAGGTGCAGCGTTGATCAGATGATCAGAGAAATAAGTGGAAGTCTCTCTGAGGTGAGAGAAACATGACAGAGTGAGCTGAACGTTAAATAAACACGGTGCAGGAAAACTGAGCCTGAAACTGATCTGAGTTCACAGTGATGTCATGCACAATTCAAATAACTCTCTGTGTGTGTGTGTAGGCGTGTGTGTGGGTGTGTGTGTTGCAGACACTCTGTAGCCCAGAAGGTATGCTCGGTGTGGAAACAGAAACCGATCCTGCTTTTAAAACGATGACATGAACCTGACAACATATTTTACAACTGCGTGTGTATGTTTTTCTTTTTTTGATTTATGTGAGGTTGTGTGTGTGTGTGTGTGTGTTTGTGTCGTATTTATGACTGAGTTTGAAGTTTCTATAGCACTTCTGATATTTATTTAACCCTAACACTTTTCTCCATTTCTGTCCACATATTCTAACAAAAACACTGACATGTTCCCACCCCCACCACTAGGTGGCGATAACCTTCCCATTAACATCATATCAAACTACAGAGAAAGAACATTTTCAGTGTGACTAAAGATCCTTAAAGTAAAAATCAGTCATGTTTGAGTTCCTGTTTGTCATCGCTGTTGGTGGGGACTATTTCCTGAAAGTCTCAGTGATGTGAACTCAGATGTTTGGTAACGTGTGCAAAGAGCCGCATTTGTAACAAAATTTAACCAAATATGTTCTAATATTTGAAGTTTTTTATAACAAACACAGAAACAGACCACCTGAACGGTCAAATTTTGTTTTCATAAAAAAATGCAAACAAACCAGAAATCTGCTCCAACAAGAGAAAGACCATCTCAGGTCCTGAAAGATTTCAGGAATTAGTCTGTACCACCATGTGTCTGTGCACCAATGACCCTTGAACATCTTTTTTACCAGATGGTCAAATTTTCTGTGAAATAATAACGAAGAAAGAAACAGAAGCAGCCAAACTGACCTCTGACCTTTGACCTCTGGCTGGTGAGTAGACGTAGGGATGACACGACACATTTTATAGACCTTTGTTTTTCTTCAATGTTTTAAAGTTTCCTCTCAGTTATGATCCTTTTCAGACAAACGTCTCCATCGTTGTTGTGGTTTCTGAGGCTCAGAGACAGAAAACTGCTGAATCATCATTTTAAAAATCTCCACTTTCTCACCAAAAACTGAGGAACAAACATGAGAGAAAATCTTCTTTCTTTAAACAGGAATGTATGTTTCTTAGTCCGGGTGGATTTCAGCGCCGCCTCCTGCAGACTTTAATTCTTTTAAACGTTAAAACGAGCCTCAGTGAGCCTTAAAACAGAGGCGCTGATCCATTCAGCTCAGTTAGCTGTGGCGGCCATCTTGAATCAGGCTGACTCCAGTCAGCTGTAGATGAAGGGATGAACTCCTGGAGGTTTTGGTTCCTGGAAACACAGTTTATGACTCGAAACAGCTCCTCCGTCTTTGGCCAATCAGATCTCAGATCAGATTAAAAACTGACCATAAATAAATTCACTCAAAGCTGAGAGTTTCCTCTCCACTCATCAGAAGCTGGTTCTGTTTCTGAGGTCCAGTTAAACCAGTTCAGCAGATTTAGACTGGCTGTAAAACGTCTGTGTGTGTGTGTGTGTGTGTGTGTGTGCAGGAGGGGTGGCTTTGTGAATCAGTGAATCAGTTTCCTTCCCCCTGAGAGCCTGACGGACGCTCCGCTCCTCACTGAAGGTTTGTGGTTTTCTTTCTTTAACCAAACCGTTTTTACGACTATAAAAACATTTATTTACATCTGAGGCTGCAGTCAAACAAAGCCTCTTCAAAGTCCTGAAAGTTAAATGAATTATTTCTTAAATCAACTTCATTTTGAAGGTTTTACTCGTTGAAGTGCTGTTTCTGAGTTTAAATCAAAATATTCTCCTTTCAGTTTAAATTTCTGAATATTCTCATCAATAATAAACGTTTGACTTTAATGAAAGAATTTAAAATATAAAACAGCTGCAGATAAAAACGTGCATTTCTTTTTTAAAGTCCAGCTCGGAGGGTTTAGATTTTATTCTGGGGTTAAGTATGAGTCACTCTTTAAATTTAGATTTAATTTGATCAGTTTTACGACGAACAAGATTCCTGCAGTTCAGAGAGTCGTTAAGGCAGCTTCAGCTCGTAAACTTTCCCGTTAACTTCATCAGCCAAAGGAACGAACCAGGAGAGCGATCCAGAACTTTAAATTCTCACGCCGTCACTCAGGAAGAGTTCAGTCAGTCCTCCTGGTCTGAGTTAGCGATCAGCACACCTGATTATTGTTCATCTTCACTCACCTCAGTGAGTTTTAATCCCACAGATTTAGTTTCTGCTCTGCTGGTTTGGTTACACCTGGAAATAATCTGAAGGTTTTAGGTTTTGTGTGTCCGTGTGGTTGCAGATGAACTTGGCTCTGATCCACGATCGGCTGAACATCAAATCGTTCTGGGAGGAAAGGATCAACGCCGATAACCGCCATGCTGAGAGCGAGGAGACGAGGGTGAACAGGAGCGCGCTCAACAAGTCAGTAACACTTCATCCACTCTGAAAGCTTCCATGAAGGATGTATGTTTCTGTCCCTGAGAGCAGATCTTTACGTTTAAACCAGAACCCAACCCTCCTGTTCGGACCTCCAGGTTCTTCTAAGTTCTCACAGATTTCAGTTCTCCATCTTCACCTTTAACCATAACACCCTCACTGACCCTCAGACGTCTCAACGCTTCAGCTCTTTGGTTTGCTGATAACACCCAGTTCTCCACCAACGATGGTAAAAGAGGAACAAATTTAAAGAATACGAGAGAAATTTAATGATTCAGCTCATTTTAATAGTTTGTTGTTTCTTTAAATAAGAAAAGTGTTAAAATGAAGCTAAGATCTGCTGGTCCATCGAGGTTCCAGCCCTCAACAACGATCAGGAGGTTTAGATCAGGACCAAAGAACCAGATCCTTGATCCAAACAGCTGAAGGTCCTCCTCAGTCTTAGAGATCAGGAGAGGAGTCCATCATCCAAGAGGAGCTCCTCCTCATCGAAAGGAGTCAGCTGAGGAGGTTCAGACCTCGGATTAGTGTCCCTCCTGCCTCCTTCTGGAGGATTTTCTGGACACGTCCAACTGAGAGGAGACCCAGAACTCCCTGGATGGATGGATGGATGGATGGATGGATGGATGGATGGATGGATGGATGGATGGATGGATGGATGGATGGATGGACGGACGGATGGACGGATGGATGGATGGATGGATGGACGGATGGATGGATGGATGGACGGACGGATGGACGGATGGATGGATGGATGGATGGATGGATGGATGGATGGGTGGACGAATGGTTGGATGGGTGGACGAATGGTTGGATGGGTGGACGAATGGTTGGATGGACGGTTGGATGGATGGATGGATGGATGGATGGATGGTTGGATGGACGGTTGGATGGTCCCTCAGTTGTCTCCCTGCTCTGATTTAAAGTCGTATTTCAGGTTTTCTTTGTGTTTTAAAATCCCTGAGCAGGAGCTCAACATTAACCTGATTATTATTAATATTACTGGAGGTTATATAAATATTATTATTGTAATAACTGATTATATTAGTGTGTTATTACTGGAGGTTATTACTGGCGGGACCAAAGGAGACGTCCTTCACAGGTTGTTGAATCTGAGCTCTGACATCTCGGTTTGTGTGCCTCCTGAACCTCCTGATCCCCTGAGGCCTCTGAATAAGAAGTTCGTTACAACACTGAGCATGAATGTGTCTTCGGTCACGGTGGACGTGTGAGCAAATAGACACGTCTAAAAACAGACCGTCTCGTTACAAACAGCCTCGTCTCTCAGCGGCCGACACGCCCGTCTGCTCGTTAAAGGTCCCTGAAACATCACTAATGAGCAGAAACATCAGCTGAAACCGGACCTGGAACCAGGGGGACGCTGGAACCAGGGGGACGCTGGAACTATTCAGTCTCATAATCTCACCAAAAACCTCCTGGAACATTTTATAATCTGAGTAAGACACCATATTATATTTCATGGTCTCCAGGGGGTAAACCCAAGGATTACTTTAAATCAATAAATGCAGACACCTAGCAGCTGAGCACAAATGTTTCCTTTTAAAACTCAATGAGCAACGAGTATTACGGTCGTAACATTTGGGCCAAGGATTCATGGTCCCCAGAGGGTAAACCCCCACAGTTTTAATGATATACTGGCAAAGTTTCACCAGTTTAATTCCCCTGAGGATAAACTATGGTGCTGATGAAGTTGGATTTATTATAGTTTTCACATTAACATTAACTCCTAATCAGCAGATATTTAAAGCCTAAAAACTAATCTGACTGATGTTTGGTCAGTTTTAACCCTGAGCTGTAGATCAGACTGGTACACACACACACACACACACACACACACACGGTCCACCTTGTGTTGTGGAAACATTCAAAGCCGACAGATTCTCCTTCCTGACTCTGTAATGAGATTTCCAGGCCTTTGGTCGAATCCATCCTCTCATTAAAGCTTCCCGTCATGCTGTTTCTCCAGATATTAGCCTGATCCCGTCCTGACCCTCCTTAACCTCAGCCCACCTCTGCAGACGGTCACACCTAATCCCTCACCGATCGTACCGTGTATCTCCTAATCCCCCAGCTATCTGTTACCATCCGCCCCCACTCCGGTACCGCGCCCCCCGCCCCCGGCCCTAAACCCGACTCTAGGAACCGCTAATTGTGTGTGATATGTGTGACGGTGCAGAGGCTGGAAGAATGTGCTGCAGGAGGCTGAGGTGATAATCTGACAGCGATGAGTGATGGAAGGCAGCAGAACACTCGGCTCGACCCGGGCTGCATTTAGAACCTGTTCTGATACGGTTCTCCAGCTTCTGGCTCCGTCAGTGGGTCGGCGTGTTCGAGGAGCTGGACTGACATCAAACTGGGGCCTAAAGAGTTTCAGACACTCGCCTGTTTGAAGGTGTTTGTCCCCTGAGGATAAACCCTGCTGGTGTTTTAACAGAAGTGATCCTGAGGTTTTTGGGTTTAATCCTCAGAGTTCAGTTTTGGTTCTTCATCTCTGCCCGTTAGTCCAGCTGCATCCTCTCAGTAATCACCTCTCAAAGCATCAAATACTTCTGCTCCACAGAAGTTTATTATTCTGTCAACAAAACATTAATTATAGGAAAAACACAAACAGATCAGCTCATTGAAGAACTTTAAAGACGGTGGTTTCACCAGATCAACACTTTATGTAAGTTTTATTTGTTTTTAAGGCTTTTTGTTGTTTTAGTGACATGACAAAGTTTATATCTGAAATATCTGATCTGTTGGCTCTCAGAGGATGTGTTGGGGGCAACTCTCAGCTACTACCACCCCAGACCTCTGCTCAGTGTCTGAGTTACAGACAGAAACGTTTCATTAAAGTCCGTCCAGTGGCTCAGGAGATATTTTGCTGACAGACAAACGAACACAGAGTAAAAACATGCTTGCCTTTCATGGCCGCAGGTGTGTACTGTGGTAGGCAGGGGTCAAAGGTCAGAGTGAGGCTCCGGGTTAAGGCATCAGTATGTTAACGAGTCCTCGCAGGCGTACAGAAACCCCCGTGTGTTCGTGTGAAACCCAACGCTCGCCGTCAGCTGTCCTCGCCTTCCTGCGGCGCTTTCTGGATTATTCCATTTGTTCTTTTAGCTGCTGCTAATCCTGCTGACCCGGGCCGAGTCAGAACCGCAGAGACAGCCCGACCCGGTTCAGATTCAGATCCCAACTTCACTGCATGACTGAAAACTGACAGGATGGCTGCCGCGGCCAACACAAAGAGGCGGCGGGCGACAAGCATTACAAATAGACTTTAATTTGTTTGTTTTCAGGCTGAGGCAGGAGTGGCTGGTCCGCCTGGAGAACCGGAACAAAAACCTGAAGAACCTCAACGAGAACTTCATCAGGAAGATGAAGTCAGCTGATCAGACCTGAGCCAATCAGAAGAGAGGAACGACTTTTTGCTGCTGTTTAAAAATAAAATAACTGTTTGATGAATGAACTCAAGAGTTCTGTCGTAAATTAAACCCAGTTTGTTTGAACTTTATATAAACGCTGACTCAGCATTTCTTTTGTGTTTAACAATCTAACTTCTGCAGACTTTCAGCTCATTTAGCTGCTTATCATCCGAACCTTCGGCTCGTTCAGGAGGTGCTGAATGTGTGAACACGTCTTCATCATCAGGCTTCGTTTCTTCCTGTCAGACTGTGGACGGGAGGACAGGAGGACACAGGAAGACGGGAGGACACAGGAAGACAGGAGGACTGGAGGACACAGGAGGACTGGATCAGGAGCTTTTATCAAGTAATAAATTCAGTTTATTCTCTTTAGTTCTGGTTCTGGTCCAACAGTAAATTCATACATGAGATTAAAAATCAACTTTAAATAACAAAATTCTCCATCATTTTTTCACTCTTTGCTATGAAATAAATACTAATCTTTAAACTTATTTTATTATTGAAGGTTTCAGAAAAGATTTTTATTTGTTATTATTCCTTCCACTAAAAATCATTAAAGTAGTCAGGTACGCAGAGGAAAGTCCTGCTTCTTTTAAAATGTGTAACTGAAGCTAAAAGCTGTCGTGATGTGGGACTTCCTGTTATTTTCTGTAAACAGCTGAACTTCAGCTGGTTCTGGTTCTGGTTCTGTCTCTTCAGGTCAGGAACATGTTTAAAAACATGGCTGCTGGTTCCAACAGTTCAGGTCCCTGTCAGGGAAACAGGACGTTCATGAGGGTCTGGACCCCCCAGGTTCTGTCTGTTAACACGTGCAGCTTGCTTTTCACAATAAGAGTCCAGCTTTCCTTTCACAATAAGATTCCTGTTACCATGTCTTCAGTACAGGCTGTGGATCGGAACCAGAGACGTGTTTTTGGTCATTTCCAGCAGTTTTTCTCTCAGTTCTTGTTTCTGCACTTCGACCCAGATGTACCGGGGGTTCTCCACAGGAGGAGGCGCCGCCGCCGCCGGCCACGCCACCCTCAGCCCGTCCTCGTCGCGCTGCACGCGGTCCGGCACCAGCGCCACCAGCGTGTTGAGGCACACGCCGTCCGTGCGGCCGTGCTGCCGCCCGTTGTGCTGCACGCTGAACACGCCAAGCGTGCTGACCTCGTGGTCGGAGTAGGACGACGGCACGGCCTCCTGCACCACCATGTTGGCCGCCCAGGTCACAGCATGCGTCTTCAGTGCCGCTGCAGTGGGGAGGTGGGGCAGCGGGACTGAGGGACAGGAAGAGAAGCAGAACGATGACATGACGAGCTAACAGGCTGGGCTGTGAGATTCTGCTGCATGTTCTGGTTCTGGTTCTAGTCAAACATAAAGAAATGAGGTCGACACATTTGGACAGAATAAAAACCATCAACCATCCTGAAGAAAACGTTTGTTGTTTCTGTTAAAAGGAGCGGCTGAAGGTCCAGTTTAAAGGTTCTTTCTGTAAAATCTGAAAGTTCTGAACGAATCTGTGAGTTGATGCAGTTTGAGTCCAGCTGTTTTTCAGATACACCGGTCTGAAATGTGGGTCCGGACTCAATGTAAACAAACACGGTGCAGATTCTGTTTCTGACTTTATGATCAGCGGGCAGCTTTAACAACCCAAAAACAACAAGTTGTGACAGAAAATCAGACACAGACGATGCTCAGGTTCAGGAATCTGATTCTCAGGTGATGAAGAGTCAAACTGGCAGCTACCTCTCACCAGCAGGACCCAGATCTGCTCCGTGGCGCCGACGAACACCAGAACCAGCCGCTGGATCACATGACGGCAGCTCAGGTCGAGAGGCAGACAGACAGGATGCCAGGGATTCCTATGGTACCTGAAGGCAGCACAGTCGGGGGTTAGAACAGTCCGTCCTGGCTTCTCCTGCCGCTTTGGGGTCAAAGGTCACAGGGAATTACATTACCTGTGTGATCGATTATTAGCAGTTAGATTTCAGTTGTGATATTTAAAAGTTGTGTTTTAGTCAAACTGACACATTAATGAGTCGATGAAGGCTGACGCTCTCAGCTCGTCAGGAAGGAATTTATCTTTTTTTTGAGTTATTATCAAACTAAACGTGTTCAGTTGGAATGATCTGATTTTCAGCAGCTCTCAGGTTTTCCAGCTCTGCACAAACCCAAAATAATCGTCCTACTTGAGTCCGTATTCGATGAGCCGAAGGATGTCCCGTCCTCTGAGGGGGAGCGAGGACTCTCTGTCCCACCAGGAGGCCTGGAGAGACTCCTGATCTGCCGCCACCAGAGTCTTTAAACTTCCTCCTGACAGACAGGAAACCACTGAAGCTCAGCATCCGAAACTCAGGCTCCAACCTAACCCCCCACGCTGTGACCTCTGACCTGTGACCTTGGCTAGGAAGATGAAGCGGACCCACTGCGGTCCCTGCTCCTGGATCAGCAGCAGCGTGATTGGCTCGCAGTCAAACCCCGCCTCCTCCTTCACCTGCGGGCCAATCGTGGAGCAGGATCACACAAAATGTCCTTGGAGAAACAAAACGTAGATTCAGGAAGCTGTTCGTGCCTCACCTCCCTCTTCATCGCCTCCTCCAGGCTCTCCCCCACCTCCACCCTCCCTGCAGGGAGGTACCACTGCTTATAACAGTCCTGCTTCGCCTCCTGCACCATCAGCACCTCCTCCTGAAGCAGACAGACTGCGGTTAAAAACAGGAAGTCACACAAAGAGACTCACTGAGAGGTTTGGATGAAGCGAATCTTTGATCCTTTTTGTTTCCAAAGAACAGCTTAAACCAGTAACCAGTAACCAGTAACTAACCGGGCAACCTTCCCGTCTCTGAGCTCCCAGACGGGCCGCGCTGCTCGCCGTCAGCTCACCTTCTCGTTGAAGATGACGCCGCAGACGATGTAGGTGACGTTCTTCCTCAGCGTCGCCGGCTTGCTGAGCTCCAGGCCGACGTCGCAGATGCCAACCTCTGACCCCTGGCCGCTCAGCAGCCTCTCCACCTGCTCCTCCACCTGCCGCTGCTCCTCTGCCGTCACCTTCATGTCTGCAGGAGAACAAACTCATGTTACGCCACATTTTCTTTGCTCAGATAGTCAAAAACCGTCAGAAAATTAAAAACACAAAATTAAACCTAATGGTTTATTTTCTGACCAACGTTAAAAACATCACCACGGTTTTAAACATTTATTTTATAAGTAAGTGTATTAATATGTAGTTTCCTCCAACAGCTCCTCTGCAGGTGTCTGAACACGTGACCACCTGACAGCTGCTCACCTGTGATCACCTTACAGGTAGAACCACAAAATAAACAGGATCCTCTTTGTTATCATTTATTACAATTAAACACTGCTTTGTGTTTTCTCTGAGATAAGATAAAAATATATATTCTAAAGCAAACATTTATTTTATTTTTGATGTTTAATTTATCGCCAGACTCCTGTTTTTTCATTTTAAAATATCTTCTACATTTATAAGGAATTTTTTTTGCTTTTCTTACCGGTTTGTTCAATTTAAAGATAGTTTTATTATTAAAAGGGTATTTTTAAATGAAGTCTTTTTTTAGTAACTTGTTTAATATATTGATGTTTTCATTTTCAGATTTAAATCAGAAACAAAAGCATTAAAATATAAATCTGTTGGTGCATTTTGGTTGATGTGGAAACATAAATCAGAAGAATGAGTGAAATAAAAACATCCAGCAGGAAAACAGAACCACAGCTAGCTGACCGGAAGCTAACTCCATCAGGATACTAACCGGAAACGGCTCCAGTTTATTAGAAATCTCAAATATTGATCATTATTTGAGAAAAGTTGACTCAACACGGAGCACAGACCTGTTCGTGTTTGACGTCTGGCTTCGTTTCCTTCAGACTCCGAACCTGTTTTGATATTTGACACCAGAAATCCAAACCGGAAGTGGACAAACATCTGTTTCCGGTGTCGTGTTTTTATTTATTTTTTGTTTTTGTTTTTTAGCCTAAAATCTATAATATCGATTACATTTGGATAGTAGTCAAATATTTTTTAAAGATCTGTGGGACTATTAGCTCGGAATTATTATTTTATTGTGTTATTTTCCACCGGAAGTCACGTGTTTTGTAGTTTTTTGTCCGCTTCGTCGCTGTGTGGTAACGTAAAGGTCACGCTGCAGCTTATGGAGCACGTTTAACATTTGTTTCTTGTTTAAGAGTCCGTTTTTTGTTGAAGTGACACAAATGAACGGTTTATAAAAGTGTTGGACTCCGGACACGTTTGTGATTCAGGTGAGTGAAGATGTTTGGTTCAGGACCACCAGTCATTTCTTTATATTTGGATCTCATTTCGTCAGATTATCTTGTCATCTTGTTGTTGCTAAGATTGTTTTCTGTCTGTCAAAATGTATTTTTTGGTGTTTTTCATAGAATGAGTGAAAATGCAGCTAAAGTTAAAAGACTTTTGATAAAATCTTTTTAAAGAAATATATGAAAGTCTATCTGCTTTGGGATAAAACTAAAGAAATGAGGACTGTATCGTGACTTGTTGTACTGTCCTGTTCAGCTCCCTCATTTTGTTTTTGTGCTGTTGTCATTTCAACTCTTTGTTTTTTATTTCCTGCAGGTAAATGTTGCTTCCTGAAACATCTGCTGCAGAAAGGAAGACTCCATTGAAACTGCGTGTTGCCTTCAGAGTCCTCTGTTCTCCTGTGTTGCGTTCAGAGTCCTCTGTTCTCCTGTGTGGCACAGCAGCAGCAGGCCGGTGGTGGAAGAAGATCTGGGTCTTGTCTTTGTGTTTCATTCAGAGTAAGCTCAGCTGACCTGACGTCTTTGAAGCTCCATGAAGAGCTGCTCTCTGATCAGATTCTTCACCGCTCAGGGGGCTGCCGTCGGCTCCCGGTGATGTCGCGGCACAGCAAGCTGCAGAAACAGGTCCTGGCTCTGTACCGGCAGTTCCTGCGAGCTGGTAAGGACAAACCGGGCTTCGTCCCCCGAATCCGAGATGAGTTCAGGGAGAACTCTCGCATCAAGAGGACGGACATGATGCACATCGAGTATCTTTACAGGAGAGGCCAGAGGCAGCTGGAGCAGCTGAGGGACATCAACACCAAACAGCTGGGCTCCTTCGCTAAACCTAAAGACCCCAGCTGAGACCACGAGACCCCCAAGGACCCACAAGGACCCACAAAGACCCACAAGGACCCACAAGGACCCAGAAGTCAGGGAAGAAAACATGCTGCTGTGGACATGATAACAGTGTTATGAGCTGTAATAAAACAAATAATAAAACAATAACAAGAAGAAGGTTGTCTTATATGTGAACAAATCAAAATAATTTGATCCTTTATGTCATGAAAAGATAGATAATTGTGATCAAACTTGTATTTTTCAAAGTATCAGAACATGTTTTTATCTTCTGACCTACAAATGGAATTGTTGTTAATTTAAAGAATATAAACTTTGTTAATAATCCTAATAAACACAAAATAATGACAACTCAAACGGTCCTAACAATAACAGTACATTTTTTTCCCTTAAATTAAGACTTTTATTTTTATTCTTTGTATTGATTATGGTGAAAATATGCAGCAAAAAAAAATCACCCTGGAGACTATTTAAAGCTTTTGTTGACCTACTTTTTGTTTTTAGTTCCCGGCCTGACTGTTAATGATTAAGACTTAAGACGGCATATTTAAATAGCAGTTAAAAAACAAGTTTATGTAAATGAGTTACACGTTTCAGGGGTTTTATAAAAACCAAAAGAAAGCAGCATTAAAATGTGATGTACTTTGAAATAGATTTTATTTTTTTCACTGTCAGTTCTGCAGCGGAACAGCAGGGGGCGCTGGAGCCGTTTAGTCAACATCAAATAAATCGACAAAGAAGAAAAAGTAAACAGGAAGTGAGATTTCTTTCGACGAAGGTTTCCTGTTTTTGGTATTGTTCTGTAAATCGGTGATTTAGATCTGTACCTGAACTTATAAGATTTGATTTTTGTGAATATTAACTCTTTTTTTAATTTAGTTTATTAATTATCGACCCGTTTCTGGTCATGTCCGGTTCGGAAGGAGGGATGAGCAACGCGCAGTTACTTCAGCAGGTAAAGAAAAAACAACACGTAGATGTTTACAGTTTTCCTAAAATAAATAAAACTTAACGTGACCTGATGAATGAGAAATTAAAAACAGCGTCTGTAATAAAATGTACAGCTTAATGATGAAAAACACCGAAGATAATAAAGATAAAATCTATAAATAGCAAGGAAACGACAGAAAACACATCTTAGCTTTTAAAACAGGCAGAAAATGTTAAACATGTTAAAGTCAAGTCTTTATTATACATTGTGATATTCGCTTATTACTTTAAATGTTTTAATTTTATTAAATATTAAAATGTTTAAATAATAAAAACAAGTTTATTTCTGTCAAAACGTTTCTGTTTAATGTTAACATTTCTGTCCTTTTCTCTGGAAATAAATAATATTTTATCAACATACATTTGATTGGGAAGCCATGCTAAAAGATAAACTTATAAGATTTGAAAAATTAGTCATAACTGCTCCCCAAACACTGGGCCAAGGACCAGAACTGGGCCATGAATCCTCCAGAACTGGGTCACACAGTAAGAAGAAAAACTTATTTTAGATAATAAGTAATATTTTGTGTCATTTTTCCATGAATTTACAAAGCTTCATGTTAACCTGAACAAAAATGAGTAAAAACAAACTTTAGCCCAGTTGGACCATAGGAAACTTGTTTCTTATGAGGAAACAAAAGGTTGGAGACTTCTGGTGTAAAATCAGGAGAAGAGCGGTTAATTTAGGGTCTAAGAGGTCAGAGGTCAAAGATGTCCAACATATGAGAAAGTGCAGGTTTAAGTTTATAAAGGTGAGTTTTAAACCACGCGTCAGTTTGAATATTTTAGATAATTTAAGTAAAAACAAAGCAGGGTATGTATTTTTATTATTCTAATCCCTTTATTTGTTGTAGATGGCGCTGCTGCGCTGGCTGTCCTCGCAGTCGGAGGCAGACAAGAACCTCTTGGCGGCGGTGACGGGTGTTCAGGTTGGCAGAGAGCTGCTGAACCGAATCACCGGCCAGAACAAAGTGGACGCCTACAAGGTGACTTTTCTTCAACGCGCAGGATGTCCTCTCAGCAAGTCGGTTTTTATTTGGTGAAAACCTTACTGTTACCACTAAGCTGTGTTAACAGACCCAAAATAAAATGTTTTAATAAGTTTCTGAAGGTCGGTGGATGGATCATCAAACACCATGAGCTGTGAACTATTGGAACACTTCATGATTTGATGTTGTAGAGGTTTTATTGAACAGCAAAGTGTGTCATATATTTATATATGAATCATTACTGAAATCAGTTCTACAGAGTTTTCACTCAGGGGGTCTAAACACAGATACACACCACTGATTTTTACCTGTAAAACATTTAGAAAATCAAGTATCATTCTCTTTCCATTTTACATATACACACCATTGTCTTTATCACATAAAATCCCAGTAAAACCCTTAGAGGTTTGAGGTTATAACAGAACAAAGTGTAATTAATAAACTACATTACAGCTTTAAAGCGGTAAGCCTTCGTACCCAGCCCACAGCAGAACAAATGATGAAATTAGTGAGCGGCTCCTGCTGAGTGTCACTCCTGTTTCTGTGTTTCCTCTCAGAGAGATTGCATCCTGAGCATCGCAGAGTTCATAAAGCAGAAACCGAAAGCCTCGCAGGCCCAAATCAACGCCGAGGTGGAGAAGAACATTCTGATCTTTGCTGCTAGAGTTAAAGCCCTGGAAACGGCGCCATTGTTCTAAATTTATCAGAGGATCCTTATGTCTGAAACATTCTTTTTCTGTTCATTCATGTGTTTATAAGTAAATGTTTCCAGTTTTATAACCTTTTAACAGAATAAACGCCTTAAAATAAAAAAAAATACAATGACATTTCACAATAAAAGCTTCTCTTTGTGCTAATTTGTTTCTGTTTTTAAAGCCTGTCTTATGTGTTGCAATAAAACATGACGATTAAGTTCTGTTATCTGGTTTTATTTATTGTAATTTTCCAAAGTTTATTCAGTATTTTGGGGTTTTTGTCACTTTTATATTTTTCAAAATATTTAAACAAATATTTTCCCCACAGGAATATATTTTGATCTCTTTAGTTCCTTTGAAAACATTGTTCTTCTTGAAATCTGCTTCAGCTATTGGCTCGAATTTGGTCTTTTTATGCTTTTTAAAGTTTGACTACTTCTAACATTAGCTAGCCTTTTGCTGCTTTTAGCTTTAGCTTCCCATGACACAACCATGTTTCTGTCTGAAAAAACTGTCATTAAACTTGAAATAAGTGGTGGAAAGGCAGAGGTCCAGCAGGGTGCAGATCTGATCTGGAGTGAAATTGGTCCTGTTGTTCAAATCCTTGTCTTGTAAGAGTCGTTTTCTGACGGTTTCCACTGCTTCTGATGTAGG